>NC_142766.1:5625875-5933667 GCF_054948205.1 Urtica dioica subsp. dioica
AGCAGCTCACAGCAAAACCAATGAATTCGTATAACTAATAAGGAGGTGATCGAGGAGGAAGAAAAGAACTGTATTCTGAGAAAGACAATTTATTTTGAAATAAAAGCCCTAAACCCCAGAAAAAGGGTAAAACCTTATCGAAACCAAAATTCAATTGACGAAACAAAAAGAGGAAAGGAGGGGCGAGAGGTTACCAACAGCGCCGCCAACTGCGCCGCCAACAGCGGCCCCGGCTACCACGCGAGTCATACAACTGTCTCTTGCCATTGCTGTGCGTATATGTATATCTATATGTTTAGATGCGCTGTGTGTGTGTGTGTGTGTGTGTTTGAGAGAGAGAGAGAGAGAGATTAATCGTGCGAAGTTCAGTTTTCTGCTCCCTCGACCAAAGACCCACATACAACGGCCGCTTCTTGGTTCAACTCTTGGAATTTAATCTTCCCTATTCTCTTTTTTTCCTTTTTTCATTTTATTTTGTCTTTTTTAATACTTTGAAATTGATTGATTTTCTCGTATTATCTTCAATTTATATTCTAATCTGTTTTTCTTAGACACCGTTTGACATAGTTTTGTTTTTAAAAAAGTGCATTTAGATTTAGTTTTTTTAAAAAATAGTATTTGATAAATGTTTATGAAACAGTTGTTGTTGGTAACAAAAACTGATTTAGCATTTGGTAAAATAAATATATTATAGTAAAAAGACTAAAATAGATATGTTCTTAAAAATTAAATAATAATTATTAACATGATTATTTATATGCATATATATATGAATTATAATTACAAACTAGATAACTATGGATTGTAAAAATTTATTTTATTTTTAATATAAAGTTTTCTAATTATTGACAAAAATTTAAACTATAAGTTCATCATTTCTACTAAATTTGCAGCAATCTCATCTCATAACTGGTCCATACTACTCGAAGAAGTCTGACAATCTTCATCTTGATCTTCAGTTGTGTCGTTTGCATCCCCTTCGGCATCGCCCTCTATCTCATCAAATATTTCAAAATCCATCTATTGTCTTGCATGCATTCGAATATAGTTATATAGTGTCATAGTTGCGATAACTATTTTTACTTGATTTTTGAATGGATAACTCGACATGACATTCAGGATTCTTCATCTTTTTTTCCACACTCCAAAGCTCCGCTCGATGACGCTTCTCAGATAAGAATGCGCGCGATTGAAGATTTCTTTTCTTGTAGTAGGTTGAGTTCTTCTCGCACGAAAATGCTCCAGATGATATATTTGACCTTTATACGGACCAAAATATCCAGACAAACTAGGATAGCCAGAGTCTACCAGATAATACTTTCTGCGACATATCAAGTTGAATATAATGATTTAGTTTAAACTGTATACAAGACAAAGCTATATATATATATATATATATATATATATATATATATATATATATATATATATATAGATACCTTCTGAAGGTTTTGGAAAGGTAATCTCAGTATCACGAAGAGCGGCAGAGAATACCATTGAATCATGCGCACTACATTCCCAACCAGCATACGCAAAAGTGAATTTCATATTGAAATCACATACAGCAAGAACATTATGAGTAGGAATCTTATTTCTACCGATAAACAGTATTTGATCTGCTTAAGGTAAAGAAGCCGAAACGATATTGATCTATAGCACCAATGCAATCCTTAAAAAAACAAATATATCAATTAATATATACAAATTTCGTAATACGATATTGATGAAAATAAATCACAAAAGTATGATTATAACACCTTAAAATGTGGCATATATATATTGAATCGTTTGCTATTTCTTTAAGAGTACTCTTAAATTCTAGATCATCAGGTTTTATGACATCGACTCCCATGAGACATAATATATCCAACGTCTCCGAAAAATATCGACTTATCGTCTCACCAGAATGTTGAAACATCTCTTGCACTAACCGATTTCCTAGACCATGTTTTAGAATCATTAGAGTCATTCCTAAAATCTCCAATACAGTCATATCTCTTGAACCTTTGAATCCGTAACTTGTTTCCAAGTTATAGCACAAACTTATGAAAACCTCTTTTTCATTCTAAACATTCTTTGGCACCGAATTCTGTTTCCCCTCAACAGCTTTTGAAGGAAAATACGCCCTTTTTTTTAATCCATACAAGGAACTTTATGTATGTATGTATCATAATAAATTTGCATCAAATGAGCAGTTTTCCGTATAAGGACAATGCGTTCGTTATTTTCCTATTTGGCGATAATTTTGAATTCATCATCTGATGTGATATCCATTCGTTCCTGAAAACAAATATGTAACCTACTGTGTAAAAAAAATAGTAAGTAACCAGGGTATATAAACGAGACTAGCGTTCTCGTATTGTTTGATTATTATAGTAAAACAAAATTAAAAAACAACTGGAAAACAACGAATCTAGTTCTCATATAAGAACGCTTATTAAATACGATTGATTAAAATTCAAAAGCTCGAGTTGTTTGGAGCTCCTCCTAGAGTAGAGCCATAAACTAGATTATACTCGTAATTGAGCCAACATTTTTTTAGTATACGGATCCGGCATTGTTGCAAACATTTCTCTCTTCTCGCGACTCTGAAATAGTCCAGTCGCAAAACAACTTCCATTACTTCGACGATACTAGTACCAGGCAAGTCTTTGCGTACTAAGTATATGGTGTCGCTTCGCTCTTCCGTTGTCTTCACAAGACGCTCGATTTGAGAAGATAATTTAGCCGTTCCACTAACTTTGCTTCGTCCACCAGCCTTTTTTAAACTTTGGAAAATTATTGATGTCTAGGGGATTTTTGTTGTTGTTATTCACACTCTTTTGAGGATTCGGCTGAGATACAGGATCCTCTTATTCATCACTTCTTTCTTCTGCGATGTCAGCACTAGAAAATGTCTCACTACCATCGTAATGAAGAGGGTTAGTTGTAGATGAAAATGTATACGCTCCAGTTGCAACTATATCCTTGAACATCGTATCTAGTTTATTTTCGAAGTCGGGAGAAATGCCCTCTTTGCGAAATTTTCCGAATTTTTTATTCTCCTACAAAAAAAAAGTGTTATCTTAGTTGTAATTTAAATTTTAAGTTTGTGAAGTTATTTGTTACAAACATTTATTTTACTACGTAGTATACTCCACCGTATGTTAGTTTATTGTTACCATTCCATCCAACGCCAGTTTCTTTTCCAATCAATTGCTTCCAGAGTTTCCATTCACCTTTCAACAGCTCCAGCTTATTTTTCAACTGAGCTTTATCGTATAATCTTTGTGTTTTATGGGTAATATTTTTCACCATGTTCTCCCATCCTACTTTGGTGAAGGTTGTTCCCGGTCGATTTCCAGCTTCAATCTCCGCAATACATACGTCGCATAAGATATCAACCGCATCATTATCCTATATTGCTTTTGTTCGAGGTCGTGTATCTTGATTTTAAGTCATCTACAAGTATACATTTAATTCAAATAAATTTTTACTACACCAATAAAATAATATTTAAAAAATGAATTATTTGTACTTTAATATGTATAAAAAAGAAAAATACTTAACATTCAATGAGAGTTTCATTTGCAATAATATTTATAAATAAAAAAATTATTGTAATTGTTCAAAAAAAAACTCTAGCTTATTTTTTTAAGGTATTTTAGGATAATTGTTTGAATGTATTGGATCTAAGCTAAAATACATATAGCTTAATTGATAAATTAATGTTTAAGAGGATATATTTAACCACCTATTTTAAATGTATTTAATTGTTACAAACTTACAAATATTCATTTTTTACATGTATTTACTATTTTTACATTATTTTGTTGATTTTATTAGTTCACCGACTGACCATTTATCTTGTTGTTGTACTTGTCGTTCCCAAGGTCAGTAAGTGAGTTTATTCTTTTGCCTTGCCGACAGAACCAACACGGTGAAAACCATTTTAGATAGAGAGAGAGAGAGAGAGAGAGCTAGATACAGATCACCGGGAAATAGCAGAACCTATTCTCTCTTTTTCTTCGGTGTGAGTCTCTTCACTTTCTCTTGCCGACTGAAATAGCGCCGCGAAAACATTTTCAGCATGAGAGAGAGAGAGGGCGATACAGAGTGCCGGGGAAATGTAGGAGGAGGTCAGAGTGTGCGATGCGATTGAGGTACGCTCTACTTATTTTCTTCAAATCCGATTATTCTTCAAAATGAATTTAGGGTTTATGTTTGGGGGTTTTGGTTCTGTCATTCCTCAATCCGATTGAATATAGGGTTTTAAGCTTATTTTTTGGTTTTGAGGTTGTTAGACATGTGTTTTCTTTATTGAATAGAATTGTCTTTGTGTTGTAGTACTGGAGTAAATCCAGATCTACTTGATCTTTGTGTAGACACAGTTCTTTTAAAACTCAAATTGGATATGGCCGATTTCGATTTTTTTCCTTGACACAATCGTAGTAATATGTTCAGATAAGAGTTGTTAATGATAAATTGAAGATAAGGGCTTGAATTGAAAAACATAAAAAGAACTTCATAGAGTACTTGAATTGTGGTGAAAATGTAGACATTTTTTTTCAAGTTTTTCCTCTGTTTTGTGGTTACTTGTTACAAGTTGATTACATTGGAAAATAATTTACCTTGTTTGTGGAATCACTCATCAAAAATTCCTCTGCATCAAGTTCAAACTCTCAATCTCCGAAATATGGTTAGTCCTGAAAATTGAGAGCCACCAAAGTTCAGTCATTACACGTGAGATGACAAAATTTTGACTGTCAAAAAGTTGCATAGTATGATTAGAGCTTACCACTTGTTTACTTGATTCTTTTTCTTTTCAGTTTCTTCCCCAAAAGATGTGTGGAGAGGATGAAAACAAGAGCGCCTTGCTTCAATTGCGTTGTTCCTCACAGGTTTGTCTAATGAACTGTAACTGTGTGTATTATTTGAAGGTCTGATTTCCACATACTTAAACTGGACGTTGTCAAAGTGTGAAGTGTTGGACGTTGTCAAATCTGCCTTTATATGTTCATATTTTTAGGAACAAATTAGCTTAGTCAATCTGTATATATTTATTGTTGTGTATATCAGAATACGCATGTATAGGATCAATTCAAATCTATTTGCTATTTTATAGTCAATTAGTTTCTTTTCTGTTACAATTGTAGTCAGCCTATTTAAAGGCAATTCATTAATAAGAAAATAATGACTTTCCATGCTCTCTCTCGCTAATAAAACTCCTGCTAATATTCTGATATATATGAGAGTTTCTATAGATTTGTATAGCTCGGTTTGTAATAGTTTGTTCGAGAGTTTAAGAGATAATTTAGGGATTTCACAAAAAAACTAGGGATATTAAAGTAATTGTCATGCTGTTTTAAAAACGTTGTTTTCAAAAGCTAGGAATCTTAGCTTTTTCGAATCCAGTACAAATTCTAAAATCGAATCCGAATGTTTTCCCAACAAAAGTTTTACCAAACGCTGGAGAAGCGGTTTAGTTTCTTCTAAAAACAAAAATAGGGCTAATTAATCTATATCAAACACGACCTTAATTCATTTAAAGATTGAACGATCATATAAATATGAGCACCGATATCTGGCCGATTTCAAATTTGGTCTTAAGAAACTAATCAATATTTTATTTATTTTGATAAATTAGTTATTTATCAAAATTAACGTATAAAAATAATAATATAGAAATGTTATTTAATCCATGAGACCACATCACTAACTAAACGTGACTATATTTTAAATATGTTTTACACATTTTCTAAATTACAAATTTAACATTTTAAATTTCATAGTCCGTGTGATTTTCATATTTTATTAAAATTTGGATAACGTAATTTTAATTATTTTATTATAAAATTAAGAGATTTGCTAATAACTAGCCTAATTATAAAGGAGTATTAAATTAGTAGCCAATGTATTATTTTATTTAGCAGCTAAATAGTCTATATTCGATAGAGTACCAAAAGTGCCATTTTCCCTAACCTCGCCATCTCCATCAATACGATCTCAGCTCGACGAACAATCAGTCGAACTTAGAATCTCCGCCGCAAGTCCTCCTCTCTCCTCCGCGATTGCCGCCGCCAAGTAAACCTAATTCACCGATTCCTAGACCCTAATTTGATCGATTTTGATGAACTGTTTGTTTCAGGGATTGAGAACGATTTTCAGGAGAAGGAGAGAGGCGACGTGGAGGCTTCAATAGAGAGTTTTGGCGGAGATCGGTGGAGGAGGAAGGCCGGGAATGGCGATGTACGACTTCTGGCGAGCGAAGACGGCGATGGAGGAGTTGGAGAGGTTTTGCTCGGCGACTGGTCGCCGAAAAATCCAAGGTTGGCGAGTTCCAGAGAGAGGAGAACCAGTCGCCAAAGAAAATGGATTTTGATAAGCTTTTGAGTGAAATGAAGGATATGGTTTCAAAAGAAACGAGAAAGCTTGGGAAGAGATTAGATCAAGTTGAGGAAAAATTACAACCAAGAAGTCTTATTCATAAGAAAAGGAGGTCAGAGTGGATTTTTTTTCATGGAAAACATCTACACCATGTCGGAACAACCGACTGAACAATAAGACAAGGAAAAACGTGTTCAGCGTGTTGAAGTTGTTAAAGAAATGAAAAAGCCCACAGAGAAGTGGTATGTGACTACGCTGAATGAAGAGCCTACTACAATAAACTTAGAAGTGCCAAACTCTGAAGGTAATGATTTTGAAGAGAACAAGAGCTTGGAGGATGAAGTAATTTCCTCTCAATCAAAGGAGTTCAAGATATCCCCAATCGCTGCAAACAACAACATGCAAGATTTGAGGACAAATCTTTTCCAAGAGGGAGAGAGGGTATGATATGATAAGAGTAGCGTTTAAACCAAGACATGTCAACGAGCCAGTTCCAAATACAAGAGTCCAAGACTTCAATGAAGACTTTCATGGTTTAAGCCAAGATGAATGGAAAACGTATAAATCTTGGCATGGGCTGATCTACACTTCCAGAAGGAAAATGCTTAATTCATTATCTAAGCAATTGAAGAGATGGTTAAGAAGCCAAAAACGTTTTATTCTTCATCAGATTATAAATGGGCATGAGTTTTGGGATTCTTATATAGTTTCAGCTTAAATTGGTATCTTTTAATTGGCTGAAAGAATTGGTAATTGTTTATTTTCGTTTTATTAGTAAACTGAATTCAAAATGTTGTATTTATTGAGTTTAAGAGGTGTCATTATGTGGTCTGATTACCTAGGGGGTTTTAATTACGTTTTTCATTGTGTTAATGGGTTTAAACGAGACTTTGGTTTTCCTAGCATGAAGTGTTGTTTCATGCCTATAAATTCATCTTCATTTTAATGAGAAAAGGATCCAGATCTTGATAAAAAATGAGAGTCTTCTCTTGAGTTCTATATGAACTTTTATCAAACTTATCAAGACGAGTCTTGTGACGTTCAAACTGACTTACCAATCGGTCTTTCGCATCCGATCGTGGTGTAATTCAATCCCCGACTTATCAAGCAATCTTTCACCATCGTTTGTGGTATCTTCATTATTCCAAGGTTTGCGTCTCTATAGTCGTTGGGTCGTGGAGTCACTATGGAGAAAACGATTCTTCCGTTGGAAATCGTGTTCCTTGCAATGAGTATCGCATCATTCTTCTTCATCATCTTCGGCTCACATCCTCATGCGGCTCGCTTCTCCTCATGCGGCCATGCCATTCTACTCTAAAAAAAATTCACTTCCGATCCCACTGTCCCACCTTTTCCCGACCACCATTACCGCAGTTGTCGTCAATTTTTGTGAAGATATTTTCCGATCTCTGTGAAGATATTTTCCGATCACCATAATCGTCAATTTCTTCCGATGACCGGGCTGGTGTTCAAACCGGAGATTACCACCGGATTATGGTAAATTTCAATCTCAGATCTGGATCGACCAAATCAATAAAGGTTAGTCCCAGATTCTCTTGATAACAAAAATTACGAAACTCAGATTTACATGCCAAAATCCATATTAAACGTTATTGAGTTTAGTTATAGATAAGTCACTGACCCATGTTTTGTTTGGAGGTTTAGTTATTTTTCTGTAACTAATTCCGCTAGTTTTCTTTTTTAGTTACGTAAATGTAACTAACATGCCACACTGGCAGGTAATAATTAGGAGAATGAGACCAGGTATTGTTTGGATGTTTAGTTACTTTTAAGTAACTAATTCCTCTAGTTTTCTTTTTTAGTCAAGTAAATGTAACTAACAAGCCACACGAGCATGTAATAATTAGTGACATTATGTGTGTAACGAACTATACTTGTAATAATTTTGCAACGGTTATGAAAGGAGATATATTTACGTACGTCAAGCATAATGGTTAGTGGCTTAGAGATGATTATTACCAGTCTAGTGTTTCGTATGCAGCTCTCATACCACCGACAACCAAGTGTAAAGAATTGACAAAAGTTTTGTTCAAGTGTTCCGGGGGAAAGTTAAATAAAAATATTCATAGGGTTCCGAGTGTGAAATACGAAATAAAAGGGGCGGTAAAACCAATATTAATTGACTCCGACATTAGTTTGGCATGTTATTTACATATTCGGAAAGAGAAACCGAATACATAAAAAATGTATATGGTTTTGGAGCTTGAGTCATTGAAGACTTCTTCTGCGCATGTTGATTCCACTTCGAACACCCGAGAAAGTGGTTTTCCGGGAACTACAGTTACAAGAGTAGCTCTCTTGCCGCCTGTGATGAAACGTGATTCTCATATGCTCGATAACATCTCTAAAGAGTCCCATCTACCTGTCGGCGAACCATCTCATATCCCCAACGATAAAAACATATCTGACACAAGTGAGAGTGAGTCCCCTCCAGCTGTCTGCGAACCGAGCACCCCTTCAGCTGCCGATGAACCGAGCCAATCCCCTCCTCCAGTTCTCGGCGAACCGAGCCAGCCCCCTCCAGCTCCCGATGAACCGAGCACTCCTCCGCCCTCTCAAGGAGCGACAACAGTTCCATCATCAGATTCCACACTCTTGGATGTGATGGAAATACATTTTCCCATAAGGGTATATAAAGGAGGATTGGATGCTAACAAAGCTACAATGCAAAAACATTTGAGCATGTTCGCAATCAACAATCATTTTACGTTCAAGGTTAGAATATCTACTACACAATATCTCCACGTGGTTTGTCGTGATGACTTATAAGTGGATTGTGCGTGCAGTTAGACTGAGGAAACCCTATTATTTCATATAAGGAGGTAATACTACAAAAATAAGTATAGTCTGTCGTTTCGTAATATGATGAATTAGTTACACGTGAGTCACTATTTCCTTGGTTTAGTTACTAACCTATACGTATTAGTTACATTAATGTAACTAATATCTAGGATATTAGTTACGTGAATGTAACTAACACATGTAAATTAGTTACCAATATGTAACTAATACCTGTAAAACAGTATACATTCATATAACTTATTATTGTGCCTAATGTTTGTAGGTTCGACTCTGAGCACTCTTGTGCTGCACAATACAGGCAAGGACAACATACTCAGGCAACCATGTATTTGGTTGGGGGGGTTGTGAAACACAAACTCGTAGATCCAACATTATCACCATGTAGGCCTAAAGACATCATGACACACATGGAGCAGGATTATGGAGTACAAATGAATTATAAAAAAGCATGGAGGGCTAGAAAGAAAGCTTTAGAATCGTTATATGGGACTGAGAACGAATCGTTCGTAAAGCTGCCTACATTGAGGTTCATGATGGAGACGACCAATCGAGGTTCTTCATTCGACCTTGTGACTACTGTACGTTCCCATCGTGTTAGATACTTCTTTATGTCTCTTAGCGCATGGAAAAGGGGAGGGAAGTATCTTCGTCCCGTAATTATCATCGACGGAACTTTTCTGACGAATTACTATTAAGACAGCTCTTTTCAGCTTGTGGGATGGATGCAAACGAATAGATTTATCCACTCGCCTTTGGCGTTGGTGATTCAGAGTCTACAGAGTCATGGGTTTACTTCTTAATGCAGTAAGAAAAAAGCAATTGGGGAGAGACAACATCAGGTGATTGTGTCAGATAGGAACAAAGGAATACTTCAGGCTGTTGGAAAGGTATTAAGAGAATTTGATCATGGGTATTGCATGTACCATCTACTGAAACGTGCGGAATAAATTCAAAGGTCTGACGAAGGAAGCGACATGGAAATTTTCCGGTGCCGCCAAGGCATACACACACGTCAAGTAGGAAAAGTTTATGGGTATGCTTGATGAAGAAGATACGAGAATCCAAACCTACCTTGAGAAGGAGGTAGGCCATGAGAGGTGGGCTCGCGCACATTTAAGCAAAAAAGGTACTCCATCATGACCTACAACAACGCCGAATCTTTGAACTCTGTACTTCTCAAAGCTCAGGAGTTTCCGATCTCGAAGATCTTTGATTTCTTGAGGGAAGGGATGACAAAATGGTTTTACAAAAGAAGAGAAAAAGCCCTTAGTAATGACTGCTCTCTCTGTAGATTCGAATATAAAGCTTATCAGGTACATCAGACAAGTTTGTGGAATGCAAGTAAGGTTGTGTAAATATATTTTTTAGTTATGTATATGTAACTATATGTCGTGGATTAGGTACGAGTTTGTAACTAAACTTAGTGAATTAGTTACTAATACGTAACTAATATATGTTTATTAGTTACATACACGTATGTTACGGGATAAAATAGTCTGACACCGAGTAGGGTAGTCGGAACCCCGAGCAGAATACAAAATCCAGCACCGAACTCAGGTAAAATAGACCTAAGAGTTAAACATTGAAAAAGAACAACCCGTTCATAAGGTAAGAACGAAACCTACCGATCAGAACTTCGGAGAGAAGAGAAGATCGTAGGTCAAAGACTAGTCAAACCAAAAGAAAACATGTTTCAAATACTTAAACGCACACCTTGACGGTTCAGAAATTGTGCAAAGATTAGTAACCGCCCACCTCGGCGAGAGGGAATCAGCAGTTACCCAAAAACCGTCTAGAACGTGGGATTGATCACCCCACGTTCCCCAGAATAACCGTCAGAGCCCGCAACCACAAAGCTACACCAGACAAGTATAAATAAGAGCTTGCGGCACAGAACGAAGGAGGACCTTTTGACTTACTTTTCTTTTATTCTGAACCTCTAGAAAACATTGCTCTCTTGTACTAGATTCGTCTATATAAAGAGAAAGTCTTGCCTAAATTATCTCGGTACTCGGAGTCTTCGTACTCGGAGTCTGTGTATTTTCGTGAGATATTGTTGTACTAATTTTACAGGTCAACAGTTGGCGCTAGAAGGAGGGGGCACAACTGAAGAATATGGCTAGCTCATCCACCCCGATCACTGTCCCCAACCAGGAGACGGAGATAGAACATCACAATCGCACCTTGCCTCTCACCCTGGAGGAAATAGCTGAACTTCTCCCAGAACCTAGTCTCGAAGAACAATTAAGACAGATGCAAGAGCGTCTTTCGGTCTTAGAGGCGAATAACAGGGAGCTGAAGAGAAGGCTGCAGGCAAAGAAAGTCACACTGCGAAGCGCGGTAGTGATCCCAGATGAAGAACCCTCACACCGATCAGGGAAAGAACCCGTCGGGCAGTATCCGCAGGTTAAGAAATCTCGGAAACATGCTAAAGATCGGTATGAGAGGATGGAAGATGACTCTGAATCCGAGAAAGAGCAGTCCAGTCAGGAAAAGATTCCTGATCGGTACCAGCCCACTATGGACAGAGGTCATTCAAACACTTTCAGAAATAGCATGGTAAGCTCGGAAACTGAAGACAGCGCGAGCACCAACAAAACAAATTTTAGAAGATTGGAGCGTCGAATCGAAGAAGTGGCCCTAGGTCAGAAGGAGTCTATCCCGAAAGTTGGAGAAGCTGTCTCCCCTTTCACAGCACGCGTGTTAGAACACCCGCTGCCTGATCGTTTCAGGATGCCGAGCATCCCAGTATACGATGGAAAGACCGACCCAGGAGACCATCTAGACACCTTTTCTTCTTGGATGTTGTTGCAAGGGGCCGGACCAGAAGTTATGTGCAGAGCATTCTCTATCACTTTAACTGGCTCAGCCAAAAGGTGGTATAGAAAACTAAAGCCAAACTCCATAGGATCCTGGAAGCAGTTATCCAAAAAATTCATGGAACAGTTTGTCGGCTCCAGCTCGGGAAAAACTCCCAAAGAAAGGCTGCTAGCAGTGAGACAAGCCCACGACGAGTCATTGAAAGATTTTATAAATCGCTATTCGGAGCAAGCTCTCCAAGTTGACGATCTGAACGAAGACTTTAAGCTCTTCGGGATCTCCTCCGGCGTCCGAACAGAATCGGAGTTCTGGTGGTCACTTCAGAAGACTAGTCCAAGGGACTACAACGATTTCCTGAAGAGAGCTCAGAAGTATATCAACGCGGAGGAAGCAAGGTTGGCGGCAAGAAAAGCGAAGCCACCGAAGAGCTACCGAGAAGAGCACAAGGAGCGACATTCTGAGGATAACCGCCCACCAAAGAAGAGCCGATCTGGAGCAGGACCTCTGAAGCCTTTTTCCAGTAAGTTTGATAAATATCATAAACTCAATGCCCCGATAGAGGAGATATTTAGTCTTACACAGGACAAAGAAGATTTCCCTAAGCCAAGGCCGATCAAGAAAGATATCTCAAAGAGAGATAAAACAAAATATTGTGCTTTCCACGCGGACATCGGTCATCGCACTGCGGACTGCTTCAACCTCAAAGAAGCTATAGAAGCTCTGATCCGAAGAGGAGCACTGAAGAAATTCAAGGCCGAGCACGGGGATCAAGAGGATAAAAAATGTGAAGCATATGCTGAAATCTCGCTCATAGTCGGAGGACCACATGTGGGAGGAACTTCAAGGAGCGCTCAAAAGAGCTATGTAAGAGAGGCCTACGCGGGCCCCCGACAAATCTTGTTCACAGCCGAACAAAGGCCTAACAAGATAGCCAAGCCTAGCTCGAAGCCTATCACCTTTAGAGCAGAGGATGATCGATGGGTGATGTTTCCTCACAACGATCCACTAGTCATATCAGCTCTTATCGGTAACAGGAATGTGCACCGAATATTGGTGTACACTGGGAGTGCCGTCGACGTGCTCTATGAAGACACCTTCAACAAAATGGGTCTTAAGCAAGACGCATTAGCTGCTTCTCCTGAAAATCTCTATGGTTTCACAAGAGACTCAATCCAGCCTAAGGGAGTAGTCTCACTCCCGATAACTGTAGGAGAGAGCCCGAGGACTAAAACCACTAACACAACATGGGTGGTGGTCCCCAGAAAATCTTCGTTCAACGCGATCATTGGCAGGCCAACCTTGCAGTCCCTTGGGGCTATCGCTTCTGTGGAATATTTGAAAATGAAGTTTCCTACCGAGCACGGGGTAGGTGAAGTAGTCGGTACACAGGCTATCGCAAGAAGCTGTTATGCAAATTACCTCAAAGAGAGTCAGGACAAAGATGTCCACAAAGTTATGATGATCGACTCGGATTTCGACCCACGCCTTCCGAGCCGAGAAGAGATTGGCCCAGGGGATGAAGTCGAGGAAATCACTCCGGATCCAAAACAACCTGAGAAGAAGCTCAAGATTGGAAAATATCTTGAATCAGGTACCAAAAATAATTTAATTACTCTCTTGTCTAATAGCTTAGACATATTTGCCTGGTCACAGTCCGACATGACGGGGATAGATCCCCAAATAGCGTGTCATAGGTTAAATATAGATCCTAAAGAAAAACCCATTAGACAAAAGAGAAGGGCTTTGAACTCCGAAAGGTATATAGCCTTAAAAGAAGAAGTAGATAAGCTAATTTCTAACGGATCAATAAAAGAAACTAAATATCCAAAATGGGTAGCCAATCCCGTCCTGGTCAAGAAACCTAACGGGAAATGGAGAACTTGTGTGGATTTTACAGATCTGAACAAGGCTTGCCCAAAAGATAGTTTCCATATGCCAAGAATAGATCAGTTAGTAGACGCCACAGCAGGCCATGAAATTTTAAGTTTCATGGATGCCTACTCTGGTTACAATCAAATCCGTATGTATGGTCCCGACCAGGATCACACAACATTCATAACTGACCGAGGACTATACTGCTACACAGTAATGCCCTTTGGGCTAAAGAATGCTGGAGCAACATATCAAAGATTAGTAAATCGTATGTTCGTTGAATTACTCCGGATTATGATGGAAGCATACATTGATGATTTGCTGGTTAAAAGCCGAAAAATAAATGAACATACGGACGATCTTAGAAGATCATTCGAACTCTTAAGGCAGTATCGCATGAAATTGAATCCTCTAAAATGTACGTTCGGTGTCTCTGCAGGTAAATTCTTAGGTTTCATCGTTCATGAACGAGGCATCGAAGTAAATCCAGAGAAGATCACAGCCTTATGGAACATGACACCACCACGGAACATAAAAGAAGTGCAAAAGTTGACAGGATGCATAGCTGCATTAAGCCGTTTTATTTCGAGGTCAACCGATCGGAGTATTCATTTCTTTAATGCGCTCAGAGGCTCCAAGGAGTTTGAATGGACCAAGCAATGCAATGAGAGTTTCGAGTCTCTAAAAGAACAATTGGCATGGCCTCCTACTTTAAGAAAAGTACAGGAAGGAGAGCCCCTGGAAATTTACTTAGCCGTATCGGAACATGCAGTGAGTTCAGCGTTAATCAAGAATGAGGGAAAGCACCAGGTCCCGGTCTATTATAATTCGCGACGTCTCAACGAGGCGGAAGGAAGATACCCGGAACTCGAAAAGCTAGCCTTCGCCCTCATCACCGCTTCTCGGAAGCTGAAACACTATTTTCTCGCACATCCGATTACAGTCCTTACCAATTTCCCGCTACGCCAGGTGCTGCAAAAACCTGATGTGTCCGGAAGGCTAATGAAATGGTCGATCGAGCTGACACAATATGATATACGCTTCAGCCCCCGACCAGCAATCAAAGGACAGGCAGTTGCTGACTTCATTGCAAAATTCACGTACAGACCAGTTGATTTCCCAATTTGGGACATGTACGTAGACGGAGCGGCCAACGAAAAGGGGTCCGGGGTCGGGATTGCGCTATCCAGGCAAGAAGGAGACAAGGTAAAATTCGCTTTAAAATTCAATTTCAATGCTTCAAACAATGAAGCTGAGTACAAAGCTATGATACATGGGCTACAAATAGCAAAAGATTTAGAAATCAAAAAGCTCAAAGTGTATTCGGATTCTTAGTTAATTGTTAATCAAATGAAATGTGAATTTCAGGCAAAAGGTGAAAAGATGTCGCTATATGCCGAGAAAGCCAGAAACCTGGCAAGCAAATTCGAACTTTGCGAAATCACTCAAGTCCCCAGAGCCATGAACGAAGAGGCCGATGCATTAGCGAAGCTGGCCACTCAAGGATCCGACTCGGAGTTAATCCCAGTCATCAAGATTGGGCAACCTAGCATTGAGCAAGCTCCCCATGTGCTTCAGGTCGACCAACGTAAGTAATGGCAAACTCCGATCAGGGAGTACTTGCAGCACGGAACTCTGCCAGAAGATAAAAATGAGGCTAGGAACTTGAAATTCAGAGCTGCTCGGTATTTCCTAGAAGGTCAAAATCTCTACAAAAGAGGATTTTCTCAGGCTCTCCTCAAATGTCTAGACGAAGACGAAGCTGAGTACACTCTCAAAGAAATCCATGAAGGGATATGCGAAAGTCACATCGGATGCGAAGCATTGGCGCAAAAAATCATCCGACAAGGACTCTACTGGCCAACGCTAAAAGCCGACGCTCGGTACATGACCCAAAAATACGTCAAATGCCAGAAGTTCTCTAACATCCCGAGGCTTCCTCCTAATCCACTCATCTCCCTCTCATGCCCGATCCCATTCGCAGAATGGAGAATAGATTTGATCGTAGCTTTGCCAACAGGCCGAGGTGGATGCAGGTACGCAATTGTAGCCATCGACTATTTTTCAAAATGGGTTGAAGCCGAGCCCTTAAATAAAATAACAGCTCATGCAATTGAGAAATTTGTATGGAAAAATATTATCACTCGTTTTGGAATACCAGTCAAAATTGTATCCGACCACGGAACTCAGTTTGAATGCGATTCCTTCAAAAGTTTTTGTGAAAAATATGGCATTAACAAGGTTTTTTCTACTCCAGTAAGACCACAGTCCAACGGGTTGGGGGAGGCCGTCAACAAAACAATAAAACACGGCCTCAAAACGAAGTTAGGCGACCAGAAGTCAGAGTGGGTGAATATGCTCCAAGAAGTCCTCTGGTCATACAGAACCACCGAGCACACCGCAACTGGCGAAACGCCTTTCTCCCTCGCATACGGTTCCGACGCGGCCATCCCGACCGACGTCATGATACCAACAGTGAGAAGAGAAAACTACTCGACAGAGGTAAACAACGACATTTTAAAAATTAGCCTAGACTTGCTAGAAGAAAAAAGGGAAAAAGCTAGATTAAGAAATCTCGCTAACCAACAAAAAGTTACTCGGTATTTCAATAGGAAAGTCCGACCAAGATTTTTCAAAGTCGGTGACAAAGTCCTCACAAGAGTTTTTCTCCACACCAAAATCCACCAGGAAGGAGCCTTCAACGCAAACTGGGAGGGACCCTACATCATCCGAGAAGACTTCGGAAACGGGGCATACCGACTACAACAGTTGAACGGTGATATGGAAAAAAACCCTTGGAATGCCGAGCACCTTCGCCGATTTTACGTTTAAGTTTTTTTTAATAGACATTCAAAAAGCGGCTTGGTCGCATGTATTGTGTTTGCAATTTCAAAAAGCGGCTTGGTCGCACGTACTTGTGATTTCCAGAAGTTATTTATCTTTCGTTTCTCTACTCGGTGTTTAATCGCATGGTTTTTATAAATTACGGCTAAATAAACTAGGCGGCATGATAATTAGCAAACAGTTGTTTAGAAAACTTAAAGGAAATATAATTAGTTATACTTTATTTTGCCAAAATTCAGAAATACTTTTTACTCTTTTTCGCCAAAGTCAGAAACGTAGATAAATTAACATGGACTATAAATCCGACCACGGATCAATTGTTCAAAACCCGAGCGGGTTAACAAAAAATTACATAATAAAAGATCCGACCACGGATCAATTGTTCAAAACCCAAGCGGGTTAACAGAAATTAAAATGCAAAGAAAAATAAAATTCTACTCCTGGTCGCCTCCATCCACGTCATCACTAGCTCTTGATTCCGAATCCTCATCGAGATCCGTAGTATCCAGAGTAGGATTCTTCGGGCCGAGGATCCGAACGGCCTCGTTTATCCCAGCGGTGTAAAGGTCATCGCGCATGTTGCGATAATCCTCGGAAGCCTTGTACTCTTCCACCGCTGCTAAACGAGCAGCCTCAAGATCTTCTTGGAATTTTCGTGTGAGCTCCGTGAGTTCCGATCGGGTCTTCACCGTTTCGTCCCTGGCCGCATCCCTCTCCTTGAGAAAACGATCGTTCCGTTGTCTCAAAGATGTGAGCTCGGAGCCTAGTAATCCGACAAGGCCGACCACACCAACGAAAACCTGTGGTAATCAAAAGGTCAGTTACAAAATTTGTCAAGGAAAGAAAATAGATACCGACTAGGTGAGTAAAAACGTACCGAAACCGCGGAGTCGGTGACCTGGTTAAGCCTCTCTAAATTAAGCCTCTCTAAAGGCTCAGACCCGAGAACCGCCTGGACCTTCTCGGCAGGAAGATGCTCGCGAAGGAAGGTAACGATTGGAGTCAGGTGGTCGGATGCAGAAGAAGTTTCGATCAGGCTTTTCGCCGGAGAAGAACTCGGAAGTTCCGAAACTTTTGAAGCAGTCGCGGTCGCACGCTTACTAGCAGCCGAAGATTTGGAAGCCTTAGTACATTTCGGGTTAGGAGGAACCTGTTCGGGAGCGGGTCTCTTCTTCGCCATCTGTGCAATCTCTGTTAAGAAAGAAACAAAAAGTAAGAACGAGAAAAGATTGGAACATATGCGATTTGATAAAAGACGAATAGAATGCTCACTCGAGTAGGGATAATAATAGTATTGATCGAGTAAGTCTGGGTCCGACAACACAAACGTCGACCGATCAGCCTCCGAAATGTCAAAGATCTCCGAGTGGAGTGGCCGCTCGTCCTCGGGATACTGTGGAAGGGACCCTGGAACCAAACATAAAATATATAAGGAAACCAGAACAACAAATCTGGTCCAGTTTATCAAATAAGAATGTTGAACCAGAGTCACACCCAGTTCCGAGAACGAAGCTCTTATGGGGCACCTTTCGTAAGAGGCGTTCCCTTCAACTCAAAAGAAGTAATCCTTCCAATTTTTTGGGCTGGAAGGAAGACGAGTAACCACCCTAGATTGGTCATCATGGGCCCGAGCATAATAATAACCATGTTGGCCGGGAGCCGACTTAAACGAATAATATTGCGAAAAATCTTGTAAAGTGACGGGCCGATCGTAAACTTTCGCCCATAGCACAGCCATCCCAACAAATATCTTATACACATTGGGGACGAGCTGAGTAGGAGAACAACCCATGTCAGAGACGAACTGAGAAATAAGAGGATGCATCGGTAATCCTCCGATCACATTCAAGATAGCCTTGTTGAACGCTATCTTCACGGCAGGAGGCTGATCGGCCCTCTCATTTTCTAAAGGCGCCGAGATGATGATTCCTTCTGCTATCTCAAATTCCTCCCTCAGTTCTTGTATATATTTTTCGGTAACCCGAGAAGTCCAAACCTTGGCCGAAAACTGGCCCTCTTTCCGTTCAAAAACCAAGGCCTCATCCTCTTCCTCCGGGAGATCAACCCCAAAAGTCCTCCCGCTCGGGCCTGGAGCATCGTGGGAATACTCGCGCGAAAGGGAATGACTCATCGTCTCTCGGGACTCCGACTCGCTTCCCCTCGAAGAAGCAGACGAAGACGATATCTCCAGAACCATGGTCTCCCTACACGACAGGGAAGACGAATCAAAAACCTTTTCCTCGTTATCAACCCCCTCGGACTCAGGACTGGGATACACGCATGATTCATCAAAAGCCATTACGGGGCGGTCCCATCCGATCTCTGGGACATGATACCAAACGCGACTCCTGAGGAAAGGAAACGTGGACCCATCCACCAAGATAACACTATCGGGATCAGGCTCCGATCGTCGAACGACACGAGGGTCAAAACTCAGGTCAGGACGCGCAAGTCCTCCCATGTCCCTAAGGAAGTCGAAAACTATAATCCCTAAAGTCCGAAGGGTCCGAATACGAGAAGTAAAGGAAAATACAGATCACCGAATAACGATCTCAAAACAAAAGAGATGTATCAGATTAATGATGAAGAAGCCTTACCCGCGAGTTTGAAGATCGGAAGATCCGAGCAAAAAACGAGAGAGCCGAGAACACAGTCTGAATAGGCAGATCAAGCCGAGAACGCTCCGAGAGTAAAATTTAGAAGAAAGCGTGGAATGAATCCAAAAACTTGGGAGAAGCCTTATATAAAGACCACGCGAACGGCTTGGATTAAGCTTGTCCAAGAAGCCAAGCATATCTGACCATCAAAAGCGAAACGACGCGATGATTCAATATCACCAAAGGTAAACGACGTCGTGCGATACCCTACAAAAAGATAAAAATGTAGAACGTTACTCGGGTCATTCCGAGACGAACAAGCAAAGATGAATGCGGTAATCTGTTAAACCAAAATAGTTCCTTACCATTTTTACTGAAAATACTACGAAGCTGGAGGGCTGCTGTTACGGGATAAAATAGTCTGACACCGAGTAGGGTAGTCGGAACCCCGAGCAGAATACAAAATCCAGCACCGAACTCAGGTAAAATAGACCTAAGAGTTAAACATTGAAAATGAAAGACCCATTCATAAGGTAAGAACGAAACCTACCAATCAGAACTTCGGAGAGAAGAGAAGATCGTAGGTCAAAGACTAGTCAAACCAAAAGAAAACATGTTTCAAATACTTAAACGCACACCTTGACGGTTCAGAAATCGTGCAAAGATTAGAAACCGCCCACCTCAGCGAGAGGGAATCAGCAGTTACCCAAAAACCGTCTAGAACGTGGGATTGATCACCCCACGTTCCCCAGAATAACCGTCAGAGCCCGCAACCACAAAGCTACACCAGACAAGTATAAATAAGAGCTTGCGGCACAGAACGAAGGAGGACCTTTTGACTTACTTTTCTTTTATTCTAAACTTCTAGAAAACATTGCTCTCTTGTACTAGATTCGTCTATATAAAGAGAAAGTCTTGCCTAAATTATCTCGGTAATCGGAGTCTTCGTACTCGGAGTCTGTGTATTTTCGTGAGATATTGTTGTACTAATTTTACAGGTCAACAACGTAACTAATATATTTTATGTAGTATGTAAGTTTTTTTTTATAAGTTACGTATTTGTAACTAATTACCAAAGTTTAGTTACAAACTCGTAACTAATTCACGAAATATAGTTAAATATCGGTAACTACAAAATGTAGTTACATATAGCTAGGTAACTAAAGTCTTAATTTTTGTGATTGTGAAGGTACTACTGTCGTCGGTGTACGATTTCGAGTTCATTGACAGGGATGGTCAGTCATGGGCCATAAATTTGACGAATAAGACATGCACGTGTCGTATGTTTCAAATAGACAACTTTATATGTCCCCACGGGATCGCATGTTGTCGCTTTCAGAACTATGTTGTTGATGACTACATTTCTTTATTTAACACTACAGACTATTGGAAATCTTCTTATACAGGTGTAATCCATCCACACGGCAACGTTGAGTCATGGGTGATTCTCGACAACGTGAAACAGATCATAGTCAAACCACCCTCAACGTACGCATGTCAAGGTGGCAAACCGAAAAAGAGAATAATACCATCTCAAGGTGAAGGTGGTAGCACTGGTAGTCAAAAATGTTCTCGATGCGGAGGATTATGACTGTATTATTGCCGTCAACAATCTTTAATTATGCATTTAACTACCTGTTTGTAACTATTGACTGCGTTTAGTTCTCTGGTAGTAACTAATAAACCGATTTCAGTTACCTGTCCGTAACTACTTAACCTATTTTAGTTTTTATAATAAGTACAAATAATTAGAAAAAAAAACCAAGTATATCATTAGAAAAAGCAAGAACTACAATATCATTAGAAATCCCAAGAACTACGATATCATAAGAACTTTAATTCTCTGTTTCAGGCTTCTTGTCAGCTTCTGAGGTTGGCACAAAAACCTTGTCTCCAATCTTTGGGACTTCCACAATAGCTCCCTTGGCTTTCAAATAAGCCTCCTAGTTCTAGCCGAACAATTCTTCATGCACGGACAGAGCAACCAATATGGGACCTCTATTCCCCCCACCCGCTGTAGTCTCCAAATACTCATTGAATTCAGCTTCAGTTAGTTCAGCCTTATGCTTATACTACCCGATGAAGACGCTTCAGAAAGTTGTATTATTATCTCCGGAGTTGCTTTGGTTGTTGGAAGCTTTCCTTCCATTGTGAATTGTGAAACTACTTTTTTTGTGTACATAATTCTCATACATATACATATATAACGTTTTTGGGGCTTAAGTTTTTTTTTTTGGGTTTCTTGGGCCTGGAAGATCTATTAGGCCCTGTTATTTCACAGAGCCGTGGGGTTATAATTCCATTCCATATAATTAATTACTTTACTGTAACTAGTTACACATATAATTTTTCTTGAAATTTACATAATTTATTAAGAATTTTGAATTTTGTTATTTAGTATTTTGAATTTTATTTCACTTTGTTTACAAATACTTGTCCCAAAGTAAAAACTATAGTAACACATGTCCTGAAATAGTTACATAGTTACAAAACTTGTCCCAAAATAAAAACTATATAAGACATAATTGTCCCGAAATAGTAACACTAGATATAATTTTCCGAGTCCGAATGAACATCTGGACTTGCATTTTTAAGTGCCCCGTGCTTGTAGAGTTCGATATACACAGCTTCTGTCTAAACATTCACATGTCGTCTTGTTTCAACAAAGCCGAGTAATGCACAAGAAATTATGCAGCTTTGATGGTGAACATGCCATAATCCCCATTACAAAAAAGGTCGTAAAAGTAGTTGTTAGATTCAAGTAACTCATGATCACAAACATTTAATGGTGTAATAGAGTATCATTACCCGTTACGTTGTTGTGGCATGAAAGTCACGTACACTACGTCGAAAGGCAGTGAGCTATGATATTTCTCAGTGAGAACATCCCAAACCCGTTTACATAGAATGATTGGAATCAGCTCTGCCATCTGATCGATCACATCATATTGCGGGTCATCAACGACTCGTAAACTGTGACAGACTTCTCAGGGATGTAAATCACCGCAAGGACCCAATGGTTGCCTTCTACATGAACGAGAACATATATAGTCCCAGCTTTCACCCATGGCCTTTCTGCTCTATTCCGGGATCTCTCAGCTAGGATTTACTCAACCAAGGCATGTCGCCTAGTCCAATCGTAATAATCTTTTTGTTGGAGTTGATCCCACTCTTTGTATTTTTTTTCGACTAGCTGACAAAAATGACTGTTCGCAATTATGTATTTATGCTTCATCAGTCTTGCTTTTTTTTTTTTTTTTTTTCAGGTAGTAGAAAGCCACATTCAAGTGCTGCACAAGTACGTAAGTAACAAAAGTAACGTTATTAATTAGTTATTGTTAGGCAACAACTAACTACTTAATTAGTTATTCAAAAAGTAACTAAAACAATTTAAGGAGTTATTCTTAGGTAACTAAAACAATTTTATTAGTTATTCATATGTAACTCAAATAAATTAATTAGTTATTCAAAAAGTAACTAAAACAATTTAAGGAGTTATTCTTAGGTAACTAAAACAATTTTATTAGTTATTCATATGTAACTCAAATAAATTAATTAGTTATTCATAGGTAACTAAATCAATTTAATTAGTGATTCTTAGGTAACTAAAACAATTTCATTAGTTATTCATAGGTAACTAAAATAAATTAATTAGTTATTCATAGGTAACTAAATCAATTTAATTAGTTATTCTTAGGTAACTAAAATAATTTAATTAGTAAAATATAGGTAACTTACGAAACCACTGAGCCACGGTGCCGATGTCTAAATCTTATAGAATCATGTCTTCTATGCAATGACCTCTACAGAAAATCGAACGATTTTGGTCCTAATTCTTCTTCGAATTTGTTGTACATAAGGTCATCGTCAATAACCCAGTTTAACAAATATTATTAATGGTAACAAAAAATTAACAACCAACATTCATCCTCAAACATAAAATAATAAAAAAAGAGACTTACTTCCTTAATCCTTTCAAAATCCAATCCTGCATGAGTGCCACATCGCCATCAATTGGGGGCGCGAAAGGGTTCGCCAGTGGATGCTTTAATTGTTTGGGACGCCTTCTTGTGAACTTTGGCTCCACTGTTGGCATAAAGAGTATTGGCGCCCGCCTTATACGTGATTGTCTTTCCGGGGAGTCACAAAGGGAAATCACCCGATCAGAGGTCACCTCATACGCCTCTCCATCCTTTGTTTGAGAGCTTTCGGGTAGAGTGAAATTACATTAAGAGCCTGACAATAAATAGCTGCCCTCAAGGAAGGTCTCAGCCCATCCATAAGAATATGGCTGAGGCAAGCGAAGAGGTCTTAGTGTGGCCGATATGCAATCACTGTCGTCGTCGTCTGAGTCCGACGCTTCATCGGGACCTTTACCACCACCACCACTGGGAACCGCATTCTCAGTTGTTTTATCTTCTTCTTTCTTGCACAGTCCCTCATCGGTGTCTGTCTTGCGGACGTCTTCGTCATTGCCTCCATTTTTGTCGTCTTCATCCTCGTCTTTTTTTTTTAATACAATCTTATTTGCACTTCTTCTCAACCTCCTCTTTTTTTGCTTGTTTCTCTTCCTCTTTCTCATGTTTTTTCTCTTGTTCTTTCTCTTGTCCTTCATCTTCTTCTTTCTTTCCCTCTTTCTCTTCCTCTGTTTTTTCTTCTTTCTCTTCACCTGTTTCTTCCTCTTTCTCTTCTTTACCTGTTTCTTTCTCTTTCTCCTTTTTCTCTGTTTCTTCTTCTTCTTTCTCTTTCTCTTCTGCTATATCTTCTTTCACATCTTTCTCTTTCTCTTGTTCCTGTTCTTGTTGCTCTTCTTTCTCTTGAGCCTGTTGTTGTTGCTCTTCTTTCGCTTCTTTCTCTGTCTCGTTCTCTTTCTCCTTCTACGTTAATTGTTGTTTAATAATAACCTCCTCACTTTTCTTGCTCTCATCCGACAGCTTTTCTGCCTGGTCCTCCGTATGCTTTTGCTTCGTAGCCTTTTGTGCCGGGAAGGTGTTCAGCGTTTTAATGACATACTTCATGTCATCTGAAATCCTTTGATCTCTCGATGAAGACCAATGAAATCAATGTGCATGTTACTGAACTCTTTCTCCAGATTTGCTAATCTCTCCTTAAATAAAGGAACATAACTAGCTGAATTAGTTACAACCATATAACTAATATATAAACATGTGTATCAAACTTGTAAATAAAATATGTGAATTAGTTACAAACTTCTAAATGAATCTGTGAATTAGTTACAAATAAATAAAATAAATGAATTAGTATCAAACATGTAACTAAAATATATGAATTAGTTACAAACATGTAACTAAAATCTATGAATTAGTTATAAACATGTAACTAAAATCTATAAATTAGTTACATACATGTAACTACAAATTATAAATTAGTTACACATACGAAACTTACATGAAATATGTGTATTAGTTTTACCTCATGATCAGTAGACGAGTTTTCCTTCTCGGCAAAGTTTTCAATTTCTTTGGAGTACGACCAATGGTAGGGATGGGCAGAGAGGGGGGCTGTACGATGTCACTCCCAATGGCTCTAAAATCTACCTGGGAAACATAAAAAAAAGTACTTAGGATCTGTGTGTCTAACAAAATATTTTGCAATGTAAAAAGAAGTACCTCTTGTAACCGAATGGATTGTATTGCAGATTCAGATACTCTGGAGGAAGATGACCATTGCAGAATCAACGGTCTCGCATCGTCTTTAGTACAGTGCAGAATCCCATAGACTCCAATTTTAGTATGCACTCGTACGTCCATACCTGCAAGGGCAGTAGAAAGACTTCTAAATGGACCTTCTTGGTCTTGGATGGGCTACTTGGGCTCTTCGTTTTTTTTTACAAAATTCTTCACGGTGACCATGAAGTGATCCCATACAACATTTCCCCAGGGGAATACGTTTAATGTGGACGGATCATCAACCATCTTTATGTATAATTTATTCTTCATGGCAACTGTCCGTCGGCTCGGGAGAAGCACATTGTATAGGAAGTGGAGAAGAAGAAACCAAACTCGCTTCTCATCGTCCTTCCAGTCCTTGCTATCCTTGATAAGTGCTGCAATGTTGCCCCGTGTGGCAAGTGCCCCTTGCTTGAACGTTTCAACAAAAAGACCCCCGGGTACAACCTCGTCATATTCATTGGCCATCGCGTTGTAGGAGTCATCTACTCGCAGGCCTGTAATATTGCTGAGATCTTCCATAGTGAACTCCATAGGGATGCAGCCAATCTCTATAGGTAATCTATCCTCTGCTTTCGCAACTCCGTCAAACTAACCCATCCTCAGCTTAAGGTTACTGAGGATCTTTGAGGAGCGGGTTATCGAGGGCATCTCCAAAAAATGCCCAAAGCAGGACTCTCTGAACAGGTCTGATTCCTGCTTCGACATCATAATTTCTTCGGTAAACGACATCACGTTCCCATGAAAATTGAAGTTGAACTACCCCACAGAATCATCTGACACGTATCTGGTCCAACCATATACATAAAAAAAACTATAACATAACTAAATTAGTTACATTTCACAGGATTTAGTTATATAGTGGTTACATACTTTGATCTAAATTTCTCACTACTAAATAAATATAAGTTACATATTGGTAACTAAAGTTTGTGTTCTAGTTACATGTTTGTAACTAAAATCTGTGTTCTTGTTACATGTTTGTAACTTAATACACAGAATTTAGTTACACATATGTAACTAAATTCCTACATAACAACTTCAACCATGGGTAGACTTTATTTAGATATACCAAATCAATTTCAACACCATCAGAACGATCCAAACATCTCCACACAAAAAAAATCAACTAAATAAAAATACCTACTTGTTACATGTTTGTAACTAATACACAGAAGTTTACATTCATATATGTGCTTCTACATTACTAAGTAACAAATTTAACCATGTACCCAAACAAATTCAATTAAATGACCTAAACTCACTGGAATTGGGTTTCTCTGCCTTCGACTAAACTTATGCTCATTCACATCGCAATAGGAATCAGAATCTTCGCCGTCGCTCGCTCTCGACCGCTTTGAATTTGGGGTTCTCATTGCCGGAGTCTTTCGGTTGGACCTAGACGATTAAGCCACAGGCTTCGTTGTCATTCCAAGCGGCTTCTTCTCTGCCTTTTTCAGCGGCGACGACCTGACCCTAACACTCCGTCGCGGTGGAGTTTCATCGGGAAGTTTGGATTTTGGGTTTTTTTTGGAGTTTGCATGTCCTTTTACAAGCTTTATTTTCGTCATTCTACACGCCGAAATGGGTTTGCGATTTAGGAATTTGCAATTTGGGGTTAGGGTCGAACACACCCAGAAAAGAATAGAAAGTAGGAGAAAAAGGAAAATAGAGATGCAGGTGAAGATGAATATGAATGAAAGAGAAGATGAAGATTTCTTTAAGCGTCGGCGGTGGTTTCTTTAAGCGCCGGCGGTGATTTCTTTGAGCGTCGGTTTCGGTCAATAGAGGGAAGCGGTGAAGAAGGTAATGAACAGTCGCGGGAGATCTGATTTCTTTTTCTTTTATGTATGTAGGAACGGTTATGTATAAATGAAAAGAGGAAAATAATTATGAGGAGGGCATACTTATAAATGTACACTTCAGATTCAAATAACTTCTCCTAGATGTGACATTTTTCAAAAAAGATAGTTCTCTATCTAATGACCCTAATATTTACTCCTACTTGTTGCAATTTCTTTTACTTCTTATCATATGAGAGAGCTCTAAGTGGATGAGGATTGGACCCCAGACTTGGTCCAAGATATTATTTCGGATAGTTTTTAAATGTAATTTGTATTCTGATAATACCTCATTAGTATTTCAAGAATACCATATTTTACAATTTAACTCATATCTATACATGTTTTAAGTCTGTAAATTACCATAGCTACCTTTAAAAAAAACATTCTGATAGTACCTCAATTTTCATTCTCATTTTATACTTGAAAATTGTTTCAAGTGATTTAACCATATTAAAAAATAAAATAAAAAAGTGATTAGAGTAAAAACATTTTTTTTTACGTTTTCATTTATGCGTTATTTTCATTTTTTTAACTAAATTTAATATGATAGAAAAGGTATTTTTTTTGTCTCCAAGACCCCTGATTTAATCGAGTCGCCCTTGCTTGGACCCAAACGGGCCCCAAACAAGTGAAGGGCGACTGATCCCTCGACATGTGCCAAGCTTGTGAGGGAAGCCGAACCCGGATTCCAAGCTAGTTAGGGGTTTGAACGAGAAGGCGAGGGTTTTGAACTCGAACGAAATATTGTGCAGGTTAGGGGCATGGGTTAGAACGAATGCCAAGCTAGTTAAGGTGTCTACTCCAAAAGGGTGCCTAGCACGCGAAGGACGCCGGACTCAGATAGACAGCGATTTGTTGATGGCGCCAATTAAAGGCGACGTGTCGGTCTCACATTTTTTATGCAGGTCAATCTTGGCATACGTCGAGCCTAGATGTCCTTCCAGATTACCCCCGGTCTTGATAAATCCATGTTTGTTAACTTTATTATTCTAGTAAGTCTTTTGATGATCGTCGTCGTTTCTTTCTTTAGATATATTTGTCGCTAACATATATATTTCTTAAGTTTAACAGGCGGTAAAGTAATTTTTTATGTGTATATGAGAGAAAATGTGTAGAGAGTGATTTTTCTCCAAATCTAGAGAGAAGAGAAGGAAAATGTGACTCTTTAGCGGTGCTTATGGTGTTCTTGAATGTAGTGTGGTGAAAAATGGGTTTTTGTAGTTGTGGATGTGGGAAATGAAGATGACTGAGAAAATATGGAGATTTGTGAGAGAAGATGATGGAATGACGGAAAACATGGGGGTTTGTGGTGGATTAAGTGATGAGAATGTTCTTGAAGTGATGGAATAGATGAGAAATGATGGTGTTTGTGGTGGAATGAGAGAAAAGGATAATTTTTTAGTAATGATATGATGGAAGACAAGAGAGAAGAGGTTGAGAGAGAATTTGTTTAGAGTTTTGGTAGGAAAAATTGAGTCTCTCCTTCATGTGGTGAAATATGAGATTATTATAGAGTTTATGAGGTGATGGGGTGTGTTATGGTGCTTTAGATGGGTGGTGGGACCCATCAAAGGTATTATGGCTAAAAAAAATATTTGGAGGGTTTGGGGATATTTGGATGGCCTTTGGCCGTGTGGCAGTTAAGGGGAGACATGCATGGGCCGGCAAGGGTTGACCGGCCCGAATTTGGGTGTGGTTAAGCTTTTCTCAGCTGGTAAGTGTGACCGGTCCGAAAATGGTGAAGGGCAAGTGGATCCGGGCCGACATAAATGTGGTCGGCCTAGACTTTAGGGGCTGAGTGAGAAGCTGAGCCTTGATTTTATAGGTACATATATTGAGAACATTTTTGGACAAAGCTCTTGCAACATAATGGTAGATTAATGTTCATCAAAGACATACTTGTTGTCACAACCGGATAATGTTTTAGCAATTATTTATTTGGTTACACCATAATAAACTGTAGGCCATGCACATTAATACCAAGATTTTGTTCTATTTTTCTTAAAAATTTAAATTAAAATTTGGAGGGAAAAACTTTTGGCATTGGGTTGGCCCGAGCTAAGCCCTCTCGGACAACGGCGAGCGCACGTGTGGCTGTGGAGATGAGCTTTTGCGCATTCAAGTCGCTCTACAAAACTGAGTCACTGATGAGAGTTCAAAAGCATCAAATTTCTCCATATATAAGCACTACAAAGTTCATATACAACATATCTATTTTTTTCACAAGTTTTGGTATTTTTTTAACACACTTTTGAGTACATCTTAATTTCGGTTTTGACAAATAAATAATCGTTTTTTATACCACTCGCTGCGAAGATTAAAAATCAGCTCTAAAATCTCAAATTCGATAAGTACACCACACTTAATTATTTGGCCAAACTCTAAAGTCTATCAATGAAAAAATCAGTGTTTTAACATGTCGCCGGCTTTCCACGATTTTCGCCGAAAAAATCATTTTCGCCATACAAACGGCCGACGAAGTGGAGTATGTCGTTTTTCGTCTTGAAGTCGCTAGAATTTCGGCGAGAATGACGTGTCGTTTCCATGAAAAAAGACCGAGAGTTTTCGTCCCTTTAAAAGAGTAAACCAGAATGAATGTCGACTGTTATTGCTGAAAACTCAAAGATAACGACGCAGTTTGGGCTTTCTCAGACCCGCTGAAGAAGACGGTCATTTTTGGCAAAAATCGGAGACTTTCGGTCTATTTCGGCGAGTTTCAGACGAGCGCATCTTGATTTCCACACAAATTCGGCGACTTTCGGAGAAAATCAGCGAGTTGGTTCGTCAATTTTTTTTCTTTCAAAAACCCAGATTTTGTTTTCCTTGATTTGGTCTATAAAATGATTTTTTTAACATAATGTCCTTCATTAAATTGTTTGAAATCTTGTGATCTATGATAAATATATTTTTTTTTCAGATTTTTCTGACACTTCCGGCGAGTTACCATATTTTCCGGCGGACCACCATTTTTTCGTGCAACTTGTTTTTTTTTTTTTTTTTTTTTTTTTTTTCAAGTAAGTTTATGATTTACTTGATATGAAATTGTTGGAATATTTAAATGAGCTTTATTTATTTATCTCCTTAGCCTGCACGAGAGAAACAAATTTTTAGTTCGTATATATGTATACAAACGAACTCAGTGTGATAAACGTTCTTTTTAGAAGATCATGACTTCAGCTTTGATAAATTTGCCTCTCCTCCGTTTAAGACTTTCCCAACATTAAACTCCTCAACATAAATATTTAATAATCTTCTTTACCAATGGCTATCCAATCGCTGTTTTTGGCTAAGATTATTGATAATAAATGTATCCAAGGTTTAAAATATCGATACCGATACTCGTACCGAACTTCTGATTTTACAGATATATCAAGTATCGACAGATATATCGACGGATATTCTATAAAAATTTTAATACCAACTACCGATTATATCGGTGATATATCGATGATATATCGATTACCGACTGATATATCGACAAAAATCTTATAACAAAATATAATAAAATATGTACCATTATTTATATTTTTAAAATTCTAATAAAAAATCAAAATTAAAATATATCTATAACTTTTTTTTCTTATAGATATACATTATTAATATTTACATTACTTTGTCAATATTAAAAAATGTAATAAAATAATTTTTTTCCAAGAAATTGTAATATTTTTCTACTACATTACAAATATTCTTTAAAATAAAATAAAAAAAATAGTATTAAATATTTAATTATTTAGTCTATTTGTCATATGTATATTTATATGTATTATAAAATATAAATAAGGAAATATTGATAATATCATTATACTAAGTAAAATTAGTAAGTAAAATATATAAATAATAAATAAAAAATAAAGAAAAAAATAAAAAAAAAACGAATAATAAATTTTTTATTTTCTTTTATTTTAAAATTTTTTTCATATTTGGACGATATTTTGAATTTTTGAACTACTAAAAAAATCGATATTTTGTCGATATATCATCGATATTTTATTTATAAAGCAATAACGATTACAACAGATATTTTACCGAGTCTCTTCAAAAAACGATATATCGGGGATATATTACCGATATATCTCGATATTTTGAACATTGATTACGACTACATCATCCAAGACCGTTAGATTGTTAGATTAATAAAATTTATACCTGATAATCTAGTTATGTTTTTTTTATATAATTATTTTGTGGGAAAACCATGCCAATATCATATACACGTGATGCATGGTGAGAACTTGTAGGTTAGAAAATGTGAATGGATTTCATGTTGACATTATTATATGGTTGCTCATGTATATATTCAGAGAAATTATTATCCACATATATTATATTAAGGTATATATATATATATTCAAATCTGGACTATATTTACAAATATATATATATATATATATATATATATATATGTATTTATTGAAAACGACTGTCTGTTGTTTCTTTTATTTTTTTATTGGGTATTGAGCGAGCTGGGCGAGGAGTTGAGCGAGCAGCTGCGAGCTTCGAGTTGCGAGCTTCGAGTTGAGCGAGCTGCGATCTGCGAGCTGGGAGTTGCGAGCTGCGAGTTTTGTTTCGTTTTAATTAATACTAGTTGGTTGTTACCTTTACACGTGTTCCTTTCTTATTTGTTCCTTTATTGTTGGTTTTATTGGGATGTGTAATATATATGTAATCACGCCCAATGATTGGGTTAACTGAGTTTTTATGAAAAACGTCAAGTCATTGATGACTGATGTGAGGTTTATTCTCTCTTGCTTCGCCCTCTTTTTCTCTCCCAAGAACTCTGTTCCTTTTCCTTTGTTGATCGACATTCAAGTTGAATCCCAATTGTTTCTTGAAGCCTTTCTCAGAGCTTCGATTGTAATATGGTATCAGAGCTCAGTTCCGCTCATTCTTGATCGATTGTTCCTCTGAGAATTTTCTCCTTGTCGTCTCTTGTGTCACGCCTCCTAGCCAATCTTCAGAGCCATGGCAGAACAAGAGAACAACAAATTGCTTGCGGAAATTGCATCAAAGGAGGCCACGATGTCAAGATCGCCGATCGATGATCAGACGAGTCCTTATTATCTTCACTACTCCGACAATCCAGGTGCTATTATCGTCACTCAGCTTCTTGATGGAGACAACTATCCATCATGGAGTAGATCTATGTTAATGGCTTTGTTTGTGAAGAACAAAGTCGCGTTCATTGAAGGCTCCATCACAAAGCCATCGTCGGAAAATGCCATCCTTCTCAACTCCTGGATACGCAACAACAACATCGTTACGTCGTGGATCTTCAATTCGGTCTCCAAAGAGATCGCTTCAAGCATCCAATTTGGCGACTCGGCGACAGCCATATGGATCGAGGAAAGGTTCCAGCAGAGCAATGGCGCCAGGATCTTTCAGCTCCGACGACAAATTGCGAATCTTCGCCAAGAAGGCCTATCTGTGGCTTCCTACTTCACCAAATTGAAGGCGCTTTGGGAAGAACTCCACAATTTCAGGCCTGTCTGCTCTTGTAAGTGCGTTTGTGGTGGATCTCATGAACTGACGAAATTCATCAACAATGAGTACGTCATGGCCTTTCTCATGGGCCTGAATGACGCTTTTAGCACCATCAGAAGCCAGATCATCATCATGGATCCTATTCCGCCTATCAACAAGGTTTTCGCCATTATCACTCAAGATGAGAAGCAAAGATCCATCAGTGATGGTGAAAGATCAGTGGATCTTGCAAGCAATCTCGCAATGGCGGTCAGCGATGAAGGAACTGCCAAGAAGACCTCCAAGAAAGATAAACCTTTCTGCACTCACTGCAAAATGACCGGACACACCATTGAGAAATGCTACAAAATACACGGATATCCTCCTGGATACACTCCTCGTTTCAAGAGTCAAGCCAATGTTGCCGAGGTCAATCCTGTGGAATCTTTGTCTAATGCACAACTTCACCAAATGATTGAGCATCTCTCGGAAAAGCTTACCTCTACCACTCAGGCCAACCCATCCAGTGTCAATCTCACCTCTTTCAATACAGGTTTTTGTTGTTTAATTGAAACTTTTAATGTTGTTCCGTGTTTCACTAGGCAATGGATCCTAGATTCAGGAGCTTCAAGGCATATTTGCAACACAAGATCCATGTTCATTTGCCTAAAACCCCTGACAAAGTCAAGTATCACATTACCTAACTATACTAGTATTCCTGTTCACTACTTTGGGGATGTTAGAATTAACTCCACCTTGATCTTGCATGATGTTCTTTATGTACCTAACTTTAAGTTCAATTTAGTATCTGTGAGTGCAGTTACTAAGGACTTAAAGTGTGAAGTTACTTTGACCTGTATTGGCTTTGTGATTCAAGACATGCACAGGAAGAGGATGATTAGCAGGGGTAAATGCATTGGCGACTTATATGTACTTAGCACAGAAGATGAAGAGACTCAGGTGAAGGCCTCAATCAACTCTATTTCCTCTAGCACATGGCATGCGCGCTTAGGGCACTTGTCTCATGAAAGACTGGAAGGCTTGAAGGCGGTTCTAAAACTCAATAGTGTTGATAAGAGTACCCCTTGTCTCATTTGTCCTCTGGCTAAACAAAGAAGATTGACTTTTCCTAACTCTAGTATTGTAAGTGAGTCTACTCTTGACCTTATACACTGTGATGTATGGGGCCCTTTTCATACTGTTTCCAGGTCTGGTCATAGATATTTCTTGACCATTGTTGATGATCATAGTCGCTTTACATGGGTTTATTTGATGAGACAAAAGTCTGATGTCCTGCAAATCATTCCAACCTTTTGTAACATGGTCGAGAACCAGTTTTCAAAACAAATAAAGCGCTTCAGATCTGATAATGCAAAGGAATTACTTTTTGTGGATTTGTTTGCAAGCAAATGGATTATGCATGAATTCTCTTGTGTTGATACCCCACAACAAAACTCTGTTGTGGAACGCAAGCATCAACACTTGCTCAATGTAGCCAGGTCTTTGTTCTTTCAGTCTCATGTCACTGCAGATTTTTGGAGTGATTGTGTACTCACTGCCGCCTACATAATCAACAGGACTCCCACAAAGGTTCTAGGTAACATCTCTCCCTTTGAATCCTTATTTAACAAGCCTGTAAATTATGATCATCTCAGAAGTTTTGGTTGCCTTGTTTTTGCATCCACCCTGAAAGCTAATAGAAGCAAGTTTGACCCTAGAGCTAAGAGATGCATGTTTATAGGCTATCCTAATGGGATCAAGGGTTATAGACTATATGACTTGGATACTAAAAATGTTTTCATATCTAGGGATGTTGTTTTTCATGAAAATGTTTATCCTTTTGAGAGGATAAATCAAGAAACTAATTGTGACCCTTATGTCACAACTGACCATCATAACTATAATGAAGTGCTGCCATATAATTCAAGTAATCTCCTAACACCTGACATGGGAAAAGACTCTCATAGTCCCACTAGTGTCCATATACCTGAGGTGAATGCAGGTAATGATGAACAGGTAGAACATGGCATTGAAGAGCCTCATGCAGCTGAGGAAGGTGAACTTGCAGTTAGGAGATCAACTAGAAGCAGACACAAGCCTTCATATTTGAAGGATTTCCATTGTGACGTGGCGGCTGCAACAGGAATCCCTAGAGCTGATGATCATCAACACCACAAGTCTCCTCACCAGTTGGCAGCTGTGATTAGCTATGAAGGACTTTCAGACACCTACAAGGCCTTTGTACTGGCTGTGTCCATGGAAAGTGAGCCAGAGTACTACCATCAAGCTGCCAAGCATGAGCATTGGAGAAGTGCTATGAAGGAAGAGTTAAATGCCATGAAGGCAAATGAGACTTGGTCCATAGTTCCCTTACCAGAAGGGAAAAGAACTATAGGATGCAGGTGGTTGTATAAGAACAAGTTCAATGCTGAAGGTGTCTTGGCCAGAAGGAAAGCCAGATTAGTGGCAAAAGGCTACACTCAACAGGGGGGACTGGATTACTTTGACACTTTTTCACCAGTGGCATTTAATCCAGTTCGATGTGGATAATGCTTTCCTTAATGGAAGCCTCAGTGAAGAAGTTTTCATGGACATCCCTTTGGGATACAACTTACTGCAAGGTGAAGAGTTAGCCAATCCTAGTGGAAGCCATACTAGGTTGGTTTGCAAGCTGCACAAATCTATATACGGTTTGAAACAAGCATCAAGGCAATGGAATATCAAATTCACTGAGATTCTTGAAGGACTTGGTTTCAAACAGTCAAAATCTGATTATTCCCTCTTCACCACCGGGGTTGATGAAAATTTTGTGGCAATTATCCTCTATGTTGATGACATCATAGTGGCAGGACCTAGCATGGTTCATACTTGTGAAGGCCAAACTGATGAAGGTGTTTAAGATGAAGGACTTGGGAGTGCTGAAGTTCTTTTTGGGTCTTGAGATAGCTAGAGCTAAGTCAGGAATCACAGAATCTCAAAGGCAGTATGCCTTGCAGATACTCTCTGACTATGGTTTCTTGGACAGCAAGCCAGCAAAAACACCCATGGATCCCAGGTCTTCGTTAAGCAGAGATCAGGGTGATCTGCTTGAGGATCCTACTGTGTACAGAAGGCTGGTCGGCAGGCTCTTGTATTTGACCATTACAAAGGCCTGACATAACCTTTTCGGTGCATCAACTGAGTCAGCTCATATCTGCACCAAGGTCTACACATCTCTCAGATGCTCATCATCTCCTGAGATACATCAAAGCTCAGCCAGGTCTAGGCCTTTTTTACTCAGCATCCTCGGCTCCACGACTCACAGGATTTTCAGATGCTGATTGGGCCACCTGTCCTGATACAAGGAGATCTATTACCGGGTTTTGTGTGTTTCTAGGAGATAGCCTTATCTCCTGGAAGTCGAAGAAGCAAACAACGGTTAGTAGATCGTCTGCAGAAGCGGAGTATAGAGCTATGGCAGTATGGACAAGCGAGTTGCTTTGGTTAAAACAGCTGCTTGTTGACTTGAGAATCCAGGAAAGCAACACTGCAGCTTTGTTCTGTGACAACCAGACAGCTATTCAAATTGCTTCGAATCCGGCTTTTCATGAGCGTACAAAGCATATCGAGATTGACTTGCATTTTGTTCGTGATCATATTCGAGAAGGTGATTTGAAGTTGCTTCCTGTCAAGTCGTCAGGACAGATTGCTGATGCTCTGACTAAGCCTTTGGCGTCTCCTTTGTTGCGAGTGCTCATGTCCAAGATGGAGCTGCGAAACATCTTTGCTCCAACTTGAGGGGGCGTATTGAAAACGACTGTCTGTTGTTTCTTTTATTTTTTATTGGGTATTGAGCGAGCTGGGCGAGGAGTTGAGCGAGCAGCTGCGAGCTTCGAGTTGAGCGAGCTGCGAGTTGCGAGCTGCGAGTTTTGTTTTGTTTTAATTAAAACTAGTTGGTTGTTACCTTTACACGTGTTCCGTTCTTATTTGTTCCTTTATTGTTGGTTTTATTGGGATGTGTAATATATATGTAATCACGCCCAATGATTGGGTTAACTGAGTTTTTATGAAAAACGTCAAGTCATTGATGACTGATGTGAGGTTTATTGTCTCTTGCTTCGCCCTCTTTTTCTCTCCCAAGAACTCTGTTCCTTTTCCTTTGTTGATCGACATTCAGGTTGAATCCCAATTGATTCTTGAAGCCTTTCTCAGAGCTTCGATTGTAATAGTATTTGTTTGTTTCGCTACATTACTTCCGTTCGGTTTTCCGTCGGCACATCGGTTTTCCATTGAAAACGGCATTTCATTTGCCATTTTCCACTTTTTTCCTTTCGATTTTCTGTCGGCATGACGGTTTTCCGTAAATCAGGAGCCTCGAAACGGTAACGAAAACGCCATTTAAATCATTGAAGAAAAGAACTCTTTTATTTTCAATTATTCCAAACATAACCTATTAATTTATAATTAAGTTGCAACACAAAGATCAATAATAGGACAATCGGTATGCGTGAGAGAAATTGTGCGAAACATTGTCAAAGAAAGGGAAAAGTAGTGGTGTCATAATAAAGTTTGTAGAGTTACTTTTTTTTTTCTTCTGTAAACCTGATCACGCATTCCCATCTCAATGAAAGGGCGAATGGTACAAGTGACTACAAAATAGTTGATTCTGGCCCGCCCATTGCTACCCTCTCGTCGTGTCCTCTCGTATGTGACAATGACAGGACACGAAAAATATGAGTAGCCATAATTAATCTCTACTTATCACTGGCTATAAATAAAGAAACATGAAATTGGTTGCCTACACAACTGAAAACCCACAAAGAAGCAAGAGATATTAGAAGAACAGAGTGTGAAAGAAATGAAGCTCAGCCGTACTACTAGTGCTGTTTTGGTGATGCTGGCGTCGGCTTTGGTGGTCGGGGCGCAGGAGTGTGGAAGGCAAGCTGGTGGAGCCCGGTGCCCCAACAACCAGTGCTGCAGCCTCTGGGGCTACTGCGGAGACAACGCCGATTTCTGCGACAACAACTGCCTGTACGACTGCCCCTGGGACCAGGAGCGGTCCGACCACCGCTGCGGCAGCGATGTCGGGGACCCCCCCTGCGGCGACTACCGCTGCTGCAGCAATAGCGGATGGTGCGGCAGCGGCCACGGTTACTGCAGCGAGGACGTGTGCGACTACCAATGTGACAATCTCAACTCCGCCCCAGCCCGGCGCACCAACGCCACCGCCAAGTCTGTCAGAGAAGTTATCACCGAGTCGCTCTTTCAAGAAATGTTTCCCCTTCGGAAACAATGCCCCAGCCACGGGTTCTACAGCTACCACGCCTTCCTCGTCGCGGCCGAGTCCTTCCCGGCCTTCGCAACCACCGGCGATGTGGCGACGCGTAAGAGGGAGATCGCTGCCTTCCTCGCCCACGTCTCCCACGCCACTTCAGGTATTGATATTATATCAACGCTCCTCTTTCGCTGCTAATTAACAAGTACCCCTCTTGATTGATTGTAGAGAAAAGGTCGGACTTGGAAAACCCGTTCAGATGGGGGCTCTGCCATATCAACACCACTGCTTATGACACTAACTTTTGCACATCCACCCACTGGCCTTGTGCTGCCGGCAAGAAATACACCCCGCGTGGAGCCATCCAACTCGCTCAGTTACTATTTTATCTATTCCTCCCAGAGAATTGACTCTTTAAATAGTGTTATTTAAGACATTTATATCAATGCTTTGATTTTCAGCAACTTCAACTACGGCCCTGCTGGTCAAGCACTTGGCGTGGATCTGATAACGAAGCCCGAGTTGGTCGCGACAGACCCGATCGTGTCCTTCAAGACGGCCATCTGGTTGTGGATGACCAAACATGACAACAAGCCTTCGTGCCACGACGTTGTCCTCAACGCTGGCAAAATCTCAAACAATGGTGTCATCGGCGACATAATCAGCCGTGCTTTGGGACATGGGATAAGCGATGCATCAAGCGTCGGGTTCTACAAGAGGTTCTGCAATCTCATGGGAGTTAGCGACGGACATGACCTGAAGCTGTGGTTCGACAACACGCCTTCCTCGCACATCCAAATGCGTGTGGTGGCATAATCGGAGACATCTCTACTACTACCTAGTAGCTTTTTCTATTATCATTCTGTCAGACTAATGGGGGATACTCTTTAGAGTTCTCTCGTCTATGTGCTTGTCTGTGTTAACACTCTCTAGAGCTGTTGAGCACTATGTTAAATAATTTTGAATGAGTAGAATGAGCCACCTAATTTTATTTGCTAATATCCATGGTTTCTTCATGTGATTGCATTTTTAACGATTATGTAAAACAATTAAAGCTCTATCATAATAAGTTGATGCACAGGAAATCGAACTTTGGGGGTGCCAATTTTAAAATAAAACTACTTATATAAACACAATAAATTTCAAGCAATACATTCCTTAAATTTTTATTTATTTAAATATCTATGACAATACTATTAATCTTTTTACCATATAACCAATAGTTATAATTTTGAAGAGAATCTTACTAAAATAATATTTATAACACTATAAAAATGATTTAGAACAGAAGCACTAGCATATATTAAACTTACAAACTTGAATATTAAAAAGTTGCTTACAATATAAAAGTAGAATAACATATACAGAATATTATATATATATATATATATATATATATATATATATATATATATATTAATAATTAGAATTACTATTAATAACTTAAGAAATTGTCTATTAGTCTTCGCTTAAAAAAATTCAAACACAGTGTAAATAAGTTACAAATAGAACAAAATATTAGCCTTAAAAAAAAAAAGAACAACGTAACCAAAATAATATAAATGTTGATAATTTAACTTACAATTTGTAATTTTATTTATAAAAGTTGTTGTGTTTTATTGTGAATTTAAAGATTTTAGTGATGTTGATGATTGGTTTAATTGTCCTTGAACAATGAAAAGTTTTATTGAGTACAATTATTTTTATTGCATAAGATAAGCTTAGAAACTAAATTTGTCATTATAAATTGTGTTATCATGTGTGCATAGAGAGTTGGAGAATATATCTTTTATTTTTTATTTTTTTATAACTATATTGTATGGTTGATGCAAGGATAGAAATCCGTTATCGATATTGTATCGGGACTCGAATTTTGCTGGGTTATCGGGAGATACAAATAGTTTATTGGGGTATCCAATGAGGATAAGGACAAACCGTATCGATGTAGTTACTGTTACCAACGTGGTTTACTGACAAATACCGGATAATGGTATCCAGTGAACACATCATTATATAAAAAAAAGTGTTTTCATATATAGGATAAAAATGTAAATAGTATACAGTATCTTCATTACAATGCATTATGTTTTGCAATTCAACACACTCATTGGAGCAATCAACCCTCTATTATTTAATGCCCACGATCATGAGCTTAAAATTTCAAAATTTTCAAAAGTCGGCCTAAGATCATTAGCTGATTTTTTTTGAAATTTTAAGAAATAGCCCAATATTTTTGAAAAAAAAAATGACATGGTTTTTGGGATTTCGATAATCAATCTGGTTTTCAGCTAGTATCGACGGTTTTTTCGGTATCAAGCGATGTTATTCATACCCGTACCGGAAGTGCCAAAAACCGGTTTACTAACTGATTTTCTTCTAATTTTCCCGGTATTTCAATCCTTGGTTGGTGCCTTAGTAGTGGGCAGATCTGCTTTTTAATTTTATCAATGTATTTTTTTTTATAAAACTAGAATGGAGAGTGCACTATATTATTTTAAAGGAGATCGACACTATAGCCTTGTCACAGCTTGCCGCTGTCACAACCCGGTCCCGCTACATCCCAGCCACGAAACCCAAGCTATAATAGTCCTTAGTAACAGAAAAGTTGACAAAAAGTTTAAGGGAGATTGACACTAATATTATCAAATGGATGTCATTTACCCAAATATAGATCAAAATCCGAAATTTGACAAAACTAGTACTAGAGTTAGGCGAGAGAAATAATTATTTCTCCAACTACCGTTAATCAATATTTCATATTATTTTTTCCTTCTCTTTTTATTCCTTTTATTTTTTATTTTGGTTTCTCTCCTGCTTGGCTTATTCCCTCATGCACGTCCCTTTTCACTCCTCACGCACTTTTCATTCCGTCAGCTCGCCCAAATCCTTCACGACGCTTGCTAGAATCTGTTCATCTTCTTAGTTGATCATTGTCTCAGCGTGGGTCGGGGTTGGGCTCGTCTTCTTATTTTCTATGGAGCTTTGTGTTGTATTCTTCCTTGCTCAGGAGGTATGGGTCGGGATTCAAAAATTCCTCCAACATATTTGGATTAGTTCGTCGTCTTTTTAACAAATCAGAACTAGTTTAAGTGATTTCTTTCAAATTGAAAGTGGTTCCAATGCATTTATGAGTGATTACTTCGCCAAAAAAGGATATTTTGTTTGATTTCTACGATTGGTTTTCCAGGTGTCATGAACTGGATGTATTTTGATGTTAATAACCTTGTTTTAATAATTATATCTAATGTGACCAATCGTATACAGGGATGTCGGAAATATGTCTGTATGCCAAGTCCTATATCCGAGTCACGTGAATTGGATTTACCAAGTCCGGAGGCTTTCGTCAATCGTACTGTTGGGCTGGATGACACCAACATCCCAACCCAGAGGGCCTCTGCACCGATTATTTTGTCGATAGAGGCTTCACCACTGATTCAACACCAGGTAGATACCCCTATTCTGCAACAGCCGCCCACTCGATCCCAAGTAAAAGAGAAGGTACCGAGCCAAGACAATGTTGGGTGTTCGTGTACGGCTGCATAATCAGGTACATGTGTCGATACTGACGTGCTGGACATTTTATCTCTGATAAGTTTGAAAAAAAGGATTATATGCAAACAAAGCGGCTTTTTTGAAGCATTTGCGGATGAATGCAATTAATAATCATTATCATTTCAAAATGAAGAACTCATCACCGCTCAAACTTCATGTCATTTGTGCGGGTCAAAATTGCTCATGTCGATAATTTCAAACAGATTTATTTGTATGTGCCCATACTATTATGGCTTGTCGCGTACACAACTTACCTGTTGAGAGCTACTGTGCAGAGTACTACACGACCGAGTGTTGGAAATTGGCTATTCATGGGTTATTCATCCTCAAGGATCTGAATCATCATGGACATTTCCCAACGAAATCAAATAGATCAAAGTAAATCCGTCTAACTTCCTAGGTCGTCCGATAGGTAGAGCTAGGAAGAGAAGGATTCCCTCTCTAGGAGAATCTGATGCCCTACTTCGCAAATGTAAACAACAATAGAGCTACGTGCCGCAACCCAATTCCACATAAATGAGAGCTCCATGGATGGGTCATTGGTTTAGTTTGTAATTTGACACTGATCTCTATTTTAGTTTTCTTGTGTTCTTTTTAATGTTTAGAACTCCCTTTGTGTTTTAGTATGCATTTCATTTTCAATGTTTAGAACTTTATTGGTGCTGTTGGGTTTATTGATAAGACAAATTTTAGAATTTTTGACATTGTTGTTATATTTAAGTAGTTTCGTGATGTCTTTGGCTGATAAAAAAAGCAAGAATAATCACTATATTCCGTGACACATCTGGTATGAAATAACTGCATTCCGTGACAGATCATGTGATTTCGTGACATATCTATCACATATGTTATCAGTTAAAAAACCAAACAGTTATACACACATACAAAACATTCAAAATGAAATCAAGTGGTTTCCGCTTCGCATACATAGAAATGTTTTTCGTGACACACACACACACATACATACAATCATACACACATTCATTTAAGTAGCATCTTGATTGGCCTTTCCGCATGTGTGTATTTTAAGTGCTCCGTGTCGATATAGAGCGGTGGTCATCTTGTTTCAAATCTGACAATAGAAGGCCGTGTGCCAAGAACTTGGCAGTCTTGATAAAAATATGCCACAATCACTTTTGCGAAGAAAAAAAACATGTGTAAATTAACATATGTCATTAAGATAGTGAGATTAACAATTACAAAATTAGCCATTTTCTTGTCATGGCATTTGGTCATAGTGGACGACCTTGAATATTTCATCTTTCGAGAGAAGAAGGTCGATAACGCGTAGAAGAAATGGTAAAATGGTGGCCATGTTTCTGACTTCCGTGTCCATTTTCCTTTAATGACTGGAAGTGGAACTCATGGAATCATGCACCTTTTACACCTCGAACGTATGTTGACAACGAGGAGATACCAGTGCACAAGTCAATGACAGGGATAAAGACATCATCCCATGGGTCCACCAGTTGCTCTGATGCACTCTTCCTGGTTGCGTGGTCGATGACGCATTTTTCAAGTTTTTGTTTAAGAATACCCCCGGGTCTTGGCTAGCGTTGAACGCAGTGTAAGTATCTCAAAGATACTTACATAATATTGTTGATATGACACTTAATGAGTGATTTAGCAAACTAGTTTTTTTCTTCTTACGAAGGTAATACATCGCGATGTCAATATGATGCACGACAAAACATTAATTATTTCTTATAATTTTTAAAATTTTGAAATCTGTCACGGAATACAGTAATTTCATGATAAACGTGTCATAGAATCAATATATTGCATGACACATCTACCACAGAATCATTGTATTCCTTGACATATCTGTCACAGACCGGATTAATTATGTGACACATTTATCACAAGATACATCGATTCCGTGACACATCTGTCACAAAATACACTTATTTCGTGACAGATGTGTCACATAATCGATGTATCTCGAGACTTAATTAAAAAAAAAATACTAAGACACATGGTTACCGGATTAAACAACGAACCGTCAGTAAACCACAGGTTGTAGAAGAACGTTTTTTGGTTAATAAAAATCTGACCAAGTTCCATTGACGATGATATGTTTAAACTTAAACACAATACGTAAATGGTGTTATCTCATGTGATTGTGGTTTGTGGTTGTGTTTCCTCTTGAGGGACGTCTTTTTTTATTGCTTCTTCTCCCGGCGTTTGTCCTCTAGGGCTAGTGTCTTAGAAGTCGTGGCTACCGAAGAAGTCTCGCCAAGCTTGTGGAATTCAACCTATATAGGAGACAAAAAAAATTAGTCATGAATATTACTTCTGAATTATCTTACAAATATCTTACTTCCTTGAAGTTGATTACTCTGATAGAGGCCTCCTGAACAATTCCACTAGACTTCCACCGACGCATTCATGGCCGAGCTGTGGTGGAGACTCTCTGAAAACTCCCATGTTCGGCAGAAAGGGCAAACACTCATACGTTCAAACCCGAATCTGTTCCACGAATCCGATGATATGGAGCTTCATTTTCTTTTTACCTTGCTCCGATGGCTCCCCAACCTTCTCCACAAACTTTCGGACTTTGCCAATGAGATAGTTCCATAACACAATTCCCTAAGGATCGCGACTGAATGTGTCTGATTCCTCCACCTCTTAAATCAGCTCTAAGCACGGGGACCCGATTTTGACGTTGTTCGCCATGAGGATATTCACAAGAAAGTAGATTTTCAGGTAATTTATCTGAACTTTTATCGGGCAGTCCTTGCTTGGCCCCAAGGATTGACTTGGTACTTTCCCGAATTTTTTTTTTGAAGAGGCTGTCACCATAAAGAACCCCTGCCAACTTGAACTCCTCATAGCCATCAACGACTTTGAGGAATGTGATCTCCTGGAAGTCTTTATTCGAAAACTCTTGAACCTCGTCTCCTATCTCGATCAAGAGTCCATCTTTCGGTTCCCTATTGAAGCTCCCAGTCCTCAACACCAAATAACTGATTATCGTCGATGATCGGACTATTTTCGGTTGCCCCACAGCTGCCCAAAATAGGATTGGGAAAAGAGGGATTGGATCTTGACGTTGCAGTCGCGTAACAACGCTAGAAAAGTGTCCAACGCCTTGTGGAAGTTGAACCCGAAACCTTCTACGTTTCCTTTCAGATACACACATTTTCCGCCCCTACAAATATAGGTCAAGGACATAATAAGTATAACAATGGCAAGTAAGTAAACTGAATGAGTATATAAGTCAATTACATAACCCATGTGACACAACTGATTGATTTGGTGACACTACGGTCATGAACTCATTGATTTCGTGACCGATGTGTCACGAACTCGTGGATTATGTGACACATAGGTCACATAGTAGTTGGGTCCGTGACTTTTTTGTCACGAAATCAATCACTTCGTGACCAAAATCTACTATTCGTCCATCTCAATCTCCACATCCACGAATTTGAAGCAAAGAATTTGAAGCAAGAAAAATGCTAACAAATACCCAATCAGCAAACTTATCATGCCCAATTTTTTTATTCTTTATCAATATATTGATAATCATGAGTTCATACATGTTCATTGTCAAATTCTTAAAGCTTGGAAGAAGAATAACTGGTTAAAAACACTAACAAACAGAGATACATACAGAATCACAACTTAAAACTCTTTTCTATATGCCAATTCAGACCATGAAATCAAACAAAATCAAGGCAACCCAATCATCATCGGATTAAAATAATCAAGCTTTGTTTCAGAAATCCCACATCTGAACAATGAAAACCCAAGCCCTAATTTTCACATTCCTAAAATCGAGCAGAAGGAATATGAAGCAAGAAACGGAAATATGATACCTATCTTTTTGGCAATCGGGGTTGGCGTTGTCATCCGAGTCTCCACTAGAGTATTGGGCTTCTTTCTTTGTCTCCGCTCGAGAAGTGACTGGCTCTGCTTCCTTTCTCTTGAGAGACGATTGGGCTTTTGGGTCACTTTCAAAGCTGACCTAGGATTTTGTTGGACAACCTTTGGCGCAGAAGCTTCAGCTTTGCTTGGTTTGACTTTCGACTCCCTCGTCATAGTAATGCTTTGTTTTAGGTTTTTTATAGATTTTTTTTAGAACAGACTCAGAATCGCAAAGTTGAGAGAAAGATAATGAGATATTTTAGTGACCGAGGGAGCGACGGAGAGATTTGGGTTTCTAGTTTTTTCTTGCCGAGAGAGAGACAGAGAGAAAATGAAGAGACGGAGTGTGTGAGAAAAAGTTGAGAGAAAGAGTGTGAGAGATTTTAGCGATCGAGAGAGCGACAAAGGCATTTAGAGTTGTGATGGGTACGATGTATTGATGAGTTTTTTTTACCTTTTTAATGGAAAATTCGTACTATTAAAAAAAAAATATTACATAAAGTTTGTAATATGAAAATAACAAATTATAGGGTAAGGTCATAGAGTTGATGTGTTAAAAACTATTTGACTGAAAATACCTCGCATGGTTAAAAAAAAAAAAACTATTTTATGGTATTCCCACGTTTTTTTCACTACTATTAATTTGTCCTCCTCAACAACCCACTGTTGATTTTCATAGGAAAAGTAATCGCGTGAAACGTGTCAGGTTGATTCTCGGACGAGTAACTCCAAACAAGATGGGCCATGTTTATCATTTGCATCTTTTCATTCGCTATTATTTTTAATCCCGGAATCTTAGATTGCCTATTGAACTAAAAAAATAAAACCAACAGTGGCATGGTTAAATGGTATACCTCACCTTTCTGAAAAAGTGTCATCCTCGTACCCAATGCAACGTGACCGGCAATGATAGCAAAAGAGAAATCTGAATTATTTTCCTATGCCACAATAATAAAGCAATCCGTATATTATGTCTTTTCATTTTTTTTTTATCTGATGCACCCTTACTTTGCATGTGGTGGCCAAAACAAAAGTTTAACAATTTCTCTGCCTACAAAAGCAGTTCCCAAATAGACTTGGGCCAAATTGTTCTTATATTAAAGGAATCACAATATAAAGAAGTGTGTAAACAAAGCACAAGTCGGTGTTGAAAAGAGAAATTTAATTATGTGAACCTAAAAGTTAAGAAAATATCAAGATTAGACATCTTCTTTCAAAAATATCTAAAAATAAATTTTTGTCCTTATTTAGGATAAAAATACATTTTGATCATATAGCATTATAAGGCATCGTATGACATCGTACGGCATCGTACGTCATTGTATGTCACGATGGTCAAAAGAGTATTTTTTGTGCGAAATAGGGACAAAAATCCATGTTTAGATATTTTTAAAGTAAGAGGTCTAATCTTAATATTTTATTAATTTTTAGGTCCAATTAATGAAATTTCTCAAATGTGATAAAGTCATGTTGGAGTTGGAGTGATTCAAAGATTTTTTATTTTTGGGCAAACTTTACAGTGAAACAAGAAATATGGTGTTAGCATGATTTGAGATTTGAAATTAAAGATCTTAGAATTTCTAGTTCCAAAATTGAATAAATCTTTCTCTTAGCTTTCCAGAATTGAATAAATCTTTCTCTTAGATTTTCAACATATATTTATTTAAAAAATTAGAAATCGGAGCAAGAATTTATGGCCAATTCAAGATTGTTGCACAGTGGTCAACTTTCACCACGCCGTGGACAACTATCACTGCGCCATGTCCGCGCCTCGGTGTCCAACTTCGTTGTTTTCGTCAAGTTCCAGTTTTTGAAAACTTTTGAATTACTGCTCAAATAACTCTAAAAATCACCCAAAATACATCTTTGCTATTTTTTTTAAAGAGTTTTTCATTAGTGTTTGAGTGTGTCATGGGCGAGCACAACTTCATTTTGGGTGAGTAGGAAATGCTCTTGGGCGAGCAAAATTGCAACTTGGCGAGACGAAATGGAGTTGGGGGGATACCAACTGTTCTGGGCGAGAAGAATTGAGCCCAAATAGGCTAGAATTCCCACGGGCAGGAAATGCTGGGCGAGTGGCTCTTGGGACCAGGCGGGACTTTGTGTCTTTTTAATTTGCCTTTTTGCAAAAAAAATTCGTGCTGGCTGGGATTCAAACCGGGGACTCTTCTGCGATGTCTCTGAGCTGAATATTAAAAGTTTAAAACAAATGAACCACTGTGCTACAGCTTTTTTGATCCTGGCCTGCGCTTTGGTATATACGTATTGTCTCGTCCAAGTATTATGACTATGACAGGACAAAAACATCTGAATGATTATATTCCGTGAGCATCCATAATCACTCACTGAGGTAAATAATTATTCACTACTGAAAACTCGCTATAAATGAGCATGAAGTTCCTAGCATTGCTTCCACAACTCAAAACTTAAAAAACAAGAGATATTAGAAGAAAAGAGTGCGAGAGAAATGAAGGTAACTACTACTGTTTTTGTGATCCTAGCGTCGGCTTTGGCGGTGTCGGCGCGGTCGAGGTGTGGAAGCCAAGTTGGCGGATCAAGGTGCCCCAACTTCGAGTGCTGCAGCATTTGGGGCTACTGCGGCGACCACGATGCCGAGTTCTGCGGCGACAGCACCTGCCAGTTAGACTGCTGGAGCGGAGAGCGGCCCGATGGCCGGTGCGGCCCCGCTCTCGGGAACCCCCCCTGCCACAGGTTTCGCTGCTGCAGCATCAATGGGCGGTGCAGCGGCCCCGACTACTGCTCCGGCGCCAACTGCCAGTACCGATGCGGCCGCGGTTACTCTGCCCCCGCCCTCCTATCCAACGCCACCGCCAAGTCCCTCAGGGATGTCGTCACCGAGGCTCTCTTTGAAGAAATGTTTCCCCTTCGGAAACAGTGCCCCAGCCAGGGGTTCTACAGCTACCACGCCTTCCTCGTCGCAGCTGAGTCCTTCCCGGCTTTCGCAACCACCGGCGATGTGGGGACGCGTAAGAGGGAGATCGCTGCCTTCCTCGCCCACGTCTCCCACGCTACTTCAGGTATTAATATTATATCAACGCTCTTCTTTCACTGTTAATTAACAAGTACCCGTCTTGATTGATTGTAGAGAAAAGGTCGGACTTGGAAAACCCGTTCAGATGGGGGCTCTGCCATATCAACACCACTGCTTATGACACTGACTTTTGCACATCCTCCCAATGGCCTTGCGCTGCCGGCAAGAAATACACCCCACGTGGAGCCATCCAACTCGCTCAGTTACTATTTTATCTATATCTCCTAAGAATTGGCTCTTTAAATAGTTATATAAGACAAGGATCAATGTTTTGATTTCAGCAACTTCAACTACGGCGTTGCTGGTCAAGCACTTGGCGTGGATCTGATAACGAAGCCCGAGTTGGTCGCGACAGACCCAATTGTGTCCTTCAAGACGGCCATCTGGTTGTGGATGACCAAACATGACAACAAGCCTTCGTGCCATGACGTTGTCCTCAACGCTGGCAAAATCTCAAACACTGGCGTCATCGGCAACATAATCAGCTGCGCTTTGGGACATCGGATAAGCGATGCATCAAGCGTCGGGTTCTACAAGAGGTACTGCGATCTCATGGGAGTTAGCTACGGACATGACTTGAAGCTCTGGTTCGAGAACACACTTTCCTCACACATCCAAATGCCTGTGGTGGCATAATCAGAGACTTCTCTCTACTACTGGCAACTGGCTTTCTCTTATCATTCTGTCAAACAAATGGGGATACTCTTTAGAGTTCTCCCTTCTGTGTGCTCGTCCGTGTGCTAACACTATATAGAGCTGTTGAGCACAATGTTAAATAATATCAAATCAATGAATGAGCCACTTAATTTTATTTGCTAAAACGTTTTCTTTGTGTGAATTCGCTTTCTTTCGATCGCAAAAGAACCTGCTAGCTTTCTCATAATAAGCTTTCTATTAGACTAATGGGTATACTCTTTAGAGTGTCTCTTTTATGTGTACGTCTGTGTGTGCCAAGAATACCAACTAACACTCTATATAGTTAATGAGCAATTGTGTTAATAAATATGGAATGAAAGAGCCACGTTATATTATTTGCTAGTATATGTCCATAGTTTTTATCTTATGAACTCATTTTCTTACGATTATGTAAGAGCTATAAGCTTTCTCATATAAAGTTTATGCACCTAAAAATCTCAAATGTGCAAATAGAAGGAAAAAAAATAGTCATGGGCTGTGGCAAAGCTAAATTGTGCAAGGAACGGAAACAATATCTATGCTGACAATGCGAAAGAATACTGAATTAGTAAATCTAGGATTGTCTTTCAATTACTTATTTACAGTAGTCAAATAGTAACATATAATTAACTGGCTATAATGGATAATGGTCTATTTTTCAATCATTTATCTATTCATAACCGGTAATGATTTGCTTATCCATAGGTCTGCTGCATCACTTTAACTATCTAGATCATGAAACATCATAATTTATCGATATTTACATGCGTTTCTACAGAATTTGAGAGAGAGAATCGGACGAGAAGAAAGAGAGTTCCGAACCCTGAAAATGTATTCTCTTTGTATTAGATATGAAAGGAGAACCTCTATTTATACATAGAGGAAAAGAATAAACAAATACATTTGTGCATCAAAAATATAAAGACAATCTAAGAAATATACAAAAACAAGATAAAGAGAAAAAATGCAACTTCCAAAGTGATAATGCAACTACCAAGATGACATTGAGACTTATGAACTTCTTATTTTCAACACTCCACCCAAGCTTGATTGTACATGTTGAGAAGATCAAGCTTGCTACATAGCTCGGAGAAGCTAGCCCGATGGAGTGACATGGTGAGAATGTCGGACACTTTGTGCCGAGTTGGAATGTACTCCATTTTGATAATCTTCTACTCTATCTTTTCACTGATGAAGTGACTATCGATCTCAATGTGCTTAGTCCTGTCATGATGAACTGGATTCTTTGCAATACTTAGAGCCGTTTGGTTGTCACATAGAAGCTTGGTTGGACCTTCACACTTGATTTTGAGATCGTCCATTAGCCGTCTTAACCATAACCCTTCGTACACTTCACTAGCCAATGATCTGAGCTCGGCTTGTGCACTCCTTCAGACAGCCACGGTTTGTTTCTTGCTCTGCCAGGTGACGAGATTTCTCCAAACATAGGTACACATACAAGATGTCGATTTTCGATCTGATATTGATCCCGCCCGATCCGTACTAGTGAAAAGTTCAACTCCTCGATTATTTTTATTTTTGAACCAAAGACCAGTTCCTTGGGCAGACTTGAGATAGTAAAGAATTCTCGTGATGGCTTCTATGTGAGCCTTCGAGGGGTTATTTATGAATTTGCTAACCATGCTCACTGAGAATCCGATGTCAGGTCGGGTGTGAGTGAGATAGATGAGTTTTTTCACAAGTTGCTGGAATCTTTCTTTGTTGGTCCGAGCTGCGCGTTTGATGTTCGGATCCATGGGAGTATCGGATGGTTTGCAGTCAAGCATGCGTGTTTCTTTGAGGAGATCGAGAGCGTATTTCTGCTGAGAGGTACCTTTCTCAAAACGAGCTACCTCATTTTCTAGGAAATATTGCAAGCTTCCAAGATCCTTGACTTCAAACTCGGATGACATGATTTGCTTCAATCTTGATATTTCTTCGAGATCGTCTCTAGTTATGACTGTGTCATCAACATATGCACTCAGGATGGAATGTTTACCTCTGGCTGAGATCTTCGAGAGTAGTGTATGAACAACTTGACTTTGTGAGTAGTTGCATCGTTTGATTACGTGAGTGAACTTTCTAAACCAAGCTCGAGAAGACTTCTTCAGTCCGTATAAGGACTTCTTAAGTTTATAGTTTTTGTTGGCAACTTGATCATTTTCGAAGCCCGGTGGAATTTGCATGTAAACTTCTTCTTCCAGCTTACCATTTAAGAAAGCATTCTTCACATCGATTTGGAGAAAAGGTCAATCTAAGTTTGCAGCCAGAGAGAGAAGAACTCTGATGGTGTTGACTTTCACAACTGTTGCAAATGTTTTTTTAATAATAAATGCCATAATCATGGGTGTACCCTTTAGTGCCGAGACGAGTTTTGAACAACCATCTGCATTCGACAACTTGTTTTCGGGGTAGCAGCTTGGTGATCTACCAAGTGCCATTTTGTTCGAGAGCTTGAATTTATGCATGAGTTACAGCTCGCCAAGCTGGAATCTGGAGAGCTTCTTTGGTGGAGTTTGGCACTTCTTCTTGGTCTACTTTTGTCATATTGACTTGATAGCTCGTTGAGAGAATTCCGTAGTACACATAATCTTCAACCTTGTATGGACCACATGACAAAGTAGGTTTTATCAAGGCAATGGGTAAGTATGAGGGAGACAATATGTTACCTTGTTAACTGTTTTTGGTGTCCAGGACGAGTGAGACTTCATAGATACGAGCTTGTGCCTGACTCTAGGTGAGGTTAGGGCCACAAGGAACGTCCGAGTTGGAGTTTGAGTGTTCCAAGCTCGGATTTGTTTTAGGTGAACTCGGAAGGAGATTGGATTTGTAAGGCTAGACACGGGAGCAGTGTTTAGGATTACTGGGCCGGAGCTCAGAGCCGAGATCGATCTAAAATCCGGATTAATGATCAGCCAATTCGGCAAGTCATAATTGCTCTTCCCCTGATGACCATAATTGGGAAAGTAAGGACTTAGCTCGTGGAAGGTGACATCCATGAACACTATGAATTTGTTGGATGTAGGTTCATAACACTTATATCACTTATGAGTGTTTGAGTAACCGATGAAGATACACTTCATTGATTTTGGCTCGAGTTTCCCTTGATTATATGTGTGGGTAAAAACGAAACAACCAAACACTTTTGGTGGGGGTGTGGATATGAGTCGTGTTTGAAGGTATTTATCAAGGAGGACACGAGCTGGAATTCTGAAGTTAAGGACCCAAGTTGACATTCGATTGGGTGTGAGACTTGCTTCTCCCAAAAAATAAGATGGGACATTTAAGGAGAGCATGATGGCTCGGGCGACCTCAAGGAGATGTCGGTTTTTTCGCTTAGCTATCCCATTTTGTTGATGAGTATGAAGACACGAGCTGAAATAAACCATGCTTTGGGCTTTGAAAAATGGACCGAGCTCCGAGTTGAAGTAATCTCGTGCATTATCAGTGTGAACGATCTGAATGAAAGTGTGGAACTGAGTTCGGATGATCTTGTTGAAAGATTTGAATAGCTCAGTAATTCCAGACTTGTATTTCATTAGGTATACCCAGCTTAGTCTCGCATGGTCATCTACAAAGAGCAAAAATCACCGAGCTCTAGTAATGTTTGGATTTTTTAGGGTTCCCAAATATCACTATGTATTGTTAGAAAAGGACGAGATGATTTATATGGATTAGGATAATACGAGCTACGAGCATGTTTAGCGAACTCACACATATCACACTAAATAGAATTGATGTCTTTATTGATAAATAGAAAAGGAAATATTATTTTGAGATACATAAAGCTCAGATGTCCTAAGCTTAGATGATTAAGCATGACTTCTTTGTGTGGAGATGGAGATTGGGTCATTTGACATAGACGGGAAAAATTGGATGGATTGGTCTTGAGAGTGTAGCATCTGGCACTCAGTTCGGTATTACCAATCTTTCTCTCTGAATCTTGGTCCTGAAACACACATGAACTTTCATCAAATACGACTCGACACCGAGAATCCTTCTTAAGCATGTGCACATAATGTAAGTTGTAGTGTAATTGAGGAACAAAAAAACATTGAATCCAGCTTTAAGTACTAAAAAATGACCATTATTCCTATGCCAACAACCTTGGATTTGGATTCGTTGGCAATCATGACTGATATGTCCTATCACACATTGAATATTTGGTGAACATATTTTGATTACCATTCATGTGGTCTGAGGCCCCTGAGTCGACAATCCATGTAGATGGATTTTTTGAGCTTACATGGAGGGCTCGAGAAGAGTTGTTCGATGAGTTGCTTGGGAATTACGAGTTGGTCATTATTGAATGGAGAAACACCCGAGGTAGAAGTCGATGCAGCTAAGGTGGTGGATACCAAATTTTCATTTGAGTTTGAAACTTTGGTATCACGAGCTGTCTTCAAGTTTGGTTGTTCCTCGTGGAGTTTCCAGCATGATTCTCGAGTACACCAGGTCATCTGCAATGGTCGTAGTAGGGTCTAGCTTTACATGGATTGTTGTATGCGGAAGCATGAGCTGCTAGGCTTTCGTCATAGGTGATGAAAGCTGAGGAGACTGAGCTCATATTGGATTTATTTTCTCCAAGCATGATTTCTTTCCTACTTTTTTCGTGTCCGAACTACAGAGAAGGCTTCCCGGAGAGATGGCAGTGGTTTCGTATTGAGAATCTAATCTTTGACTTCATCCAAGTCCTTGTTGAGTCCGGATAACAGATTGAACACACGTTTGGTCTCCATAATTCTGCGATAGAGATTTGCGTCTTTAGGGCAAGTTCACTGGTGGTGTTAGTAGAGATCGATGTTTTTGCCATAGATGCGTAAGCGAGCTGAAGTACTGAGTGACGTACATCTCTCCTTGACGTAAGTCGTGGAGAAAGCTCTCAGTCTCAAATAGCTCAAACGCATCTTCTAAGTTGGAAAATATTTCTCTAGCAGACTCCTGGTTATTTGCCAATGTGGAGTAGAGGAGGGATGTTTCCCCGATTTCGAAATTCATTGCATTATGAGCCAATATATCACCATGCTGTTTTCAGCCTTCCAACCATGTATGTCGGATCTTCGCATTTCGTAGCTTTTTCCATGCTGATGAGGTAGTCATCCTTGATTCACCAGAAGACAAACATGAGTACCGATTGTGACCACTAGAGAAAGTTGTGGCCATTGATTTTGTGACTCATGACATGATGAGAAAATTGATCGGTACTTGACTGCGTGGGTATTATTTGAGCGGAAGATGAAATGATATTGATGGCAAAAGAGTTTTCGAAGGTTTTCATGGTGCTTGAATTTTTGAGCTCTGATACCATGTAGAATATGAGAGAGAAAATTGGAAGATAAGAGAGAGAGTTCTGAACTCTGAGAATGTATTCTCGTTGTTGTATTAGATATGAGAGGAGAATCTTTATTTATACATTGAGTAAAAGAATAAAAAATACATTTGTGCATTGGAAATATAAAGACAATATAGGAAATATACAAAAATATGGGAAAGAGAAAAAATGCAACTTCCAAGCTGATAATATAACTACCGAGATGACATTGGGACTCATGAACTTCTTATTTTCAACAATTTGATTTCTCTCTTCTTGGATTCTCTATGTAGAAAGGGTAGTTCCGGTTGCTTGTACTCGAGAATTTGGATCCATGGAAGAGATCTAAAAGTGGACTTCGAGTTGTAGGATTCTAGGAGGAGAGGCCAAAAGCAACGGTGAGACTTTTGGTACGGCGTGAGGTGACATTCGTTAGCAGTAATGGCAAGGTGAAGGTTATTGAAATGTGATGAGCAACTTAATTTCTAGAAACATAAAGAAGTTTCCTTAGATTGATAAGAGCATACAAAAGCTCCTAAAGATCAACTTTAAATATCTAACTTGTTCTATGTGTTTGATACTTGGTTCAATAGCTCATAGAGTAGTAGAAAAAATAGTGAGTGGCTAATACGAGTCTATAGTCCAATTGCTACGTGTTATTGTGAGAATCTGTCCTTAGAAAGAAACACATCTCTAATGCGTGAGTGAGAGTTTGACATAGTATATCTCTCGTTTTAATTATTTTAAGTTAATAAAGTAATTACTCGTGTATTTTTGTTTAACAATCTAGTATCAAATCAAGGCCGATTGGAGACTACTTCCAAATTACTATAGTAGTTCATTAAGAATTTATAAGCTTGTTAGTAATCAACTATAAAACTTGTTAGTCAAACACACACATTACCTGCTATCGATTAGTAGTTTTATGAAGCTTAATAATCAAATTTACAACACATGCATGCATGTCATATCTCAATACCCAAAACTTTATGTTTTCCGTTGTTGGAAGGGAGACATAGCACCTGTAGAGGTTGAAAGATAATGTACATGCCTTACAAAAATAGAGGGAAGTAGGAAAATCACAGTTGACAAGGCTATTTTTACGTTCAAGACCACAACCGAGGTGGAGCTACTCGAGTACATTTGAAAGACAAAAACTCCAAAATAGACTGTGATACATTCAAAGCACTATTTTCACGAAGGAATGATGAGTTCAAAGAGAATAAATTGTTATCAATTATACAATGGGATATGATCTTCGATCTGTTAGCAGTTTTAAGAAACTTAGTTATTAAAATTAAAACACATGCTACCTTTGGGATTTTATTGACGGAAGCTAGATAAAGTAACTGAAAGATGGTGAAGATCCCTTATTAATTCAAATAAAGATTTAAAGTTGGTAAGACGATTTTTGCAATCAAGGCCACAATTGAGAAAGAGCTACTCGAGCACATTTAAAAGGTGGAAACTCCAAAAGCAACATGAGGTACATTCAAAGAAACATATTCAACAGGGATTAACATAGGAGTTCAATTCCTAGAGAATGAGCTGTTATCATTTATACAATGAGAGATGAAATTTTACGAGTTTTTCCACAAAGTCAAAGTTATATTCTTCAAGATCACCATACTAGATCCTAATGGTGGCATTTTAGAGTCTGGGATAGAAGAATTATCATCTAGTGAACTAAGCCCAACATACAGGCCATGGCTTTATTGTTTTCCATACTAATTTGTAAAAATTTTCTTTCAAATTGGAGTTCAAAGGGGGAAGGAGTGGTCTCTCCTTGGTGAGTTTAATTGATTGCTTTTGTTAATAACCGCGATGTTCGAGTTTGACTTCCATTTTGAAAAAAAAAATGCGAGTGAGAACAATAATAGGGTTTTTTTTTTCGTGATGACTACTTGATCAAATGAAAAACAATATTGAAATTTGAAATGAAACATTAATAAAACACATTTCCAAAATTCGCTAAAGAAGTTTGATCTCAAGAAAGCTAGCCACTACATAACTCTGCCACAAGATAACTCATGCTACCACATATATGAAGATCAGTGATGAGAGATTTTCTTAACTAGAAAAATACTCACACGATGCAAGCGTACATGTCGTTAAGTAATAAAGCGTGCTTAAGCACGAGTATCGATTCCACGAGGAACTTGTCTATATTTCGATATTAATTAACTAAGAAATCTAAATGAGTTGAGAAAATGCAAAAGGAGTGGGTTCTGATGATGGTTTTTTTTTATTTAACACTAATTAAAATAAAAAATTGAACAAAAGCAATAAAATAAAGACTTGACAAATTATATGGAGAGTGAAGGGGCGTGACTTCATTGAGTTCTTCGATTCGGTCGGTTTTAAGGATTCTAGCAACGGTTAGTATTTGGGTAAACCTAGTATTATTCCGTCTTGAATACCCATTAAACTTTCTCGAGTAGAAATGAGCATAATTGGTTGACAAACTTACACGGGTTCTATTAAAACAAAAATTTTATTTGCTACGAGAATTCAAACAATTTCACAAACTCCCTAGTCTTTCTATAGATCTGGGTAGGCGGATGAGAGAATGGGTTGAGCACTCTCGATGACCAACTCTCGGTGCCTAAAGAGGTCTAGAGATTCATAACCTAGCTCGTCAAGCAAAGCAATGATATTAACCACCTTAATTTCTCTTGATCACCACAAACAAATCACATTCAAGCACAAACCTAGACTAATATACTAACCAAATTAAATCACACCTCTTCTATGTGTTTAGCCACTCATGATTATCAATAAACAAATCAATATAGAGATGAGCACAAGCATAAACACATAGAGAGACATATTCATTCAATGAACAATAATCAAATCCAATTCAACAAGAAATCAAAAGTCTCAATCAAGATCAACTAAAGTTATCTCAATTCAACTATAAAAGATTCAAGCTAAAATCACTACTACAAAACTAGGATTCTACAACGCTTAAAAACAGTTGTAGAATGTTTCTACAACGCTTATTAAGTGTTGTAGAATCCTGCGTTGTAGAAGCTTCTACAACGCTTAAAAATCCGTTGTAGAATCCAACAGCTTTCTACAACGCTTAATGATCCGTTGTAGAAACTAAGCTTCTACAACGGATATTTAAGTGTTGTAGAAGCTTCTACAACGGTTTGAATCCATTGTGCAATTTTTAAATGTTTTCAAACATCTCGCCGCGGCGAAGTATATTTCTCGCCGCGGCGAGAAATTCTACAACGGATCTTCAATCCGTTGTAGAATCATGTCGCCGCGGCGGAAATAATACGTCGCCGCTGCGACTTTTGTGCCGCGGCGACCATTGTAGAATGTTTTCGCCGCGGCTATAATTATACTTCGCCGCGGCGAGATTCACGCCGCGGCGACTTAGGTTCTGCGCCGCGGCGAGAGTATTCTACAACGGAATTTTATCCGTTGTAGAAGTTTTCTGAATTTTTTTTAAAAAACCCGCCGCGGCGACGTTTTAGTTTCGCCGCGGCGAGGTGTATATCGCCGCGGCGAAACTAAAACATCGCTGCGGTGAGTTTTTGATGCATGAATAATGTGCTCTCGGTATCTTTTTTGCCGCGGCGACTCTTATTTTTCGCCGCGGCGAACGTTATACGCCGCGGCGAAATTTCTAAGTCGCCGCGGCGAAGACTTTATTTTGAACCTGAAATCATTTTTTACATGTACTAAACCCGGTTTAAAAAATATGGCACCTGAAAACTTCAATCCAAAAAATAATTTATACATCTTCAAAACATTCAAAAGAAATATTTACATCTAAAACCAATCCAAAATTGAATATAAAAACTAACTAATCATCACAATTAATAAATGTTTGTACATAAGTTACCCATTCTTCCCTAACTCTCTCTAAATCCTCTTTTGTATAGTTTTTCTTACTTTCTAATTTTCCTACACCTCCTACGACTATATCGCGCATATACGAAATAACAAAATACCCGCATTCCGTGTTTCCGGTTTGTCTCGGAGCGTTCCAAGCCTTGATGTACGTTGACTGTCCGTTATTATTGGCGTTTTATGTTATTCTCTTATGGACAACATTTCTATAGTGTTTAAATTTACAATATCATTTCTAGACTCTTGCCGCGGCTATGTGTGTTGTCCGCCGCGGCGACAAGTTTCTACAACGCTTAATAAGCGTTGTAGGACATCTCGCCGCGGCGATTATGTAGTTTCGCCGCGGCGAGAGAAACTTACCACGGCGAGAAAATTATGTCGCCGCGGCGAGGATATGTTCTCAAATATGAAGGCTCTCGGTAAGTTTCTCGCCGCGGCTATGTTGTATTTGCGCCGCGGCGACATGTTGTCGCCGCAGCGAGAAAACTATGCCGCCGCGGCGAGATTATGTTTTCAAAAATGCATGCTCTCGGTAAGTTTCTCGCCGCGGCGATGTTTAGTTTTCGCCGCGGCGAAGAATTTCTACAACGCCATGAAAAGCGTTGTAGAATCTCTCGCCGCGGCGACTATGTAATTATGTCGCCGCGGCGAGATAAACTTGCCACGGCGAGAAAATCATGTCGCCGCGGCAAGGTTATGTTTTCAAATATGCATGCTCTCGGTATGTTTCTCGCCGCGGCGAAGACTTTCTACAACGCTTTGAAAAGCGTTGTAGAATTCCTCGCCGCGGCGAACGTTATACGCCGCGGCGAAATTTCTAAGTCGCCGCGGCGAGATTAGAATAGAATCACCTCAGCCTACACATTTTTTCTTTCCCATTTTAAACCTGGTTTTCAACAGAAAAATTATCATTCAAATAAAAAACCATCACACATTCAGATTTCACAATTTTTAAATATTAATCAATTCTCAAACACACATTAACTAAAACACGAGTCTTAAACATAAACAAACCATGCGAGTCTTAATTTAAATTTAAAATGAAGCTTGAACAAACCAAACGAGTCTTAAATTTAAAATTTAAAGTTGGTGTTGTTGGTTTAGTCGTCATTCGGTGGTGGTGGTGGTGGTGAGTGCGCCGGATATTGAGGAGGTGCCATATGCGGTGGCCACTGTGGTGGTGGGTACGGATAATCGGAGTATTGAGGATATGGAGGAAATAACACCTGGTTCTCTTGGTTGATGTCCCACCGAGAGTAGAGATCGTTCAGTTGGTTGATGTGAGAGGCGCCATACTCCGCTTGTTGGTGCATGTACTGTTGCGTGTGTTGGAACCCGCCGACGAGATAGTTGGAGCATTGAGCTATGTAGTCGATGGTGGCGGGGTCGACTACCGGAGGTGCTGGTAAGAACAATCGAGGCTCGTTGACTGGTGGTCCCTCTTCCCCTTCCTCCTCCTCTTCCTCCACTTGTGGTTCTTCCCTAATCTTGTAGCGATCGATGATGTTATTCGTAATAGGCCCCATAGGACCCTTGATCGTATCCCTTTTCGAGCGTCCTACCCCCGCATTTGTACAAAGGCCGGTAATGATCGACGGATATGGCAAACCGTGTCGTTCATTAGTATAGTCTAGACTCTTCATCCAATTGTAGATGAATCGACCGACGTTGATAGAATGACCTTTTATGATGCAGAACAACACCTGGATACGACCCTCGTCAAGAGTGGTGAAGTGCTTGATCGGATAGAGGCGAGCGCAAACAAAGTAAATCCAAGCTTTAGCAATCCTGGTGAGTTGGTCACGCTTGAGTACCCTTTTCCCTTTTTCAAGGACCCAATCCTCTCCTGGAATGCACAACAACCTCGCCATCTCCTCGTGGCTGCAAGTTCTCAACCATTCCCGATAGCCTTCATTCTTGAAAGGCACATCTGGGGTCCCAAGCAAATCGTTGATCGCTTCGACGCTCACATCGACCGGTCTACCTCGGACCGTCACAACATCTCCATTGTGATCTGGTAAGTTTGCGTAGAATTCGTACACGAAGTTTAAGTTCGCCTCGAACTCGGGAACGGCACAATACTTCACCCAGTCATGACCAAGAATACTGTTGCGGATTGACACTCCTATATCGGTGTTAGAGCTCACATTGAATCCCCGCTCAGGGATCACACTGCGCGACGAGATTTTGTCGTAACGATCCTCCGCGGCCTTGCTGGTGAAGATACTTGTGTTATAATCTGCTTCAGGGGACGGTTGACGAGCTCGCTTACTTTTACTTTTACTAGGACCTTTGGAAGTGCTCGGAGCCGTGGCGCCCGCTGGATTTTTTGTTCGAACCATTTTTCACCTTCACAAAGCATAATCATAAAATATTCAATCTCGACATCTACAATCAACATAACCATTTTAAATACTAACAATGTCACAACAATCACAAATTCTATATCAATTCCAACTTCATTTAAACATAACAATATCAAATTCATAAACAATTCCATTCTAACACAAATTCTAACTCAAATTCATTCTAACACAAATTCTAACTCTAATTCATTCTAACACAAATTCTAACACAAATTCTAACTCAAATTCATTCTAACACAAATTCTAACTCAAATTCATTCTAACACAAATTCTAACTCAAATTCATTTATAATAAAATAAAAAACCCTAATTTTGTTAAATCAATAACCGCCTTAAATCAATAACCCTAATTTTGTTAAATCAATAACCACAACATGCAACTCGGGGAAATAACATGAAATCCATATTCAAAAACACGAAATCCATATCAACAACATGAAATTAAATCAATAACCACCTTAAAAACTTAGAAAATCATACCTTTAAAAAGAGAGTGAGAGGCGGTGAGAGAGAGAGAGGCGCGAGAGAGTTGGGCGGCGAGGACGTGGCGAGCGAGAATGGCGGCGAGGATGTGGCGAGCGAGAATGGCGGCGAGGACAAGGCGACGGCGAGAAATCGGGGCGGCGAGGGAATTTGGAAGAGAAAATGAAGACAGACTCGGCCGAAATAGTTTGTCTCGCGTTTGTATTTTGAGGAGAATGAGAAAAAAAACTGAAAATGGGTTTATATAGTGAAAACCTAAAAACCTCGCCGCGGCGAGAATATGTCTTCGCCGCGGCGAGAGGATCCTACAACGGATTTTATAACCGTTGTAGGATCCTCTCGCCGCGGCGGGAGTCCTTCATCGCCGCGGCGAGGCAGTTTCATAAAAAACTGCTAGGCCACGGTATCCTTCTCGCAGCGGCGGAGTATATTTCCAGCCGCGGCGACATAATCTCGCCGCGGCAAGAGATGACCATCGCCGCGGCGACTTTATTCTACAACGCTTATAAAAAGCGTTGTAGAATGCTTCGCCGCGGCGTGGTTTAAATCGTGCCGCGGCGAGGTCCATCCTTCTACAACGCTTTGAACTTGCGTTGTAGAAAGTTTTCGCCGCGGCGAAAATCACATGGTGCCGCGGCGACGGTTCTACAACGGATAGTGTTAACGTTGTGGGAAATCTGAAATTTAAGTTCTTCTACAACGCTTTACAAAAGCGTTGTAGAATCACCCAGATTCTACAACGCTTATCCAAAAGCGTTGTAGAAACACCTGGATTCTACAACGCTTAGTCATAAGCGTTGTAGAAACACTAAGTTTCTACAACGCTTATGTTAAGCATTGTAGAATCCCTAGTTTCTACAACGCTTATGTTAAGCGTTGTAGAAAGTGGGTTGTATAATCCATCATTTGTAGTAGTGAATGGTAAAGATAAAAAAATGGAGTTCAAGCAAAGTAATGACAAAAGGGAAATGATGTTTAGTGGCAGATTTTTTATGCTACTAAAAACAAAAGATGGCACTAAAAAAGTGCTATCTATGTGAATGCTACTAAAACTCATTTAGTCTTTAGTGGCGGTCTAATTTTAAGTGGCGGTTGAGAAAAGACTGCCATTAAAAGTAAAAAAAGAAAAAAAACGTAATTATAAATTAATTTATATTTGATGGATATTTATAATTTGATATTTAATTTATATTTATTAGATAATTAATTGTTTATTTATTATTATGGCTAAACATAAAATATTCATTAATATTTATTTAAGTTATATCTTTATTTATTCATTGGGTCATAAGGTTTCCTCCTGATTGTGTTGATGCTCAATAAGGTTGGTAACCTCGTCGGAGTGAAGCGGCCAGTGATTTACATGATATACGCATACCAAAACACATCCAAATTTAACCATCTGTTCAGTTTGACAATCGTATATATCCATAATATCATAGTAATAACATCATTCTCCAGTTAACGATAATGACCTGTAATTGCAAACACGAAGTATATAACAAAATGTCAGAAAGAGAAAACAACAATATTGGGTTTCATAATCGATATATATATATATATATATATATATATATATGTGTGTGTGTGTGCGCGCGCGCGCGTATGTGTGTGTATAAAATATGTGCAAAAGCAAAGTAAAAAAAAAAGTAAATGGAATATATTAAGACACGATTTGGATTGTATACCAGATGATTTCCTACCTTTGAAGTATGTAACCAATTTTGTCTTCCTCTCTTCAAAAGAGCTTTTGATACGCACAAACCCGGGTGTTATTTGATCATTTTTGTTTTACCTGGGTGTTAGGAGGTGTTGTGACCTTGAGATGATTGGGAGTTTTCTTTTTTTAAGTTTAGTAGTTATAATTTCATGGCAACCACTTTCGAAAAAAGAGGAAAAATAAATTAAGTGGAAAACGTATTTGTACCCACGTTCAACAATCAGGAAGTTCTAAAATTTTAGAAAGAAAAGGCGGGAGAAAAGTTTAATTTATTATTATTATTATTATTATTATTATTATTAGGAATTGTGGTTGTTATATTATTTTTATAATGAAAAATGTATTTTGTATTTATCCCGTCCATAACTTAATATCCCTATTTTTCTATTGTAACAGAATGATAGAACAATAAATGAAATAAAAAAAACAAACAATTTTATTGGTGGTCATAACCGCTTTCATTTATAAGATTAGGAAGCGTTTAAATCACAACCGCCATAATTTTATGTCCAAAATCTTTAATGGCAGTTTAAATATAATTGACACTAAAAAGTAAACATACATGGCGGTCATTTTAATAAGCGCCACCTTTCAAGTGCCACCAAATATCATTTGTCTAGTAGAGTGATAAAAGGATAAAACTATGGAGAAGATGGTGGTGAGGAATAGGTTGGAGAGGTTTGTCACTTGCTCTCTCATTCTTCTTCTTCTTCTTCTTCTTCTTCTTCTTCTTCTTCTTCTTCTTCTTCTTCTTCTTCTTCTTCTTCAAAAGCTGGAATGGTTTATTCTCCAAAGCCTCACTTTGCTCACGTCTCCTATCCAAAACAAAGTCTAATGTGAGATCATGAAAACTAACCCTAACAAAGTTTATTTAGTGCTTTAATAGGTATTTTCGAAGCATTATGGGCCCTTAGATGTGATCCAATGGTCAAGATTAACTAAAAAATGAGCTCTTTAAAAATCTGATTTCGTGCTCATACTCGACACATGAGACCTTGTACGCATTGCGTCCGGTTCTGCGCATCGCGTTTTCGCGTATGTGTCCGTCACGTGAGCCTCAAAGTAACTTTGTATCGCATACCCAACGCGTTCACTAGTGTATGCGTCATGTCCCTCCTAAGCTTCTGGTCGCGTCGCATGGCCTGGTCTCTAGCTTTGACTTTTCTCTAGCTTTGACCTTTAACTATTGAGGGCCGTAACTTTCTTCGTTTAGCTTTGGGTTTGCTCATGTTTGCGCTAGAACCTTCTCTTTCTCCCCTATACATGAAATGACACTAAAAACTACAAAATACATCAAAAACCTCAAGAATAAGTCTCGATTCATTCTTGAAAAGCATTGATAAGTATGAGTGAATCGCCCTTATCAATCAGCGAAGATGAAGATGGTGCGCTGGTTGATCAGACCTTGTATATGAGCATGATGGGAAGCTTGTTATACTTGACTGCTAGTAGACATGATATTACCTACTTTGTAGGACTATGTGCGTTATATAGGGGAGAAGATAGTCATATTCCAACTTACATGAAGAGAACATTCAAGTATATGAGTGCAACAACTGACTATAGTATCTGGTTCACCGATGATACAAGCTCAAATCTGTTTGGATTTCGTGATGCTTACTTGGCAGGCAATGCTGAAGATTGGAAGAGCACTTCAGGAGGTTGCTTCTTTCTCAGGAATAATATCTTGTTGTGGTTTAGCAAGAAACTTAAGAACATATCATTATCCACTCTTGAAGTTGAGTGCATTGTCATTAGAAGTAGTTGTACACATGTAATCTGGATCAAGCAAATGTTAGAAGTGTATGGTGTACAACAAGATGTTATGACTCTTTAGTGCGATAACATGGGTGCGATAAGTATATATATGAATCACGTTCAACATTCCAGGACCAAGTGTACTGACATCAGACATCATTTTGTTCAAGAGCTTGAAATCCTTTTATTTAAGAGCTTGCGGAGAAGAAGATTATTGTTTTGAAGCATGTAACCACTAATTGGGAAATAGTTGACATATGCACAAAATTTATATTCAATTCTTCACGTCAACAAGGTATAGTTTTTTTTTTTTTTTTGTATTGATGTGTATTTGTGGGGAAATAGCAGTGAGATGTTGAAACTCTAATTAAGGACCTAATTGGCTATTTTAGAGGCATACTTTTAACAAAAAATTGGCCAGATAAGCCTTAAAAACAGTGGCAATTGTGTTTTAGCCAACGTTTGGTTAATTTTTTGTAAATGGCCATTGCGCCTACGTGGCAAGAAATTAACTGTTTTTTTGTTACTGAATTGCCCTTATTAATTGCGCATTCATTTTTAAATTGAGGCAGTTTTAATTTGAAATTTGAAATGTATTAAATGGTTTTTATTTTCGGAATAAACTTTTTTTGGAAAGCAGTTATTGCATTTTAGTTATGTTGGACGTGTGTTTTGGGCTGTGTATATCGGCATTAATGGTAATGATTCACTGAAATTCTGGACGTGTAAATGGAAATTTTCACGTTAATTGATTTGTCAGCTTATTTACAATACAAATAACCTGTAAATAAATTTTATATTTATTGTCCATTAACATCAATTTACATTTACAGAATCAGTTTACAATTTACATCGCGAGGAAGAGCGGAGCGAGAGCAGCGATCTTGTGTGCCGATCTGGTGCGCTCGATCTGGTGCGCTCGATCTTGTGTGCCAATCTGGTGCGCTCGGCCTCGGAATGGTTCCGGCGCCGTTCCTCACGTTCGAGACCAAAGGCCACAGATCCGCCGTGATCCAGGACGTTCCGATCTCGAAGCCAATGTCTAGGGCTCAGATCTGAAAGCTCCAATCCAGGTCTAAAATTAAAAATCATCGGATTATAATCATAATTAAAATTAAGAAGAAGAAATTATAAAAAAAAAAAAAGAACACTACATTTTTTTGTTGTTGCTGTGGAATCATGGATTGTGGATCAGCAGCGAGCGGAGAGTGAGAGGAGGTCTTTGCGGTGCCAAGAGAGGACGAGCGAAGCCGGCTGCAGAGACGAGGCTGCGCCAGGGCGCGAGGGGGCGGCGGGAGGCGGCGCCGAGGACGAGGCAGCGCTCGATCTTCTGGGCGGCGTCGGGGCCGGCGTTGACGGCGTCCAGCGACTCCAGCAGCGTGGAGTAGGAAAGATTTGCAGAGACAGAAACGTTTGCAGAGGAAGATTGTGCGAATGTCATTAATGACCGAGTTTATTATGTTCCTCGATTAAAAAGGGACAGTTATTATCAATATCCCGAATTAATTGTTTTTTTTTTTCATTTACGTTTTGGGCGGGAACAGGTAAGGGGTTATATGGTATTTTTAAGCGTGTAAATAAATTAGATTGGCCATTTACACAAAATTAACCAAATGGTGGCCAAATCCAAATTGGTTATAATTAATGTGGCCATTTAGCTATATAACCCTACTTTTAATGTAGATGATGTGAGTGAAGAACAGTGATTCGAACCCAGACGGCGAAGAAACGGTAAGAAAGGGCCATTTCGGTCTTCAAGTTTTAAGATTATTTACATAGTGTGGTTTTGTTTTGCAGACCGACATTATTTACAAAAATAACGAGCAATGGCGAAAAAATCTCCCTCGAAGAAGAAGGTCAATCCCGAAATGAGACCAGATAAAGAGATGAAGTCCACTTGAAAAAAAGTCAAAGCGCCGAAGGTATGTTGTGATAAGTTAATGTGATTAATATATACAATTACTGGTATAATTGTCGAAAATATGGTGAATAAGGCTGAATTGTCGAGAATATTTAATTTACTGCAATATAATTGTTTTTGAACATTGGGACCGATTGATTTGTAAATAAGGCTGAATTATAAACAAGGCTGTTAGGATGTAAATAAGGTGTTATGTAAATAATTTTTAAATAGAAGTTATGTAAGTAAGGCTGTTGGTTAATCTTATTTATTGCATAATTATTTATGTAGATTGGAACCGTGATTGTTTTGTAAATAAAGCTGTTATGTAAATAAGTTGTAAATAGAAGTTATGTAAATAAAGTTGTTGGTGATTCTTATTTATTGCAGTATTGTTTTTGTAAATTGGAGCCATGATTGTTTTGTAACTGAAGCTGTTATGTATTGTAGTATTGTTTATGTAAATTGTACAGATTATTGTTTTGTAAATAAAACTGTTATGTAAATAAGGGTGTTAAGATGTAAATAAGTTTTGTAAATAAGGTGTTATATAAAAATGTATTAAACCATTGTTACATAAATAAGGCTATTAATGATTCTTATTTTACTGCATTATTATTGTGTGTAGATTGGGGACATGATTGTTGAACGATAGAACTGAGATTTAAAACAAAGAATTATAGTTCATTCATCGTTCAACATCATTAACAACCTCATGTCGGTCCTAGAAACCGAATACCAAATGGAGTTGTTTAATCGATGTCCCTTTGCTCATCTTCAACATGTACAAGGGGAGGTGTACCCCAAGAAGCTGGCGCATTTACTTGTGCTCAGTCAAGTTGAGTCCGGGAATGTAGATGAGCTCCATTTTAATATAAGCGGGAACATATTGGTCTTCAATATGTACAACTTTGAAATAATATCAGGTTCATATTTTCATATCTTGTAATTAACACTTGAAGATGCTATTGTATGAAATTAATATTTTATTTACTGTTGTTAATAATGTGTATTTACAGGGTTGAATTGCGATCGAGTACCCCGCACACAAGATCAGCTATGTTCGGATAATCCTTTGAAGGATGAGTACTTCAAAGTGAGTGGTACTCAACGAGCACAGTACTTGCTTGGCATCATCAATGGGAAATTTGGAGGAAGTGACGAGGAACGAGTGGCGCTAGTGAACCTAGTAATATTAGAGACAATGATACTGCCTAGGGAACGCCAAGCAAAGATTCCCGATGACCACTTAAAAATTTCCTTTGACACGGAATTGTTCAAAAGCTATCCATGGGGCACGGTTAGCTACAACGCCTTATGCCATTCGCTGAAGAAATAAAAAAAACTACATAGCGGAAATAACATGATTCAATATTGATGGGTTCTTACATCCATTGTTTGCATGGGCATATGAAGTCATTCCCGAATTTGAAGCCCAAGGGTTCACATCCCGGACAACAGAATTGAGCATACCCCGACTCCTCAAGTGGCATTTCAATTACAGCCCCAAATACGACGAGCTGCAACAACACATCTTCGACAATGATGAGGTAAATAGATTACATATATAATAGTAAGTATGGTAGTCTATAAATATGCAAATATATGGTTGTAAATAATGCCTGTCTTTGTTTTAGCTTCGCATTTGTCAAGTAAATGCTACTGAAGATGAGCAAGCAGAATGGTTCATTGAACGAGTAGACGCTGTAAGTTCGGAGCCGATCCCCAAACCATTTGACAAAGGCAAAGGCGTTGCTAGCAGTTCAAGAGGTTTGGAAAGTGAAACGCCTAGTCAATCTACTGATGACGTCCATATGAAGTTGGATAACGCTCTCCAAACAATAGAAATGCTAAAGCAGCGTGTGGACGAGGCATATGAGAAGTACGATGCCCTATTGGATGTATTTCAAGTGTACATCCAAAAGGATTACGATGAAGCAACACCAAAGCAAACAAGAAAAGAAATGGTATGACTTTGTTTATTTTTTACAATTTATTCCACAACTAACAATTAATTTCCAGGGCTCGGGGAGTTCAATACAAACTAAAAAAGGTGAAGAATCACGACCCTCACCAATAGTTGTTCATGTAAGCTATTTACTGCTTTGTAAATAAGTATTTACCATCAAAATGAACTTAAAATGTTTAACTACGTATACAAATTTGTTTAACAGGATACTACACCTATCGATCCACCTATCGATACTACCCCTGTCCAAGTCCCTACAAAAAAATAGGTAAACAAATGTATTTGAAGTAGTTAATATGAATTACAATGTCGTTATGTCGCAATCTATTTACAGGTTCAAGGTATGAAGAAAGTAACAAAACCGAAGCCCACAGAAGTGACATTAACAAACATGGTATGTTATTAATATAAGCATTATTAAGTAATGAACTACAAATCTAGAAGTGTTTGACACTAATGAAAATGGTATCCTATTTACAGATGCTCCGAAAAGAACTTCAAGGGTGGAGACAACAATCCCTGATTTTATTTCCATGGTACATAGTATAAACATTCTTGAAATTAGAAAAAAATGAACTAGTGACATTAGTAACACATCATATTTACATAACTACTTCGCAGGATATTTCACCACTGCTTGGAATGGAAAAGGTAGCACGTTATAGTCTGGTAAGTTTGTAGTAGACTACATGTAAAAATAGTGTAATTATGTTAAGACTAACCATGACTTGTCACAGGACGATTCGCAGAAGCTGCAAGATGATTGGGTTATTACTGTAAATGATGTGTTGAATAGCATTCCTAACAAGTACGAATTTGAACAACTTCCACAGGTTGTTCATGAGAAGGTGGCCGAGCCTGAAGTTCTATACAATCAAGTATACAAACGCTCGAGAAAGAACGGCAAACCAGTGCCCAAACCAACCATGACGACTGAACAACCAGGCAATCTGCTTCCCAAGCAGCCAACAGCTGTACTAGTTGGGAATCAACAAGCCACTGATGTTGGCGTAAGCATCCCACATGTAAGATTAAACCAATTTAAGCAGTGACAGTTAATGTTGAGGAGATTAAATTGTTATTAGTTAATCGTAATGCCAATAAAATTGTAAATGCACAGGTAGTTGATAAAGTGGCAGTTGATTATACACTTCCAAAAAAGATATCAAGAAAGGTGTCAATTCCACAGCCCGTCATACATCGTCCGAAATGGACATGTAAGAAGTCAGTGTTTACATCCTCTCCATACGTTACCGAGAATAAAACTAAAAGGAACGAAGACGAGGTACCTACCAAAGAACATGAAGGCGACGAAGAGGATAACCTCGCAAACGAACCCAGCAACAGACTGTTTTTTGATATAGGAATTTAGATTATCTGCGATTTCCTGAAACTCTAGTATTACCAATTCCTAATATCTATTTTGGATACCATAGCTATTATGGATAACTGCGTGCTAAATCATGAATGGTTAATTGCATATGACAATCATTTTGGTTGTTATTGTGGTTGCACCCCTCATTATTATGTAAGTAAATACTATATTTTGGTGGTTGAATTATGATTTTCTGCTCGGTCCATAGAAACTGTATAGAACATAACACCGTGTAAAATATTTGTCTATTAACACGATATATGTAAATTAATTTAATTTACATGAGATAATGCGTCAAATGGGGAATGCCTTATTAATATCAGTAAATTAATGTGTAACCAGTAAATAAAATATTTATTAACGACATTAGATAGATCATAACAAAAATTCTAAAAACATAAGGACTCAAGTCTAATCAAGATGCATAACACTGATAAACGTTAAAACGGTTTACAAATAATAAAGACATCACCGAAAAACTTAAAACAAGAGTCAAATTCACTTAAAGCCATAAAATATTGAAAAACATAACAAGATCCAACTAAATTTGGCAACCCCGTTTGTTATGCCTAATCTGGCCACATTTGCCACAACGATGACTGTACAGGTGGAATTTTTCATGCTTCGATCGATACCACTTCTCTTTCGGTCTCCCATCTTGACGTTTATGAATATGAGGCTTAATAACTTGAGCGTCGATAGGGAGCTCCCAATCACCTTCATGAGAAATTGGAAACGCATCTTTCTCATATGTGGCTGTAAGTATTCCTGGGTATAATATGATGGTACAAAATCAATAGGACGTAAATTTTTTCGATATAAAGCTGCACACGCATGAGAGCATGGAAAATCTTCAAGCTGCCAATAACAACATGTGCATGTCCTAAGAGAAACATCAACAACTCGGCGAATTGCACCATCAACAACTTCAAACTCATTGTCATTAATGGCATTAACCTGCGATTGGCGTGTAAATAAACATTCTGTTATTTCAATGTAAATAGGTTGTAAATAATGATTCTATTAACAGAAGCTGGGATATTATATAACTTACATTCATAGATCGAGCAGCCTCATACGAATCAAAAAGCATCTTGAGCCCAGTTCCTGTACGACCTGAATGCATCTTTGGAATTAACTCCCTCTTCTTGTTGATCCAATTTTGAATTAGAATTCTATAACTCAAAACAAGACATGCAACCGGCCACCCTCTAGCTTATCGCAAAACAGCATTCAAACACTCGGAAATGTTTGTGGTCATTACATTAAACCTCTTCCCAGGAAATTTGCCCCAAGCCCAAAGCTCTGGATTAGCTTTGAGAAGATACTTTTTAATTTTTACTTTGTTGTTGGAGAGTATATTGAGCCAATATTCAAACTCTCTTATTGAATACGCTTTAGCACATCTATAAAAAAGAGGCTGAATGTAGGTTTTACCAAAATTGGCCTTCACATTACCCCAAAGATGTTGCATGCATATAGCAAATTTCGCTCCTGGAAACACAGTGTTGACCGCCTTCTGAATTGACTTGTGCCTATCCGAAACAAACACCAACTCTTTTCTAACACCATACACATCTCGAATATGCATCATAAACCAAGACCAAGATTTGTCATTTTCAGAATCCACAAGACTAAAGGCTAATGGAAACAAATGATTGTCACCATCTTGAGCAGTAGCCAATAGTAAGGTACCATGAGGTTTTCCTTTCAAGAATGTAACATCAACGGATATTACCGGACGGAAAAATTAGAATCCTTGTACCGAAGCACCAAATGCAAGGAAGAAATACCTAAAAGTACCATCGGGTCTCGGACACAGTATACGAACCTACAAAAGGGCAAGGTATGTATTGGGTAAATAAATCCTTAATTTACAAAGAATGTAGTAAATAACAAATATTAAACTGTAAATATAGTGTAAATGTATATAATATTTACAGATTTATTGTATTGTAAATAAGCTGAAAATATAAATTAACAAGTCGGTGAAAATTAAAAAAAATAAAATAATAACCTGGGTTTTTCGATCTGATCATTTCACCAACTATTGGTAAATGACTATATGACTCTTCAAAATCACCACGAAGATCCCTCAGAGCTTCTTTACGACCCTTCCATGCACTATAATATTGTTACCTCCACATTAAATCGTGTCCTCATTATTTCAGCAACACCGGTGGGCGTAATTTGATTTGTCAATGTACCCCTGAAATCATCTTTGACACATTTGCTAATAAGAACAGATGATGCGTGTTTATTCTTGTGAACAATTGATTGTCCATAGCAAGTATGATCTTTAACATATGACCTTATGACCCACAATCTAGATTTCTTGCAAACTGACGCATTTAACTTCGAAGAACATTGAAGATTCGAACAACCAATGCTATAACGTGTTTTACTTGTTCTAAATACCTTGAATTCAAAATTGTTGCGAACAGCCGTCATACAAATAGCGGTTTGAAGTATATTTTTGCGTCTAAATACGTTATTGACATTAATTTCAAAATTCATAGGAAAATTCCTCAAATCGGGTTCATCATACAATACAATATTTCTGCCGCATAATCTTCTTGACTACAATAAGGCAATAATGCTTTCGTTGATTCATGGCATTGTTGCTCAAATAATTTCACTAAAAAAAAGAAAAAATTAGAGTGACAAACATGATTAATAATACTGCATAATTGAAAGAGAAACACATACCTGAATCAATTAGAGAAAATGACGAACAATCATCTATGGTGTATGGACGATTATGAATTCTAGGAGAAACAGTTTTGAACTTTCAATCTTCTGAAATTATGAACAACACGCTGAAACTGTAAAATTTGAATTACAATTGACGGCCAAAATATATGAGAGACTATCGGCCAAAAAGATTATCAATAAATGGAATTTTTTTTTCTAGATTGTAAGTTAATGTTAAGTAACGAAATTAGAAACTAATCACCTAAAAACATGCGCAAAAATTATTCAAAGATTCTCGTCCAAAATTTGAAATTGCAGTTAATACTTACCTATTCAGTTTAAAATATTTGATTCAAATTAAAAAAAAACTGCCTAAATTACAGTTACAAAGCCGAATATTATAAGGGCAAAGCTGTAAAAAAATCCATAATTAATATGATGCCAACTTGGATATTTACAGATTATTTACTAAATGTTGGCTAAATTAAAATTGCTATAGGTTATGTGGCTTACGTAGCCAATTTTTTGTATTATGTGTCCACTACCTAAAACTATACTTTTGTCACGTAGTTGACAAAAATAGCGTTTTTAAACAATTTTCTCACTTCTTTATCTCTCTAACTCTTTGGTTCTCACTCTTCCGACAACCTCCAAAGATCTCCAATGATTTCCTATGATCTTCGACGATCAGATGCGAAATTAATTTAAAAAGATACGATTTTAATTTTTTAATATATCATTGGAGAGAGTATTGAATTTCATCGCATATAATCACAAACCACCGGAAATATTAATCGCAAATAAATTGGAATTAATGGAAACAACTCCTTTAGAACCTCAACGTCGTTTGGGGACTTTGCCCCGCGCATGGTCCCGACACCCGATCTCTTGCATTACTTAAACCGGCACCAACAAGGTCGGAATTTCCATAAGAGAAATATACCTTAGCTTACACGCGACCTTAAAGTTCGGCTCTGGGTCGAACTGTGTATATGCTCTTTTATGTTAGCCCAGAACAGTTGTTAACAATTAATAAAAGTGTTCCAACCCATAACAATTGACGAATTGAAAGAGCAACAATGGTAGATTAATCAAGCCTGGAGACTTAACTAAAGAAGCGTTTTTTCGTCTTTAGGTTGAATGGAAAATTTTGAAACCCCTTATAGTCTAAAAAAATCATGTCAAAGAAGTACCCAAAAAAAAAAAAATCTATCAATCTTGAGAGCCCTTATTTTTATCGTAGGCTAATTCTTTCTCTTAGACACACGTATTTGCTTTCTTCTTATTTTAATTTTATGGTAAATACCATTTTTCCTCGTCACGCACTGACCTACTGTTTCTTTTTAATAGGAAAAATAATAACGTGAACGTGTATGTTAGAATCTTCGGATACGATCGCTAGGTAAGGTTATGATTTTAATGTCCCAATTGCAAAAAAGATGGGCCAGGTTTATCATTTTCATTTTACATCAATATGATTTAAATCTTCAATTGACTGTTGAACTATAAAACATCTTTCTGAAAATCTGCGCAATTTAACATGACGGGCAGCAACAGCAAAAGAAAAATATGAATTACTGTTTTTCTAAAGCCAAAATATTTGAGGAATTGCGTACAATTTTTTCTTCATTTTCTTTATCTGATGTACCCTACCTTTGCTCGTGGTGGCCAAAACAAAAGATTAACAACATCTCTGCCTACAAAAGCAGTTCCCAAAAACAATATATGTTAAAAATATCTCTCATATGGTTATTTTTCAATAACAAGGTTAACGAAAATTTGGATAAGTAGCAATAGCCTTAATTGACAATGGCTTATTTGGTGTCTTAAATTAAATATACAAGTTTTTTTTTCCTACTTACTGTTCCCACGTTTTTTTCACTACCATTTGTCCTCCTCACCAACTCATTGTTGCATTTTCATATGAAAATAATCAAGTGAAACATGTCAGGTTGAGTCTTCGGACGAGCACTTGATAACTCCAAACAATATGGGCCAGGTTTATCATTTCCATCTTTACAGTTTCTACGATTTTGAATGCCGGAATCATTAATTGTTTATAGAATAAAAAAATAATAAAAAAAAAACAACAGTTGAAATGATTAAATGGCGGAGCCAGACCATTCATAATCCACAGTCGTAAATTTGACAAAAATAAATAACAAAACATAAAAAATTCTCAAACTTTGTAGAGGTTGCGTAAAAAAACATATAATTTTAAGCTAAAAATTATTCAAAATTAGGGGTAAACTTTTGAAGTTTCAAAATTTGAGGCCTGACTTAGCAATGGGTCACGCCGATCACCTTTCTGAAAACATGATCGGGCTGTGACTTGATAAAACAAAAAATCTAAATTATTTTCCTAAAGCCAAAATGATTTAAGGAATCCGTATTTTTTTTTTCTTTCCGTTGGTCCAACAACAATTGATTAAAGAGTTGTCTGTTAATAAAATAATTCCCAACGATTAGAAGGTAAGTGATTATAATATAAATGTTGTAGCTGAAAATCGGACAACGTCGAAGATTTCGGGCGGTTCGACCCAAGGCCGGACCAAGTGGCCGCGCCCGAGCCGGGTTTGTAGAAACTCGAAAGTCATGAGTTACCTCTGGCGCGTGCTCCGACGGGTGCTGTTACTCTTTGAGAATATTTGAGAGAATCAGGCTCGTTCAGAGTTAAAGTATGTGCGGAGGGTTCGGGGCAGCGTTTCACGACTCTGAAATCAAGTGATTGTGTTGAGAGAGAATTGTGTACGTTTTTCCTTACGAGGAGAGGGGTATTTATAGTGATTGGAGGGCTGAAAAGAGCCATAAGCGTCGATTGGGTGAAGGCAAGGCGCGTCGCGCCATGTGTGTGGCGCGGCTCGCCGAATGTCAGGCATGGTGCGCAATAGAGCTTTTTGATATTTTCTTCATTTTTCTGGCCTTTCTCTGTGGGGTTGTCTCGAATGAACATTTTTAGCCTTTGTGGGCCCGGATCGGGCTTCTTTGTGGGCCTTGTTTGGTCTTTTGATATGGAATTCCTTGTAAGTCATAAGGAATTTAATATTTCTGAAAACGATCGACAACAATAAATACACACTATTAAAACCTAAAGATAAACAATAGAATGTTATCATTTTAAATTATAACATGTTTTTATTTTATACTTCCTATTATATATATATATATATATATATATATATATATATTTAGCGTTATTCAAACACACACCATAATTAAATACACAAGAATTTATTGTAACTAGCTATTTCCCTAGTTTATTTTTAGATTCTAGCCAAAATTTTATTTTACTGAAAAAATAACCCACCAGACTCGCTGTAAATTTAATTTACTTTTTAGTTAATTAATTTTAGCGGATCTGGTGTTTATGCAGCCTGCGGGATTCGAAACCATAAATAAAGGTTAAATGTAGTCCAAAACAGTAAAAAAAAAAAAAATTAAACCAATTATGTATTGAAAAGTTATATTCATATTAAGAACTCTATATTCGTTATTTTTGTAATTAGTTCCAAAACAAATATTATTAGGTAATATTCACACATAAATATGAGACCTATTTTCCTATTTTTTTAGGTATTTTTCCTAAAATTTTACCTTTTGAAAGTTACAAGAATAGTATTAATAAATTGCAACATTTCAAAAAAGAAAAAAAGTTGTTTTAAATCCTTACCAAAATGGTGTTTTGAAGGTATAAATGGTTATTTGAGATAGTTTTCCTTGTCAATGAAATTGTAAATTGTCAAAAAATTAACAAGAATCTAAAACAGCAAAAAAAAAATATTTCAAATCAATCTGTCAACATCAAGAAAAATGGTTATTTGTAACTTGAAAATTAATTATTATTTTCTCGATAAAAACCTTAAAAATACTATTATTGTAATTAGTTTAAAAAACAATCTATCACATGCGATTGCCACTTCTTTAATTGCCAAGTAAAAATATATGTGGGCCTATTTAAATGATAGCCCGTTAGGATAAACTATATGAAGTACCCCAAGTTCATCCTGGAGTTGCTCATGAATGCCGAGAGCATCGCTGAGGTAGATGATATGCCCCGATATATTTTGTATCAACTGTGATATAAAAGTACAGAAATACAATAGATGGATATGTGACTTTCAAGAGGTGGCCAAGAAATTATGATAGCCAGAAATTATGATAGCCCGAAATTATGCCATTCGAAATAGGTTTTGTCAAGACTTGTACTTAGTTCTGAGATAGTCTTACTCTTAACATGTATTTTGTGAAGTTTGTTATATTTTTTTTTTTTTACCGCTAACTGTACAAATTGTGTTATGTGCTTCTTGTTCTTTATTTTAATTTATTTAGGCCAGATAAGTATCTTGGTGCGGCTACTGCTGGCTCGGTCAGTTTTGATGTGGTGTCAAGGATGGCGGAATGTAGGCCTCTTGAGTTGTGTGTTCGAGGTCTGTTATAGCAGCAATCCGGGTAGTTGAGACAATGTCCTAGTTCAGCAACGTGAAGACGCGATTGGACCTTCAAAGGTCAAACTAAGCATTTTTTTATTTTTTATTTTTTTATTTTTATTTTATAGTGAATTGCAATCTATGTCTTTCGTGTGATGATATTGTGATGGATAGTTATAGTTATTATCATTTTGTATTATTTAGATCAAATATAACGTGTATTTTTATTTGATAAATCCTATTTATATGAAAAGAAAAAATCTGTATTACTATAGTATAAATATATAGTCGTATAGTATATATTAATTAAACAACATAAAACTACCTCATAACACTAGAGTTTTTATACATAAGATTTGTATATACTACAAGTAAACATCGTACGTAAGTAATATATTTTCACTATGGTTTTATAAGTGAAAACAAACTACAAAAAGGAAAACTAAAGTCTAATGTTAAGTGAAAAGACTCCAGTGCGATATATGCCAGAAAGAAAACTGTAGTCATAGCTTAAAGACTACATCCAAATGTTATTGTTGATAAACGTTTTTGTGGTAGTGAATTGTTTTCGTTTTTTAGGTTGTAATTAAATTTCAGAGTACTATAAATATCAGTAACCTCCTACGATTAATGAGGAAAAAATCCCCAAAGAGAGAGTTCCCTCCAAATTTCTTGTTTACGGTATTCTTTGTGAATCAACGAGTCTCAGACACCCTTGACCTGGTATTCATAGTTTATCGAATTATGTTTTAAGAAGAATCATTGACTGGTATTCGTGCACGAAGCAACGGTCATCGTTGTTTACCCTTTCCACCACCTCTTACTACATCAGTTGGTATGAGAGCCGAAGACGATTGTGAATCATACAGATTTTTGTTGGATTCGTTGACGACGACCCGATGTCACACGAGTTCGAAATTATTGGCATCGAAGAAGAAAAGTATATTTTGAGCCGTTAGGTGGTCCAATATTCGATTAAAAGTGACGATGAAATGGAAATTATTTCCATGTCATGGAGTAGTCTAATATTCGAGGAATGTGGCGACGAAATGGAAATTATTTCCAAGACATGGATATTATTTCCAAGAAGAAGAAGAAGAAGAAGAAGAAGAAGAAGAAGAAGAAGATAGCTCTCATTGCAACGATTGATCAAGTTGATGGAGCCCATGAAGACTTTATTAATGTCTCCTTTTAGTTTGAGGTGGCATTTCAATCTCTATAGTTCATCAAGACCATTATCCTATTTCCACACCACTTGAAGATGCACCAAATTCAAAGACGAATTCTGTCAAACCCGAGGAGAATGATGTATGTCAAAATGGTCTTTAATTTATGGCAGTTTGGGATAGTAGAGTCGTAAATTAACATGGGCCTATTGAATTTCTAGTGAAAGATGCCCAATAAAAAAGACACAAAGATATGCATTAAGGGGTCACGAATTCGGCCAAATTCCATCATTAAAGGCCTCGAATCAGAACTTTACTCTTTTTAACAGTTTTCCTTAATTTCAAATATTTAGCTTTAATGTTGTTTAATTCTCATATTTTATTATGGCTTTATTTTCCTCTATTGGTTTTCGTTTTGAGGTTGTAATTAAATTTCAGAGTACTATAAATATCTGTAACCTCATTTGTTCTAAGGGGGATTTTGATCAAGATGCCCTTAACTTGGCATTCAAAATCTATCGAATCACCAAGTTTTAGGGAGAATCATTGACTGGTATTCGTGCGCAAATCAACGGTTGTGGTTGTTTATCCTTTTCACCACCTCCTGCTACATCACGTACTCTCCACTCCCTATTAACCACCATAGGAGGGATATTGATGGTCTTCACTTGTGGGTCAATCTTCAAGCAAGTAGTGTGCCTCTGAGTATAAGCTTCCTGAGGAATGTGTCTATACATGTGGCTTTCTCGCAAGATATCTTCCATACAATCTATAGAAGTAAGATAAAATATAACCTTTCTTCCCATAATAGTGACATCCCACTTGGTTTTGTGGTCATGTCGTGCAGTTTGTTTTAACGATGGTGTAGAAATGTGTGGGACATCTTCTGGATATAATCGTTTCAGGCTTCTGAGGGGGAACAAACACCGTCTTTAGAGAAGACTTTGAGGAGAAAACATATCTCAACCCTATGTGACTGGTGGATGGTTGTCCAACCTTCATGATATCATTTAGATTTGCATTACTTGAATTCAACATGCGAACATATTTAGTCATACAACCAAGTTCAGTAGTAAGTTTAGCAACCTGTTTCTTCAAATATGCATTGATTTCCAAGAGATTAGTTTTCTTCACGAGAATAGTCTCAATTCTCTACTTCCGAGTTTCAGATATCTGCTTCTTCAAGTCTTTGATGACTTTCAAGAGGTTGGTCTTCTCAGTAATGATATTTGCGATCCTCTCGCTATGAGTTTAAAATATTTTGAATTCCTCTCCTCATTTAACATAGAGAATTTGGTAGGCATCCTAAAAGGGTCTTATCACTCAACTCATCATTGTCTAATACTCAGATTAACCAACATTAAATAAAGAACATGTAGAGTAGGTGGGTTCAGAAATACCAGAGACATTAGGCTCAGATGAGTTCAGACATTTATACGTGAAGGCAACAAAATGATTTGTGTGATATTCTCCTTCATCACTGTCAGTGTCAGTGTCATTATAGCCGAAGGTGGGATTGAAATTCTTATGTTGCTTTCTCAGATAATTAGGGCACCATGGTGACCACACGTGCCCACAAAATTCCCAGGCTGCAACCAGAGTCTAGCATATAGTCAGAGGCTGGAAAGAAGGCTGGTGGATGATACTACATTGAATGTTATTGTCGATGTTGCATTGTTGAGCGACATCTAGAGAACTCTCCAAAATTCTTATTTCCTATGATGACTTTTCTGAAGATCTAGTGTTTGAGGTAAACACTAATCCATTTGATTCATCTTATTATTCTGTTGATAAATCCTTTGAACCTCCTCGAAGAATAATACTGAAGTGCCAGATCAGGCATGTGCAACACAACGTGATGATCACGCGCCTAGTCCTCACTCTGATGAAGCACCTGAGCCCCTTTTGAAGGTCTATTGAAAGACCGTTTGAGGTTCCAAACTCAACAATCACTATTATATATTAGAAAGATAAATTTTAATTTGTAAACCTACTAAGTAGTAAAATATCAAGCTCGAGTGTGTTATGTGCCCACTACCTAAAACTATACTTTTATCACATATTTGAAAAAAAATATCGTTTCTAAACAATTTTTTCACTTCTCTATCTCTCTAACTCTCTTGATTCTCACTCTTCCGACAACCTCCAAAGATCTCCAATAATTTCCTATGACCTCTGACGAAACACACGCGGAATTAATTTTTTAAAAAAATCAATTTTTCTATCATTGAAGAAAGTATTGAATTTCATCGCATATAATCACAAACCATCAGAAATATTTATTGAAAATAAATTGGACATAAGGGAAACAACGACTCGTTTTGGACCTCAGCGTCATGTGGGGGCTTTGCCCCGCGCATGGTCCCGACACTTGAGATCTCTTGCTCCATACCTCCTTGGGGAGACACCAAGGTCACGCCTTTTCCTCATTAAGGATGTCGAGGTTGTTGGAATCGATCTAGGGTTTGAGAAAAAGTTTAACGCTTCGTTAAGCGGCGGAATTTTAAAAATTTTCTTTTATAAGTAAAACTAGTTTTTACTAACCTAGACAAGAGCATGTGCATGTAAATAAAAACTAATATGAGCTATTAAAGTTACTAACCTTTCTTGAAGCTTGAACCTTGTAGAAGCTTTTGGAAAGTTGCAACGCTCGTCTCCCCTCGCAGCACGTCTCTCTTTCTTTCCTCGGCACCTCGAGCAACCACGAAAGTTTCTATCACTAAATCACTCGAAAAGAAGGAATCAGTGAGTGGGCACTTTTAAACACTACGACTTGAGAACGAGTCTCGAAGTCGCAGAGCTAAACACTAGGTCGAGTGAGGACCTAGGTGCCAAGACAAGAAATAATCGAAAATATAAACTAGAGAGAGAGAGAGAGGAAGGGGCGGCCAAGTCTAGAGAGAGAAGCTCTCAATCTCTAAAACTTTGCATGAATGAAAAGTGTGGAATGAGGCTCCTATTTATAGGAGAGGTCTCACCTTCAATAAGGTAGTTTCCTCTTCTATAGAATATCACATATTCATGAGCCAATTTCCCTTTTCCTTCAAAGAGGTGCACGTCCAAGACAAAACAAGTAAGTCCTTGGATTTGTTTCCTCTTTTGTTTGCTTCTCTCTTGACCACATTTGGGCGCCCACCATGTTTCCTCTTAGGGGAAATTTGTTTCCTCTTTTTCTTTTGGCAAGTATCTTGATACATTTATGCACAAAAAATTCTCTCTTCCTATGGGTATTATGGGCGCCTATCACCTTCTAGAAGGGGCTTCTAGAAGCTTTTCCATTTTGTTCATGACAACATGAAAAAGGCCCATTAAGAATTTTCAATAAAATTCTTATGAAATGAAATTAATCCACAAGGCCCAATTAATCATATTATGGCCGAGTGACATTAAGTCATCAAATGAACTTGTCAAAAAATTTATTGACATTCATTTCATCCTTTGTCTCAAAAGACAAAAATACCCTTTTAGTCATTTTCGTTCTTGTTTTGACTTAGCTTCCAGTTTAACTATTCCTATCGATGTGATTCGTGACAGTGACCTCATGGACCCAAATGAACAAAGCTTTAGCTAAACACTTGGACTCAAAAGTTCACAAACCTTTTCCAAGTTTAGCTTAATGCCAGCTGACTCCACTAAAGAGCTGACACTGAAAATCTCTCGGTTCAAATGAATTTGTTTTCTACTCAAGAATTCGACCTAATTATAATGAGCGGATCCACTGAATATTATCTATGCTACCCTTCATGAATGTCATCAGCTAGTCGGGATTTACTAAATTACCATTTTACCCTTCTAGCTGTTATTTCCTCAACTCCTTTGTCGCTTGTGAATAAGTTAGAAACAATGTATTGACGAGGAGCTAACAAGTCACATTGTTTCATCCAAAAGAGTCAGGACTCAATTTGGACACTGGCCAGTTCATTTATTCACACTCCAAGCAACAAAGCATGAGGTGACATACATTGCATTTCAGCAATCTTGTACATGAATTCCATATCTATGAGAACTTCACAAAGTTACTCATGACAGACTCACAACTTAGTACCTCACCAATAGGCCTTGTTCGGAATCACATAGTGAGTCCGAAATTTGACTTTCTCAAATGAGAATACTAAGGTGTGAAATGACATGTCTCATTTCAGGATTAAGGTAAGCATGATGCAATTCATACATAGTGACTTCGAGACATAAGAGGTTAAATGGTTTGTTCTTATATTGTCTCTAGAAGTGCACTGGTCAATTCAGTACCTTCGGAAGATACCTAGAAGAACTATAGAGTCTCCAACTCTCAATGCCTCATAACCAGACATCATAGATTCTTCTAACAATCATACTGAGGTCAATAGTCCTTTGACCCTAAAATTGCGAATATATCGTTTTAAGCAAACTACGAAGAGTTTGTTCATGCAAATCTACATTTGTCTCTTCGTAAGTTGTTAAGTTTGTTTATGGACTAAAAGACTATGGTTTTATCATAAAGCTTCAGACAAGCAAGATTGAATGAACGTTTCAACTTTATTAATGAATGAATAGGCAATTACAAGCAAGAGTCTTCGTAAGACTATATGACATCAAATGTACATAAATAGACACTACTACTCTTCTTGTGGGCACCATTGACAACAGAGGTCCCTCCCGTGGTCCACGAGCTTATAACCCATCTTCTCACATTGCCTCGGGCGGTGCACATTCTCATTAACCTACTTACTCTCATTTATGGTGTTTTCTCACCAAGTCTCATTCTCAATTTATATAAACAGACACCCCACCACAGAGAGAAGGTAAATTTTCTCTTACCTACAAAATACTCTACTTTAACAGAGTCAAATATTTACCTCTCTCTAAAATACTAAAGTTTTGAGATGAGATGAGACTAGTCATCTAAAATACTAATATTGAGCATAGGAGAGTGCATAAGAAAAATCTTTTATTGTCCCTTTAAGTTTATCGTTTATTTTATCTCTTGCATTACTTAAACCGGCACCAACGAGGTCGGAATTTCCGTAAGAGAACTATACCTTTGCTTACACGCGACCTTAAGGTTCGGCCTTGGATCAAACCGTGTATACTCTTTGATGTTAGCCCGAAACAGTCGTGAACAATTAATAAAAGTGTTCCCATTCATAAGATCTTAAAAGGCTGAGAACAAACTAATTAATTGAAAGAGCAACAACGGTAGATTAATCACGCATGGAGACACAACCACTAGTACAAAATATAGCATCACGTGCGACAAAAGTCACACCTAAAAGCACCACAGTCGCACCTGAAAGTGTCATCAGGTGCGACTTTAGATGCGAAAAAGTCGCATCTGAAAGTCCGCACCTGATGATTTTAGAGTCATCACTATCAGGTGCGACAGTTTAGGTGCGACTTCTCGCACGAAAAGTCGCACATAAATATACTCCAAAATAAGATATTAAAGCGGGATATATAGTATCAGATGCGACTAGTCGCATCTAATACTTTCGCGGGAAATGTATCAGATGCGACTAGTCGCACCTGATAGTAATTCCCCGCATAATATTTTGGCGGGTTACAGTACAATTAGATGCGACTAGTCGCATCGGATACTTTTCCCGCGAAAGTATCAGATGCGACTAGTCGCATCTGATTGTCTGTAGTTTTTTTTTTTAAAAATGCTGATTCTAATAGAATCAGCCTATAAAAAATTCTATTAGAATCAATATTTTTTTGTTAAATTAATTAAATAGTTTTAATAATAATAATTATATAATATTAATTAGAATAATTATATAAATAATTTAATAGAAATTATAATATTAAATTCATAAAATTTGATAATTTACGTTCAATAAATGAAAAAAATTACAATCTATTCCTTTTGTTTCCCTTTTTCACTCGAAGTCTTCCAATTCTTGAATGCACGGCCTCCTCTTCCGTCAGATCTTCCTCGTACGCTGCCGCTCAAACGATGTCGCTGAAATTCTACCGAATCTGGCGTCTGAACATTCGGTATTGAAGCTGGTGGTGGCGCCTGAGCATTCGGCATTGAAAAGGATGGCGGCGTCTGAACATTCGGCATTGAAGCTGATGGCGGCGTCGTCCCAGGGTGCATCATCGCGGGGGATGTCTGCATGGGAGACGGATGCTGCTGTGTGTAGGCAAAGAACTGTCGCTGAAACGCCTTGAGGTCGTTGCTCACGCCTCATCTCTTCCATTGCGGCCTGTTGTGCGGCCAAAGCTGCTTGTAGCTCGCTAACCACTGGATCTGGAACGCGCCTCGATGAAGAACCTGATGACGAGTTGTCGTCCTGAGCCTGAGCCAATAGATACGAGGATCTCGGGATCGAGGGACCTATCTCGACATACCAATCTCCACGTTACCCGAGAACAGTATCCATCGCGTACTGCTCCGTCTGGTCTATGTCAAACGTTTGGCCTGACTCCGCTGCTTGTCGCTGAATATCCTCGAGTTGAGTAATAATTCGCGCCTTCAAACATATGTTAAAAAAATTATTAAGATTATCGAAACTTGATTATTAAGTAATTAACACAAGTAACTTACAAATGCTTGTTGCGCCCAATCTGTCGTCCAATTGCCTTGATCATCTTGATGTTTTTTCTCCCACGTGTTTAACGCCGAGGCCAAAGTCCCATTTTCCCTACTCTGCAGTTCTTATGAAAATATGAGTAATGTATTTATTGCAAAAAAAATATTACAAAATTAGAATAAACTTACGTTCAAATGTCGATGAACCAAGAAAGAAATCGACCCTTGTGTGGACTTCGTTTTCTTGTTCTTTGAATAGTCCCTGTTGCGAGTAGACTTTTTCTGCACATATTAAATTGCGTTATAATTCAATTTCATAGAAGATAACATAATTTTTTTGAATTATACATTACCTTCCAATCGTCAGTTGCAAACTCCTCTATCACCTTCTCCCAATCGTCTTTTTGATATCCTTTTGGGATTTCTTTCTTGGCGACATTTATTTGCCCACAACATTTGCCTAAGAAAGTCCCTGATAATCTAGACTTTTGGTTGCGCCTCATTCGCTTTGCATCGCGAATGATAGTCTGGTCAATCTGATGACGAAAGCAATCTGTCGGAAGCAGCTCCTCGGTCTCATCATCCTTGTACACGAAAGTGTACTCGGAATGAAGTGTGCTCAGAATATTGCCCAACATCTGGGGCGTCACTTCGTTCCAATCACGAAGTGTGACCGGGATATGGACTTTCACTAAAGCGCCGACACGGTTGTTGAATACTCATACCTTTTTTTTTTTTTTATTGTTTTCCTTACATCCTGGTAGAAGGTTTGGTTGATTGGGTCATACCTAACAACTTTCGCATCGGGTACCCCAAGCGCTGCTTTTGCCGAAGTAGAGCCGGTTGTTGGTCCCCTTGTTTTCTTAGGACCTTGGGAACCCGGTGTCTCTAGCGGAGACTCATCTCCACCTGCTCCTGAACGGTGTAGTGGAGACTCATCTCCACCTGCATCTGACATCCTGTAAGATGTGAACAATGTTAGTAAATATATATTAGTTTTCTGCTTAAAAAAAACGTGGACGGCACCACGGATTTTATTATTAACAAACCTCACATATGGCGGAGGAAAACCGTGGTTACATACTATAGTAAATAAACATACAAAAAAGATATTACTCATTCATCGTCATCTATGCCTATAATGTTAATATCATCTTCTATATCGACATCAACATCTTCTCCCTAAAAAACGACCCGTCTCTCATTTTCCTCATCGTCTTCTTCATCATCGTCAACGACAGTCACTAACTCAGCTTCATCGGTTTCGTGTTGATGATTCAAACACTCGATGTTTGACAACTCTATAGTCAATGGGATCGAGGCTGAGTTGGAGGGGTCAACTTCAGGAATGTCCCAAATCCCTCGATGATTGCATTCCTGGACGATTTCCCAGTCGCCGCCTTTGACAAGATCTTTAATGTAAAAAACTTGTTTGACTTGAGTCGCGAGTACGTACGGCTCTCCTTTAAACCACTGTTTCGCAGTATAAGCACTCGTTTCTCCAGTAGTCTTATCGGTGTGCACTAGTCGGTTTTCATGATACTTGTCACCGTACCAAATGCATTTGAACAATACAACACTACAGTTATGCCTATAGTTCATGATGATGACGTCTTCCATTTGACCATAGTAAGTGAAATCATCCACAAGCACACATACACCGATATTTTGAGTGACTCGTTGATTATCGCGACGACGAGTGATGAACTTCACGCCATTTACAAAGCAGCTCGGATATTGATAGGCGACTTGAAGGGAACCGATAGAAAGCGAATAGAGCTAGTCAGACACGTCAGAACCACTAGAAAGCGAATAGAGCGAATAGAGCTCGTCAGACACGTCCATGTCCTTTCCTGGTGAGTGAGGCCCCAGGATCAAAAGCGTCAGCATCAAGTACTCTTTCTTCATGCACAACCAAGGCGGCAAGTTATACGCAGTTAGTACCACAGGCCACATGCTGTACGATAGACTCATTTCTCCGAACGGATTGAATCCATCCGCAGTTAGTCCAAGCCGCACGTTTCGAGGCTCTGCAGCAAAACCTGGGTATCTCTCGTCTAGGTTTTTCCACGTCGTACCATCTGCAGGATGTCGTAGAACACCAACTTCCCTGACGCGATCTCTTTCATGCCACTGCATCAGAAGCGACGTGTGTCGAGACGCGTACAACCGCTTCAATCGATCTTTCAGGGGAAAATATCGCAGAATCTTTTGCGGTATCATTTTCCCAATTGGCTTCCATCTGCTCTCGTTGCATACTGGGCACACGTCGGATTCCGCGAGATCTTTTCGAAATAGGACATAGTCGTTAATACACGCATCGATCATCTCGTATCCCATACCAAAACGCTTCAGCTTCGCCTTTGCCTCGTAATGCTTCTCCGGAATTCGATTACCAGTTGGATGAGACTTCTTCAAGAGCTGCAAGAGTTCTGTGAACGACTTGTTCGTCCAATGGTTCATGACTTTGAGGTGCATCAACGAAACCAAGAAGGACAAAGAAGACGTCCAGGGTACAATTCTGCTTCCAACTCGGCGAAGACGTCTTCCACTTGCTCCTCTGCACATACCTCGCTCTGGGTCGGCTCCGTAGCATCGTCGAAATCCTCGTGATCCCTGATATCCTCCACAGCACCGTGCAATCCTCATATTCCTCTCTGATCTGTTCCTCCGATGGAATCTTCTTCATGAGGAAGGACGACACGCTCGAGCTCGCCGTGATGATACCATTTTGTGTAGCCTGGGGTAAATCCCTTGTTCAGCAAATGATTCCTGACAACCCCGATGTCGTGCTATCTCACGTTGTTGCAAGGTTTGCAAGGACACCGATATTTGGCTTTTTCGTTAGGGAATCTTCTTGCCGCGCGAATAAACTCGTTAACACCGAATTTGTACTGCAATGTCACCCGATTATTCTCTGTGATCCAATCTCTACTTGGATTGGACATTTCGCTGAATGAGAGCGAGAAATGAAAGTTTGGAAGAGTTATTGATAAAGGACGACGGAGAACAAAATGAAAGAGAGATTATGAATTCTATGTTATTTTGAGCTCGGATTGAATAAGTTGGGAGTTTTTAGACTAATTAATTCGAAACTCTACCGAAATTTCTGCAGAGTTTCCCCTATTATACTGACAAACCAAAAACCTGCAAAATTATTTAAAAACATACACAAACCAGCCAGAACTATCCTATAAATTAGCTCAGCCTTAAACCGAACCTCTGTGGTTCGATCACAACATTTATAAATGAAAAACCGAAATAAACAAAATATCACAAAACATGCCACAAACTATCAAAGCATGTCACAAAACTATTTTTCTTATTTAAATTACAATTTCATTAATTACATGTTAAATCAACTACACAAACTTATCACAAATTAATTAACTAATTATAAACGAAGCAACATAAATGTAATTATTAAACTAATTACAATTTCTAGGTAATAATATTTTACTTACAATTAATCTAAATTAATTAAAAGTCAAAAAACATGTCAAAAAACAATTAAAACTTAATTTTAACCTAATATAAACTAATCACATTATTAAACATGTGAAATTATCATATTAATACTAACTAATTTACAATCAATTTAAACTTTTAACCTAAACTAATAGAATTATTAAACTTAATCAAATTACTAAACATGTTAAATTAATTATCAAACTAATAATAATTAAGTTACACATTATTATTAACTTACATATTTCACATTAATTAACTAACCTAACAATATTAACTAACATATTATATATACACTAACCTAACTAACTAATATATACACTAATATATATTTATACACTAATATATATTTATCAACCTAACTAACCTAGCTAACTAACTAATATATGATTATAAAAAAAACTAATATATACACTAACCTAGGACGGCCGGCCGGGGACTTGGGGACAGCGGCTCGGAGGCTGGGACTCGGGGACAATGGCTCGGTGGCTGGGACTCGGAGGCAGCGGGGCCGGGGCTGAGCGCACGGCGACGTCCGGAGGCACGAGACGACGAGGCTGTGAGTTCAAACACTGAGAGATAGAGCGAGGCAGAGAGGGAGCGAGGCAGAGATGGAGTGAGAGAGAGAAATACCGGTTGAGGGGCGGAGAAGACGGCAGAGCACGGCGGAGCTACCGCGGTGGAGTGCGGCGGAGGTGGCACGCGCGCGGCTTGGTGGAGGAGCTGCTGGCCGAGCGCAAGCAAGAAGGAGAAGAGAGAGAGAGAAGCGGCGGAGCCCGGCGGAGGGTGTGGAGCGCGGCAGAGTTGCAGAACTGGAGAGAGGGTTTTTATTTTTTTGAAATGGCAGAGTGAAATGAGGAAGATGAAGTGCAGACGATTTTATTTTATAGAAAACCTAAATTTTCAGGTGCGACATTGTCGCACCCGAAAGGTCTATTCGATGCGACTAGTCGCACCCAATAACTTATCAGGTGCGACTAGTCGCGTCAGATAATTTCTAAAAAAAAATTAACCCAGAATGCCACGTCAATGCTGAATGTAAAAATAAGGGGGAGAATTGGCCCGCTTAAAATTTAAAACTATCAGGTGCGACTTTGTCGCATCGGATAGTGTTTTTTACTAGCAGATGCGACTAGTCACACCTGATACTCAAAAGCAAAAATAATTTTAAGCGAAATTTTTTATACTTCGGGTTGATAATCTGGTGCGACTAGTCTCACCTGAAAGTCATTTAGGTGCGATTTTTAGGTGCGACTAGTCGCACCTGATAGTCATGCGCATCAGAAAACCAAATTTGTAGTAGTGAAATTAACCAAAGAAGCTTTTTTTCAGCCTCAGGTTGAATGGAAAATTTTGAAACCCTTTTTAGTCTAAAAACATTATGTCAAAAGCACTTCAATATAAAAAATAAAAATAAAAAAATAAAAAAAACCTTAAAAACCTAGAGAAACCCAGAATGCTACAAATAATCATTACCGATTATTCAATGTACGCTTATTACTAGAAAAAAAACATAAGAAAATTAAATTTTTAGAACATGGAAAAAATTTGATTATCTTACATACCAACAAGCCATTGTGCTAAAGTCCAGAATCCGCGAGTAAAGAATAAAAGAGAACAACTCAAAGTCAACCGTTAAACCCATGACGCTAAGGATAATAGTGGTTAAATAAAATAGGATAACTGTTTCATACTATTATGGAAACAAATCAAATATTTACGAAAATAAAAAATATTTGACTTTTGACTTGCTGATTTGTGTGTTATGTTCGCGCAAAAACTAAGTATAGAAAAATGTTGACTAAAATAAAATTCGCATATTTCAAGAGACTTAGTTTGAATTTTTTTTTTTTTTTTTTTTTTGACAAATTAGCAAATAGCCGGAATTTATAGTTAATAAACATGATAAATTAAATGATAGTATTTAATAGCGTTTATGAACAAAATATTTATGAAATTAAAGAAGAAGAAAACGTGGAAAGCAAGAATAATTTGAAACGAGAAAATAAAACAATAATCAACATAAACAATGGTAGTTATTGCATGTTTATCATTCATTTCCTAGATTGATTTGATTTATATTGGGAAGCAATTAGGTCAGTGGCCCAATAACTCACCAGGTCCGCAGTAAACTAATTAACTAAAAAGTAAATTAAATTAGAATTAATTCAATTTTTACCCCCTGGACTCGTACCTCGATTTCATTTCACCCCCTGGACTCGGGATTGTTGCAGAACTAATCTCAGAACTTAGACACGTGTTACAACTTGCCACTTCCGTCAGTATTTTCTCGAATTAATTATCTTTTTTTCTTTATTAGTATTTTTTTTGTTCAGTGAAATTTGACCCCAAAAAAGAAAAAACACTCACACTATTTCTTTCTTTCGTATCAGTCTTCAGAGTAAATAAAAAAAAAAAACTTCCATTGAATTGTTTTCCGAGGGAATTCCATGCTTGGTTCGCTCATGAATCGAGATTCGACTCGGCTTGGATTCACGTCCAGTGAGTGATAGTGGTAGTGGTAGTGACAGTGAGAATGGGCTGTGTGTTCTTTAGGGTTTGCATCGTCGAGGTCTGTACTCCGAGAGACTCGCGAGTGAAGAATGGACAGTATCCGAGGCATACGGCAGCGGAGTCGACGGAGATCGCCGTGTTCTCGCCGGAATCTCCCGATTGCGATGCCGGCGAGGGCAGGGACCGCCTGAATAAGCTGGGGCAGAACAGAGACTCCGAGGTGGGAATCACGAGGCTCTCTAGGGTTTCGTCGCAGTTCTTGCCTCCGGACGGGTCGAGGACGGTGAAAATCCCCTCTGCGAGGTACGAATTGCAGTGCTCGTACCTCTCCCAGAGAGGCTATTACCCCGACGCGCTCGACAAAGCCAACCAAGATAGCTTTTGTATCCACACACCGTTCGGGACCAACCCCGACGACCACTTCTTCGGGGTCTTCGACGGCCACGGCGAGTTCGGGACCGAGTGGTCGCAGTTCGTGAAGCGGAAGCTCTGCAAGAATCTGCTCCGAGACCCAAAATTCCAGGTCGACGCCGTGGAGGCTTGCCACGCGGCTTTCCTGGCCACGAACACGCAACTGAGAAAAGAATTAATATATGTTGGAATTTGGGGCTTTCGGATTTTTGTGATGTTTTTATGGATTTAGGTTGGTTTTGTGATGTTTTGATTGTTGGTTTTGATTGCAGAGAAGAAAAGAAGAAAAAGAAGAAAAGAGAGAGAGATAGAGAGAGAGAGAGAGAGAGAGAGAGAGAGAGAGAGAAATATTGAATTATTTAATCTGATAATAATATTTAAATATTAAAAGTATTTAAAATATTGCCACGCCATTAAAAAGTTAAATTTAACGTCCAAATACTGACGGAAGTGGCAAGTTGTAACACGTATCTAAGTTCTGAGATTAGTTCTGCAACAATCCCGAGTCCAGGGGGTGAAATGAAATCGATGTACGAGTCCAGGGGTAAAAAGGAATTAATTCATTAAATTAACTTAAAGAGTAAATTAAATTTACTCTTTTGTTAATTAATTCACCGCGGACCTGGTGGGCTACTTTCTTAGAAAATGAAATTTTTGCCAAAATCTTAAAAAAAAGCTAGAGTATTGACTAGTTGCAACAAATTATTCTTATATGATCATAGTTACTTAATTTAATTTAATTAATAAAATTTGAGGCATGTGAGAGGGAAAACTAACATAGACTAGTTAATTGTTTTGACCTTGTAAATATAATATCGTAAATATTTAACAAAGATTGGATATATGACAAAAATGGTGTTTTTATATGATTATATATCTATCAATCTATTTATTTATTTTAGCATTACATTATTCAAATTAGCTAATACTAACTACACATATATACATTTGATCTGCCATCACCGTCGTGTGCAGCAGTTTCACCAGGAAACCAATGAACGAGGAAGATTTGGATGACAATGTCCGTGATGGTGGACTCGGCTGTCTTCCTTCTCCTCACTCCTCTACCGCCGTAGGGAAAGTCCTAGCCCACGTATCAGCACTCTCAAATTCATCCTCTTCATCCTCTCGAGCTGGTGGGGTGAAATCAACTGGAAATCGAAACTGCTCGACAAATCCGATGGCGTGTTTTTCATCTGATTCGAATTCTCTGACACAAGACAATGTGCTAAGCTCATTGAGAAAGGCTCGTGGTGCTTCAATGGCGGTGTTCTTCTCCTTGAACCATGGACTGATTCAGAGTGCTGGAAAGATTGTACTTTCTTCTCCATCACTACTACAAAAATGACTTTTAGAAGGGACACATAGCATTAGAAGCGACATTTGACCTTTATAAGCGACTTGTCGCTTCTAATATTTTCCCGCCGATTAGAAGCGACATGCCGCTTCTAATCTCTCAAAATTTTAATTTTCTTGTTGTCTCCTCCAAAATTTTCAGATGTTAACAAACACGATGACGTTTTGTGGTATGATAACAATTAGAAGCGACTTGTCGCTTCTAAAGTCGCTTCTAATCGCCTGAAATTTTTGGCTCATTGTTTTCTCCTCCAATTTTTTTTAGTTTTTCACAAAACAACGACGTTAGGTTAGAAGCAACTTTTGTCGCTTCTAAACGCCTTTTTTTTGTAGTAGTGCATCACCCTCTGGGCTCGCGTCTACGGCAACTCGCTCAAAGCCCGCACCGAGAAGAACCCCACCAAACTTGCCAGTACGAGCGGCAACATCATTGACTTCAAGTAGAACAACTCCTTCTGCTCTGTTTTGCTAGATATCGCTAGGCTTAAATTAAAAATTGATCTCTAAAAACCAATCAGCCCTGGACATTACATACCAGTCGCCAAAAGTTACCTAATTTTTGCTTTTGATGTGGATTTCTCGGCCATGACTCTGCCGCGTGCTCTGCTCTAGCGATTGCCATCGTCGACTCATTGCGGCTTCCTCACCATGTTCTCGGTCCTTGGCTCAGAGCGGAAAACTTTCGAATCTCTTGCTTCGATGATTTTCCGGCGCTGAAACCCTCTTCTTTGTCATCAAGACCTTACTCACCGTCGATTCTTGAATCTGGAAAATTCTCCGCCTCTGGAGTCCACTCTCAACGCCGCAATCAGTGCAGCTTGAGCGTCAATCCGCCGAGATTCTCGAGCGACGACGATCGCGACCTCCCGGATTTTCAGCGTCAATCTTTGGACCGTGTGACGCTCGCGTCTCCACCAGGATTGAATCCCCAAATTTCTGTTGGAATTGATCTAGGGTTAAGAAAAAGTTTAACGCTTCGAGCAAGCTGCGGAATTTAAAAATTTTCTTTAAAACAAATAAAACGATTTTACTAACTTAGACAAAGAGCAAGTACATGTAAATAAAAACTATAAATGAGCATTAAAAATTTACTAACCTTTTTAGAAGCTTGAACGTTGAGAAGCCTTTGGAAGGTTGCAACGTTCGTCTTCCCTCACAGCACGTCTCTCTTCTATCCTCGGGAACTCGAGCAACCACGAAAGTTTCTATCACTAAATCACTCGAGAAAGAAAGGAATTAGTGTATGGGCACTTTTAAACACGACGACTCAAGAACAAGTCTTAAAGTCGAAGAGCTAAAACACTAGGTCAAATGTGGACCTAGACGCCAAAACTAAAACGAAAGATAACTAGAGAGAGAAAGAGAGGGGCGGCCACAAGGTCTAGAGAGAGAAGCTCTCAATCTCTAACTTATGTGGGATGAGAAAATGAAAGGAATGAGGCTTCTATTTATATGAGAAGGGTTGGCCTTGAAAAGAAGTAGTTTCCTCCTTTTTTCAAGCCTTCATGAGCAATTCTTAATTACCCAATCCTTCTTCCATGCGTCCACCTCATGCGAATCCCCAAGGGATTAATTTCCTCTTTTTTCCTTTCCTCTTGGCCGTGTGGCCTTCCTTCCTTATAGAGGAATATTTGTTTCCTCTTTTCTTTTGGCAAGTATCTTTATACTTCAAGGCCAAAATAATATCTTTCACACTATGGCATGCACGAAATTTACTCTCTATTTTCCTTGGGTTGGACGAAAATAAGGCTTCTAGATTTTTCTTCATTTGTTCATGACAACATAAGAAAAGCCCATTAAGAATTTTCAAGTAAAATTCTATGAAATGAAATTAATCCTCAAGGCCCAACTTCTTTAATATGGCCGAGTGGTTTTTAAATCATTTATCATCATATGACAATGTCAAAAAATTTATTGACATTCATTTCATCCATATCCAAAAAGACAAAATTACTTTCGACAATTTTCGTAAAACTGGTCTCGTTCTTGTTTTGACTTAGCTTCTAGTTTAACTATTCCTACTCGATATGATTTGTGATAGTGACCTCATGGATCCAAATGAACAAAGCTTCAGCTAAATACTTGGACTCAAAAGTTCACAAACCTTTTCCAAGTTTAGCTTAATGCCAACTGACTCCACTAAAGAGTTGACACTGAAAATCTCTCGGTTCAAATGAATTTATTTTCTACTCAAGAATTCAACCTAATTGTAATGAGTGGATCCACTGAATATTATCTACGTTTACCCTTCATGAATATCATCAGCTAGTCGGGATTTACAAAATTACTATTTTACCCTTCTAGCTGTTATTTCCTCAACTCCTTTGTCGCTTGTGAATAAGTTAGAAACAATGTATTGATGAGGAGCTAACAAGTCACATTGTTTCATCCAAAAGAGACAAGACTCAATTTGGACACTGGCCAGTTCATTTATTCACATTCCAAGGAACAAAGCATGAGGTGATATACATTGCATATCAGCAATCTTGTACACGAATTCCATATCTATGAGAACTTCACAAAGTTACGATCATGACATCTTCACAACTTAGTACTTCACCAATAGGTCCTGTTCAGAATCACATAGTGAGTCCGAACTCTGACTTTCTGAAATGAGAATACGTAAGCTGTGAAATGGTATGTCTCATTTCAATATTAAGGTAAGCATGATGCAATTCATACGTAGTGACTTCGAGACATAAGAGGTTAAATGGTTTGTTCTTATTTTGTCTCTAGAAGTGCACTGGTCAATTCAATACCTTCGGAAGATGCATAGAAGAACTATAGAGTCTCCAACTCTCAATGCCCCATAACCAGACATCATAGATTCTCCTAACAATCGTACTGAGGTCAATAGTCCTTTGACCCTTAGATTACGAATATATCATTTTAAGCAAACTACGAAGAGTTAGTTCATGCAAATCTACATTTGTCTCTTCGTAAGTTGTTAAGTTTGTTTATGGACTAAAGAATAATGTTTTATCATAAAGCTTCAAACAGATAAGGAAGAATGAATCACTACCAGAAATATGGGATACAACTACAGTTTTTTTTTATTTTTTAACTCCAGTTTAGCCTTATAATGGAGTCTTTGAATACAGACTACGGTCACCTTTTTTTAGGTCTATATTAGACTCCAGTCGAATATAAAGCTGTAGATAATGGTCTATTTTTCTCTACAGCTAATATAAAAAAGTAGTGGTAATACTCAAAAAATTAAAAATGATCAAAATTTCATCATTTTTAAATGGAGGGAAATTTCCCACAAAATTTTGGCACATTTACACTACAGTCAAAAGTAAAAAAGGAGTTGTAATACTTAAAATATAAAAAATTAACAAAATTTTACTATTTGAGTGTGGGTGGGAAATTTCTCACAAAAAATTTGTTTGAGCAGTAGATGAAAATGGATTAAAATTGACTATGTATAATTCTTTTTTTTTGAAACGCAAATTGACTATGTATAAGAAAATACACCTTCTCTCTTTCATCTTGTATATCTCATCTTTCTCTATGTCTGAAACACCATCCTCGTCTCTATATCTCCGTACTTGTTCTTCTCCTTCTTCATCGCCGTGAAACCCCACTAAGATTTCATTTGGGCGGTAGATGAAAGTTGACCGAAATAGACTATCTCATCTTCGTATATCACAATCTCTCTTTCTGTCTCTTCTCTCAGCGTATAATACTAGCCCTAGTTTATCACATCCGACCTCCCCCCTCTCAAATACCCCACTCACTCCATTAAATCTTAACCTAGAAATACAAAGATTTCCAAATTTGCCATCGAATCTTCAAATCAACATAAACCCTAGATTTTAGGACTGATTCTCTTAGTCTCGTTGCTTCTTCGAGGAAACTCCGGCGCCGCGCTTCTTCTTTTCCGTCGCTACACTCTCTCTCGCTCGAGACATTTTTTTCTGAAAGATTCAAACCTAATTTCTTTCCTCTCGCTACTTCTTCACATAAGTCCATCCCCGACTCACGGAGGTCAGCTTATCGCATTCTCGCACTTCTTCTTCTCTCTCACTTCTATAATCTCGTTTCAAATTCACTGTTCCGTCGAAATTCAATTTGATTTGTCACCAATTTTGCATTCTCTGCTTTAGTCTTTGAAGAAATCCGAATTTGAATATTAGGTTTTGCGGCGAGCAAGAGAGATGGATCGGACCCACTTGCCATTTTGAGAGGGTCTCGAGGCTCAGGGTCTAGTATGTCAGGCTATGGCGTCGAAGATTCTTGGCCAGCCTTAACGCTGCGATTGGATCACCTCTGGTAAATTCCCAACTTCATTTTTATGCCTTAAGCTACACCGGCCACTCAGAAAAAATAGTTGCTCAGAGCTCTCAGTCAAGATTTGTTCCTAAAGTCTCTCAGCAAACTTCAATGTTTGTTCCACAGCCACCGGCACATCATCTGCCTAAGGTATTTCGGCTTAATTCTGTTCTGTAGGGTATTTTATCCATGTACAAGTTAAAAAGATCTGCATATTTGTGCTACCATTATTTTGATATTTCAGTTTTATAATTTGGTTTTGTACTTTGTTGTAATCCTTTCCAATTTCAAGAAAAAGATGCTGCCATGTTTCATTGTTTTCACTCACAGAATGTTGTAGATATCATGTAATAGGAAACGACATTGTGAATTATATTAGTAAAGCTAAAGCACATCTGTAAATATATAGCTGTGTTAGGTGTTTTTTCATTCTTTATATACATAATAAACCTATGCTGCTTTGGATCGATAATTTAGGCTTTAATTAAAATGTAAATAGCTCTACGAACGAATGGATCGGATCGAATTGGAAAATGGAAAGATTTGTACAAGTTATACCTTTCGTCACCTTTTTGTGGAAAATCGTTAAGTATGAATATGTTAGACACCTGTAACTCGATTGGTGAAACAGTATCTCTATCCAAAAAAGCATATTTTTTTTACCCCCGCGAAAAGAAACTATTTTGTTGCCAATGAACAAGATATTGAGGAATTGTCCATACGTATAATCAGAATTTTTGATACGGGCCTTTTCCACATAAAAGGGAATCCTTTGTTACAATAGAAGCAGAAGTGAAGTGATGTGGAATCCTTTGTGCATCTCATTAGTTATAGTAAATAACAGAATTGTCACATCCAGGACGTTCACACCGAAAATGGTACAAACCTCTCTCTCTCTCTATATATATATATATATATATGTATATATGTATACATGGTTATTTAATGATGAATTTGAGTGATTATATTGAAGAAATGGACTGAGTTTATTCCATGTATGCGTACAGTTATGGCTTGTCAATCCGTTGCAAACATCGTCAAATCGTCTCTCGGTCCCGTTGGCCTCGACAAGGTATTTTATGTTTTTGAGTGTTGAAAGGTATGAAAAAAGAACAGATCTATATGAGATGGCTGGTAGAAAGTTATTTTGGTAGTAGAGTTATTTTGGTAGTAGAACTTCGAAGGATGTATTTGTAAGTTATTTTGATCAGCATCTAAATCGTTACCAAGTACATTTGTTTTATATCTGGATTTGTTTATTTGACTTTAATCGCACTGAATAATAATTATTTATACTATATCTGCCCTTTTGATGCTTTTTAGTTCCACTAAACATGAGATTATGCCATACGCCATCGGGCAATTCTCGCTCATATACTGTTCTCTTGTATAGTACTATGCGATGTATCTATTCTGATTTTAATTTTGCTCAGTAGAACTTCCTCTCCGTCTGGCTGATTTCGGTGTCCTGCATCGTAATGAAGCAAGTAGCGGTTCTGGAGGAGACGACGATGGAGGTTTTCGACGCGGAGGTGATCAAAGGGATTTGGAGCCCGATGGAGGAATGGCTGATTCAGGCGCTGAAGCTCGCGATGGGTTGTTGTGCTCCGGTGCCGGCGGTGAGGCCGGCCATGGACAAGGTTGTCAAGCAGTTGGAGGAGAATAGGCCCAGAAACAGGTCTGCTTTGTATAGCCCTACCGAGACCAGGAGTGAAATTGGTGCACCTTTCTGAGGTTTTTTTTTTTTTTACGTTGGCTTTTCTTTTTCATTATTGTTTCAAGTGTTTACCAAAGGACAAGGGGGTTATTTATTTAGGCGATCATATTGATGATAGTTTGTTTTTAAATCTTTATGGAAGTTTTCTGCCTGGCTAGATGTACATCAATATCTTCTCTTTATTAAAAGTGTTTATTCTCTAAAAAAAAAAATTGTTGTGAAAATTAGGAGGCTGGAGAATGAAAGGATTTCTTTAGGAAATTCCTTGACAATTCCATCTCTTTTGATCGACCCTTAACACAAGTAAAGAAAAAGAAAAGAAAAAAAACTACACAATCGAGAGAGAGCTGAGCGTGATCAAGAGAGAATCAGCGAGACAGAGATTGGGCATGAGATTGAAACACGTTGAGAAAGAAAAGATGGAGAGAGGCTGAGAGAAAGAGAAAGAACAGGATCAGAATTAGAAGAGAGTCATCGAAGTTTGTTTATCTCATAAGAAGATGTACGGCAAAGGAGCTGTAAGTGGATTCTCGCCAGTTATTCACGAGTTTATGAGGTAATTTTCTCCTCTTCTAATCGTGAATTAGGGCTTCCTTTTGATTCCGCTTGATTTCGGAAATTGAATGGTTTGAGGATAAATTTGATGGAGATGTTTATGATTCACGTCGTTCTTGTTTCTCGCGTTCCTTTGTTTGGTTTGATTGTGATTCTCTTGAGTTAGGTGTCATGAATTTGGGGTTTTTGTGGGTAAAGGGTTCTTGATTATTGGTGCTGAATTGATGCTTGATTTGTGATGATCGATGAATTTTTCAGAATCTTTGTATGATATATCCACTGCCAATATTATTTCATATTAGGTCTGATTGTTTCAGTTTCATTACAAAAATAAATATTTAACCAATTCCTTTAAATCACAAGTCCAAATGAGCTTAGTCAAGCTTGGTAGTGTTTTGAACTATTTTTCTATCCACGGTGGGTCTATGAAAAATTGTAAGTACTCAGTGTTTGTCCTAGTCTCTGTGTGTGTTATGTTAAGTAAGTCTGATTTGATCATGTGTGTGTGAAATATTAGTGTTAGTGTCTAATTAGTGTTAGGTTCAAAGCTAAACAATGTCTCAGGGTGTTAGTACATGGTGTGGCTTTTTCTTATGTCTCAGGTGTTTATGATTTTGTGTGATTTTGGTGTGTGTTTTTCCCTTGCCTGCAGGTTCAATGGGTTCACTATATTAACTTTTCTTGTAGGGTCTCCTTCAAAAAAAAAAAAAAACTTTGCTTGTAGTGTCATAAACAAATTGTAAGTAATTTATCTTTTCCAAATATTTGTAATGCCAAATTTATGCATGTAAATGTAAATGATATTTATGATTGATTTAATGAAATATGAGATTTTTTGATATTATTATTAGGTATTTTTTGGATATTCGTTTATTATAAATGTAATTTAGTATAAATATTTATTTAAATATATATTTTTATTAAAAAAATTGCTCTACATAAATAAGATGTAGTCTATATTGTTAAAATAGAATTTCATGGATATAAACTACAGTTAAAAAATGTAGTCTTCAAGAGAAAAGACTGGAGTCATAGGCAAAGAGATAAGACTCCAGTGCAATAGATGCCACAAAAACACAGTAGTCTGTTTAACTCAATTGATTATAACTACTTTTTAAAGATGTAGTGTTTATTGACTCTCAACTTGAACAACTACATTATAAAAATGTAGTCTTCAACAGAAAAGAATGGAGTCATATGCAAAGAGATAAGACTCCAGTGCAATAGATGACACAAAAACGCCGTAGTCTGTCTAATTAAATCAATTAAGACTACTTGTTAAAACTGTAGTGTTTTTTTTTATGTAATTGAGTTATATATAACTACATCATAACGCTGTAGTATTTATAGATGAGACTAGTAAGACTACATCTAATAAATGTAGTTATATATTTTAACTACAGTCTTATAAAACAGATACACTACGGCCAAAAACTGGAGTCATAATCAAAGAGATAAGACTCCAGTGCAATAGATGACAGTCAGTAAACTGTAGTCGATTTAAAATGACTACGGCGTTCGGCAGTAGTTAGAGGCCAAATTTCTGGTAGTGAATGAACGTTTCAACTTTTTATTAATGAATAAGCAATTACAAGCAGGAGTCTTCGTGAGACTTTATTACATCAAATGTACAAAATAAAGACTACAACTCTTCTTGTGGGCACCATTGACAACAAACTCCCATTTGACTCAAAAAAGATGTGTGTAGTCCTTCATGCCTAATCCCTCTCGATGTTGGTTGAAGACCTTGTTAGCTAGGGCCTTGGTGAATGGATCAGCCAGGTTGTCCACCGTTGAGATCTTCTTCACTTCCGCGTCTCCGCGCTGCACGATCTCTCGAATCAAATGGTATTTACTCTCAATATGTTTAGAGCGCTTATATCTTCGAGGTTCCTTTGAGTTAGCGACAGCCCCACTATTATCACAATAAAGGGTCATGGGCTCGTCGACGTTTGGAACAACTTCATAATACTGAAGGAATTTTCTAAGCCATACAGACTCTTTGGATGCTTCACAAGCAGCCACATATTCTGCTTCCATTGTGGAGTCAGCAATGCAAGATTGCTTAATACTCCTCCACACAACAGCTCCACCATTAAGGATGAACACAGATCCCGAAGTGGATTTCGTGGAATCCTTATTCACTTGAAAATCGGAGTCGGTATATCCCGTCATAGTCAGGTCAGTATCTGAGTATTTAAGCATCAAGTTCCTAGTTCTTCGAAGATACTTAAGAACATGCTTAACAGCAATCCAGTGCTCGGGTCCAGGGTTGGATTGGAAACGGCTAACTACGCCAACTACGAAACAGATGTCAGGTCTAGTGCAAAGCATAGCATACATGAGACTTCCTACGGCTAAGGCGTAAGGAATTTTTCTCATGTCCTCAATCTCTTGTGCAGTCTTGGGAGACTGGTCCTTAGAGAGTGAGACTCCATGTCTAAAGGGTGTTTGACCCTTCTTGGAGTCTTGCATCGAGAAGCGATCCATCACCTTATCAATATAAGATGCTTGAGAGAGTGATAGAGTCCGGTTCTTCCCATCTTGAAAGATTTGGATCCCCAAAATGTACGCGGCTTCTTCTAGATCCTTCATATCGAATTGCTTTGCCAGCCAGACCTTAACCTCGGATAACTTACCCACATCATTACCTATGAGGAATATATCATCAACGTATAGTACCAGAAACACAACTTTGCCTTCGTGTATTAAATTGTAAACACAAGGCTCATCTATTGACTGTTCAAAGCCGAAGCTTTTCACAGTTTCATCGAATCTAATATTCCATGACCTAGATGCTTGCTTTAGTCCATAAATGGACTTAAGTAACTCACAAACCTTGGTCTCTTGACCTTTATCCACGAAACCGTCTGGTTGAGCCATATAAATGCGCTCGTGAAGATTGCCATTCAGGAAGGCAGTCTTGACATCCATTTGTCAGATCTCATAGTCAAGAGCTGTAACTATGGATAGAAGTATGCGGATGGATTTAAGCATCGCGACTGGCGAGAAGGTTTCTTCATAACCTTCTTGTTGGGTATAACCCTTAGCCACAAGTCGTGCTTTGAACGTCTCGACGTTCCCATCCAGACCCCTTTTCTTCTTGTATATCTACTTACACCCTATGGGTTTAATCCCTTCGGGAAGGTCCACAAGTTTTCAGACTTTGTTGACATACATCGAGTGAATTTCAACTTTCATGGCGTCAAGCCAAAGGTTTGATTCATAACAAGCCATCGCTTGGCTATAGGAAATAGGGTCATCCATGTCGGAGACGGCTACGACAGAGTCTCCATAGGACATGTACCTGTCAGGCTTTTGACTAGCCCTCCCACTATGTCGAAGTACTACTTGATGAGATACTGAAGAGTTAGGTTGTGTTTCAGTTCGGGTAAGAACAGTTCTTATAGATGAGGTAGAAGCTTCCTCACCCAACTTTTCTTCGAGCACAATTTTGCTTCTAGGTTTTGCATCCTTCATAAAGTCCTCCCCAAGGAAACGAGCATTCGTGCTAACGAAAGTCTTATCATCCTTAGGACTATAGAATGTGAAACCTTTGGTTTCCTTTGGATATCCAACGAACAGACACAATTCTGACCTACTAGCCAACTTGCTAGTCTTTTGCCTCAGCACGAGTACGGGGCAACCCCAAATTTTGATGCGGCCAAGATTTACTTTACGGCCAGTCCATCGTTCATAAGGAGTACCAGGAACCGTCTTGGACGGAACTTGGTTCAGAATGTAAGCGACTGTTTCGAGGGCATATCCCCAAAAGGAAAGAGGGAGTGATGAGTAACTCATCATTGATCTAACCATCTCCATAAGAGTTCGGTTTCTTCTCTCTGACACTCCGTTTTGTTGAGGTGTGCCAGGTGCGGTGAGCTGAGAAGCGATACCTTCTTCTTTAAGAAAGTCATCGAACTCTCCAGACATATACTCACCACCTCGATCGGATCGAAGGGTTTTGATCACTTTGACAGTTTGCTTTTCCAATAAAGCCCTAAAGACCTTAAATACGTTAAAGGTCTCGGATTTGTGTTTGAGCAAATAGACAAAATCGTATCTTGAATAATCGTCAGTGAATGTAACGAAGTATTCGTATCCACCACGTGCCTGTTGACTGAGCGGACCACATACATCAGAATGTACTCGTTCCAGCAACTCAGTGGCTCTTCGACCCTTATCGGAGAAAGGTTGCTTAGTCATTTTTCCTTCTATGCAAGATTCACAAGTAGGTAGTGAACCTATTGCAGAGGCTTGGAGTGGACCGTCCCTCACAAGTCTCTTAATCCTGCCTAGACTTATATGACCAAGTCTTAAGTGCCAGAGATATGTTGATTTTATTAGATCAGAGGATTCAGAAAGTTTGATCCTCTTTGGCTCCCTAACTAGATCATTATCTATTTCAGTGTCTAAAAGAGAAGGCTGCGTGGGATAGATGTAGAAAAGAGCACTCTTCATACATGCATCAGTGACAAAAGAATTATCAGGAAACGAAATACGAATTCCATTCTGAATGAACTTTAAACAATAATCTTGCTCAAGAAGATGAGCAACGGATATTAAGTTCTTCCCAAAGGTAGGAACAAAATAAACATTATTCAAGTTTAAAGTGCGTTCTTCAAAAGACAGTGTCACGGATCCCACAACCTTCGCAGACACTAGGCTCCCATAACCCCATTTGAAACAGAAGTTGCCTTCCTCTAAGCTTTTGGTTTTCTTGAAACCATTCAAGGAACAACAAATATGGTTAGTAGCAGCGGAGTCAAGAATCCACGCTGATACATTAGCAGCTACTAAGCATGCTTCGGTAATTAGTACAATACTATGTTCCTTTGCTTTGAGATAGGCAGGACAGTTCTTCTTCTCGGCCTTGTAAGGTCTCTTCTTCGATCCAGAGGTGGAGGCTTTATGCTCAGTAGCACGTGCCTCTTCATGATTCCTCTTTCTCTTAGTGAGACCTACAGCAGTGTGAAGCTCCTTCATAAGCTTGGTAATAGTATACTCTAGCTTGTTTATGGAGTAGATCATCTTGGAGGTATCAAGAGACGCGGGGAGAGTTTCTAAGATCATATCTATGACATTCTTCCCATCAATCTCAGATCCTAGGATTTCCATCTCATTCAGGTAACTAATGATCAACATCATATGGTCCCTGGCAAGAGTCCCAGCCTTCATACGACAGTTCATAAACTGTCGGACTGCTTGTTGCCTTGCTTGACGCCTTTACCCTCCAAAACTCTCAAGGAGACTGTAGAGCATGTTGGCGGCAATCTCGATTTCACGATGTTGTTATTGTAACACATTGTTCATTGATGCTAAGATATAGCACCTCACAATCTCATCGGATCGGAGCCAGGCCACCAGGGTGTCTTTGTCCTCTCAAGTCGAATCACCATTCGTTTGAGGAGGACACGGGGTGGTGAGTACCCATTTGTGCTTGTTAATGGTAAGGATGATATTGAGGTTACGTTTCGAATCTACGCAATTTTTGTTTTCGAGTTTGTTCGAGGAAAGGATGTTTGAGAGATGGTTGAGAGACATATTGCCTATATAAGTTGAAACAAGTTTATGATTTAGTCTTTGGTTTAGGGTTTAAGTTTCTTTTAAGACTTGATAAAATCCAAAGGTGTTATAAACCAAACGATAATTTACTCCCTCAAGAGAAGGCCGCAAAAAATCTCCATTTATAAGTAAATGACACATCATTAATGCTTAGCCAAGATGTCAATACACCAATTTTGACTAGCCACCTTTTAAATTGGTTTGATCACTCATATCCTTTCGCAGAGCCTCAAGGGAGGATTACTAGGGATTGAGTCTAAGTGTGCAATCAACCACTTAGTCAAAAAGATCAACTTTGAAGAAACAATCCCCCAAGAGGAGGCCTTGTCTTCATCGTCTCACTCTCGGACGTAGCTCATTGAGCAATGATCGAAGCAAAAACGCCTTGGAGTACTCCCATTTAAGAGAGGGCCACAAGAGTGACTCTTAGTCTCACGTTAATTACTTATTTCATTAGTGTTGGGGATCGTGGGTTACAAACAACGAGTATAACCCTCCCACTTAGTTTTTGGAGTTGGTACATCGACTCTTATAAGTTCGGAAACGGATTTCCTAGTTATAGAGCGATAGAGCGGACAACTAGAAAAGAATCCTAGAGGTTCATGTTCAGAGTAGTGTTAGTGCATAAAGGCACAAGGTACATACTCGGATCTTTTCCTATTTTCTATTCGGGAAAAGTGCATGAGTGAAGTGTGAACTTCAACTCACTCGAACACTTGAAAGTTTGAGATTACATTTTTCGGCTTGTCTACGAAGAGACCTCTCACTCAAATTTTCAAGAGCATATAGATTTTGAGCATGTGTGATATAGATATAGTTTTGAAAACATTTTGAAAACTTATTTGATTTGGATGACAAAATATATTAAAGTTTGAAAACGAAAACGGTTTTTCAAAATTCAAACTAGTTTTGTAAAAATTCAATTTCAATTAAACTTTCAAAAATCAAAACATTTCAACCTTTCACATTATGTTTATAATCTTATAAAAAACAATTTTGCTCAAGAAAAGTTTCTCATTAGAGTTCTATAACTCATGGTAGTGGGGCTGAAAATCCGGATTTCTAAAAAACTGGACTTTCGGAACAGCCGCGCACCGCGGAGTAAAATCGCCATAACTGGCGGCTCCGATATCCTTTTGACCCAAAACTGATGGAATTGGAAAGAGGATAGACAGACCTTTAATTTGATTTAAGAATCATTAAATTTCAAATTCTGAGAAGAGAGTTATGCCACTTTTACTGCGGGTTTTACTCCAGCTCGAAGAAAACATAAATAATTAAAGTTCGGTCTTTCAGTGCGTAAAAAGAATCGAGTGTAACGGAATGGTTTAGGAAGTTGTTAAGGCTTTTATTTGTGTTTGATTAACATGGTAATAATATGATATAAAAGAAATAACAAGCATAAAACGATTCAAGCAAATAAAAGAAACTAGTAAAACAAGAAAACTAGTCACAAAATTTACTCGAAATTTTCTAAAACTTAAAAACACGTTTTTTTAATATAAAAAATTAAAAATTTTTAGAACTGATTCTAATGTGTTTTAATAACATCCCAAACTCATAGAAAATCAACATGATTTTTAATTTAAAGGCAAGAGCAATAAATTAAAAAAAAATCTAAGAAAACAATTCTAACTTGTCACAAAATTAGTAAACTTTCGAAAACGATTTTCAAGATCATAATTTTAATTACATGTACATGCATATCTTTGACCATAGCTCTGATACCATTCGTTGGAATTGATATAAGGTTAAGAAAAAGTTTAACGCTTCGAGCAAGTAGCGGAATTTAAAAATTTTCTTTAAAACAAGTAAAACGATTTTACTAACTTAGACAAAGAGCAAGTACATGTAAATAAAAACTATAAATGAGCATTATAAATTTACAAACCTTTTTAGAAGCTTGAACGTTGAGAAGCCTTTGGAAGGTTGCAACGTTCGTCTCCCCTCACAACACGTCTCTCTTCTTTCCTCGGGAACTCGAGCAACCACGAAAGTTTCTATCACTAAATCACTCGAGAAAGAAATGAATTAGTGTGTGGGCACTTTTAAACACGACGACTCAAGAACAAGTCTAAAAGTCGAAGAGCTAAAACACTAGGTCAAATGTGGACCTAGCCGCCAAAACAAAAATGAAAGATAACTAGAGAGAGAAAGAGAGGGGCGGCCACAAGGTCTAGAGAGACAAGCTCTCAATCTCTAACTTATGTGGGATGAGAAAATGAGAGGAATGAGGCTTCTATTTATAGGAGAAGGGTTGACCTTGAAAAGAAGTAGTTTCGTCCTTTTTTCAGGCCTTCATGAGCAATTCTTAATTACCCAATCCTTCTTCCATGCGTCCACCTCATGCGAATCCCCAAGGGATTAATTTCCTCTTTTTTCCTTTCCTCTTGGCTGTGTGGCCTTCCTTCCTTATAGAGGAATATTTGTTTCCTCTTTTCTTTTGGCAAGTATCTTTATACTTCAAGGAAAAAATAATCTCTTTCACACTATGGCATGCATGTTTACTCTCTAGTTTCCTTGGGTTTGACGAAAATAAGGCTTCTAGAAGGGCCTTCTAGATTTTTCTTCATTTGTTCATGACAACATAAGAAAAGCCCATTAAGAATTTTCAAGTAAAATTCTATGAAATGAAATTAATCCTCAAGGCCCAAATTCTTTAATATGGCCGAGTGGTTTGGGCTGCCTTGGCTTTATTGTGCCATACATGTCAAGGTCCAACTCCCTTTCTATTTCTGCAATTCCTAACAGATCTTCTCTGCCAGCCCAAGACTCCCATTCAACTTCCGATGCTGCATCAAAAGCCCATGGAAAGCAAGCTGTCACCACTATCGAAAAAGATCTCCACCACTCAACTACATTTTTTTGGGGACATGCCTTTGCCCCTTCTCGTTGACTAGTCCACAAAAAAACGTAGACTGTTGACCAGGGTGTTAGATCCGAATATCACGGGTGAAATCCATCACCAAATTCATGATCGAATCATGTTGAATATTGGAGAATCATAAACTAAATAGCGGAAGCGTACCTGAAGAATCCATAGGCGGTTGGTCTTCCAGATCAACACGTATTTCTCTGAGAGTCCCTTCAGTTCTCTCTGGCTCACTCTGACGACGGGATATCGGAAATGACAAGAATGTTACGTGTGACCTGGGGACCAGCCGTATTTATAGAGAAACCCTAGGTTACCCTAGTGGGCTTCCTATTTCAACCCATCACTTAAATAGAAGCCCATGATGAGTCTACACATTAAAGGCCCACAACTTGTTAGATATATTAAAGCTCAATAACCGTACACCAAATTAGATCACTTTTAACGGGTCATCTTATTGACAGTTCACAACACATAATTATTTAACATATAAGCCCAACGTTGGATTAATGATTCAACATGTTGGATTAAAGATCCAACAATCTCCCACTAGGGCTGTATGTTTAACCTTATAATTATGTATCGCAAAAATAACCGAAAGAGCTCTACTTTACTGTCATTACCAATATGTATCTCATAACCAATCCGGTCCATCAACCATATCGACATAGGATCAAAGCGGCATTCGCTACATCTATCGTAGTTATACCTATCATTGGTCACGTATATCGATACAACTGAACGACAGGGATCATGAAATGGATGTGTAGTATGGAAATTTCATGTTATGTGACCTCAACATGCCTATTTCCATTTGGTCCTCCTTAAACCTTAGTGAGATCAAACCTTATATTAGAAAAACAGAGTCTAAATAAACCAAAAACTTAATTTCTACAGAAAACCTCAATAATCATAAATAAAACCAAACATGTCTATAACATAAAAGCACTAAAAATGGCAAAACAACAAACTCCCACTAGAACTGAATATCCTGAGATGAAATAACACCCATATGAGCAGTGTGCTCGTGAAACACTTTGGGTGGTAGTCCCTTAGTAAGCCGATCCGCAATCATGGAGTTTGTACCGATGTGCTCTATAGACAACTGTCTACTCTGAATTCTTTCTTTCACAACTAAGAACTTGATGCCGATATGCTTTGATTTCGTAGAGCTCTTGTTGTTGTTGGAATATAGTATGGTAGATTTATTGTCACAAAACAACCGGAGTGGTATTTCAATACCATCTACTATGCGCAACCCAGTGACGAAATTCCGCAACCATATCCCCTGATTGAACGCCTTATAACACGTTACAAATTCCGCTGCCATAGTGAAAGATGTTATAAGTGACTGTTTAGCACTCTTCCAGGAGATAGCGCCTCCAGCTAGCAAGTAAATGTAGCCCGATGTAGATTTCATACTATCTTGGCCTCTGGCAAAATCAGAGTCAGTATACCCGATGATCTCGATCTTATCTGACCTCCGATATGTGAGCATGTAGTATTTTGTTCTTTGTAAGTATTGAATGACCCATTTAGTTGCTTTCAAATGGTCCATACCTGGGTTACTTAAGTATCTGCCTAACATTCATGTAATGTACGCGATGTCTGGACGCGTGCAAACCTGTTTATACATCAGACTTCCTACAGCCGAAGCATAGGGAATCTTTTGCATTTCATTTTCTTCAAAGTCATTCTTAGGGCACTAACTGAGACTAAACTTGTCTCCCTTGGCAACAGGGGTATAGCCTGGTTTACAATCTTGCATGCCATATCTTTTTAGAACCTTTTCGATATAGCCCTTTTGCAATAGCCCAAGAATACCTGGATCCCTAACACAAAAGAAGCGTCACCAAGATCTTTCATCTCAAAATTCTTAGCTAGAAATCTCTTGGTTTCGTGCAATAAGCCTATATCGTTGCTGGCAAGCAAAATGTCATCGACATATAAAACTAGAAAAATACACTTACTCCCACAGAACCTATGATATATACATTCATCCACCAAGTTCATCTCAAAACCGAACGAAATAATCACTTGGTGAAATTTGAAATACCATTGTCGAGATGCTTGTTTGAGTCCATAGATGGATTTCTTAAGTTTACAGACCAAATCACGCATAATTTTCTGGTTGCACCATATAGATCGTTTCCTCGATGTCACCATTGAGGAACAGAGTCTTCACATCCATCTGATGTAACTCAAGATCAAAATGTGCCGCTAATGCCATTATAATTCTAAAAGAGTCTTTCATGGAAACCGAAGAGAAAGTCTCTTTATAGTCGATGCCTTCTTTCTGTGTGAAACCTTTTGCAACAAGATGAGCTTTGTACCTTTCCATATCACCTTTCGAATCCCTTTTGGTCTTAAATATCCATTTGCAACCAATGGGTTTCGCACCTTCTGGTAATGGTACAAGGTCCCAAACGTCATTATCCTTCACGGATTTCATCTCTTCATTCATGGCATCGATCCACATTTGAGAATCAGAACTTTTCATGGCTTGAAGGAAGTTGATAGGTGTTTTCGCACGAAAATGAATAACTATTATATACCTCGGGTGGTTCGATCCAAGGCCGGACAAAGTGATCGCACCCGGGCAAAAAGTGTGAACTCGAAAGTCTCGAGCTAGTTTTTCTCCAATCAACCCACCCCTCAGAGGAGAGAAGGGGGTGAGAAGGAGGAGTGACCGTGCCTTATGTGTCGGCTTCCTACGTACCCGTATGTGGGATCAGGTCAAAACGTAGTTCAGGGCGTATGTAACGCAGTGTGAGGCGCGGAGCCTCGGGGGTTTGCTCGACAGAGGACACGGAGCGCGGAGGAGTCCTCGGCGACGTCTCAGAACTCTGGGATCGAGTGACCCAAGAGAGAATGTGTGTTTTCTCTCTTTTATAGACGTGGACGACTCAAAGTTCTTTGTCGTGGCGGATATTCCGGAAGCGTAGGCAATTTCCAGTCGGAAATACAAGATGCGTAGGCGATTTCTTGTCAGAAATGGTGGACGCGTCTAGTGTGCTAGACGCGTAGGCGATTTTCAGTCAAAAACCGTTAGAGCACTCGTGGGCTCGAGATTAATCGTTTGATCGAGAGAAGCGGCACTCGGGAGTCCCCGGGAGTGCTTCAGAATCTCTGAGAACGAGAAATCGAGGATAACCCGCTTCAGGCCAAGGATGGCATCCAGAGAAGCAGAGTGAAGTCTCAAGTTTCTTGAGAATGAATGAGATGGCTTCCCTCTCAGTGATAGGGGTTTTTATAAGTGTTTGAGGGCCTTAAGAGGGTCCTTTATTGTCCATGTGGGACTAAGGGCGCGCGGCGCGGGATGTGCAGCGCATGGGGCGCACGGCGCGTGGCTTGCTGTGCATGGCTGGCTGCTCGGTGTGCTGCGCACGCGGTTTCCTTGAGGGGTGCGTGGTGCACGGCCCGTCTCATCGGACTCTTGTGGGCCTTAGCAGTCTTCGGATATCACGCTTGTCATGCGAAATATGAAGGTCTCTACCCGATGAGCGTGACTCAACTCGAGGAGCAAGGCTCGACTCGAGGAGAGCGACTTGAGGATCGACTCGAGTAGAACGACTCGAGGCTTGACCCAAGGAGCGAGGCTCGAATCAAGGAGAACAATTCGAGGGCTCGACTCGAGGAGAACGACTCGAGGCTTGACTCGAGGAGAATGTCTCAAGGCTCGACTCAAGGAAAATTACTCAACTCAAAGAACGAGGCTCGACTTGAGGAGCTAAGAGTTTGGCACGAGGGCTTGCCAGTCGACTCGTGACGGAAGGCTTGCCGCTCTTCAGGACCTCCGGCCTAACCATTGGCCCTTGAGCGGCGCGTCTTTCTGGCGTTCCGGGTTTTCCGAAAACGATCGACAACATTAGCCCCCCAAGTTCAGTGCTCGGGAGGCCCCGGGCGGTGAACTTTTAGTTGTTTCTGCCGGCTGTTTGAGGAAAATTTATTTCTCAGGGCTTCGCCGTCGTGAAGCCTTTGTGATTATAAAGGTTATTTTCATAATTGCATGTGCTCTCTTTCGCTTTTCCGTCTCTCTCAACACGATTGTGTATTCAACACGTGGATGAGGATCCAAGCGGATGAGAGGCGTAGCTCAACGTGGGCGAGGCGGATGTGATTGCATCCATCGCTCTAGCCCTGGAGCAGCGGGGACATACGCGCGCAAGTAGGGCATGCGTGTGTGCAGAGGCGTTCTGGCGTTTTGCGGCTTGTTGATCTTTTGGCGAAGTCACGCCTAAGTCTTTTTTCGATGGCGTTTTGTTTGATGATATTTTCAAGAGGAGTTCTTGGGACTCGATGGTGACTAGCAGGGCGACGATTATGTAATCGTGACCTATTAGGGGACGATCATGGCGTCCATCTCGGCCAGCTTGGAAGGCGACTGCACTTTTGTGTTTCGCAAACGCGTGCTCATTCCGAGGTCTCGAAGACGGAGGTTGATGCTGCGGGCCGATGCTTCGAGAAGGTGGAGTGGTATCTGGTGGAAGGCTCTGTCGCACCGGAGGGCTTCGACTGCTCGGGGATCAATGTTCAAAGTTCGATCACGCATCAAGCATAAGTTAGTCTCACGTGGCATCCGCCGTTCCAATTTTGGTGACGCTTCTCTGTCTGCATTCGGAAGATCGGCCCTTATTCCCCAGGCGTGAGTGCGAGTCTCTATTGAGACCTTTGGAGCAGTGTCACTCCGATTCGGGCTGACTTTTTTGTCAATGCCGGGGCAGATAATCTCTGCTGAAGACATGAAGGGACATCGTAATGAGTAGCGATGTAGACTTCTTCTGTCATGGCGTTTTTGACGCCAAGAGGGTAAGTTTCCCTCTGTTTGTTTGTTTTGTTTTGCAATAGTTTCGCCTTGGCTAGCCCGTTCTTCAAATTGTTTCAGGTGCTTGCTCAAGGAGCGGGACTCGACTCGAGGAGAATGACTCGACTCGAGGAGAAAGGCTCGACTCGAGGAGAAAGGCTCGACTCAAGGAGAGTGACTCGACTCGAGGAGCGAGGCTCGACACGAGGAGAGTGACTTGACTCGAGGAGCAAGGCTCGACTCGAGAAGAATGACTCGACTCGAGGAGCAAAGCTCGACTCGAGGAGACTGACTTGACTCGAGGAGTAAGGCTCGACTCGAGGAGGATAACTCGACTCGAGGAGTAGGCTCGACTCGAGGAAAATGACTCGACCCGAGGAGCGAGGCTCGACTCGAGGAGAATGACTCGACTCGAGGAGCAAGGCTCGACTCGAGGAGAATGACTCGACTCGAGGAGAAAGGCTCGAGTCGAGGAGAATGACTCGACTCGAGGAGCAAGGCTCGACTTGAGGAGAATGACTCGACTCGAGGAGCAAGGCTCGACTCGAGGATATGACTCGACTCTAGGAGCAAGGCTCGACTCGAGGAGAATGACTAGACTCGAGGAGCAAGGCTCGACTCGAGGAGAATGACTTGACTCGAAGAGCAAGGCTCGACTTGAGGAAAATGACTCAACAAGAGGAGCAAGGCTCGACTCGAGGAGGGTGACTCGACTCGAGGAGCGAGGCTCGACTCAAGGAGAGTGACTTGACCCGAGGGGCAAGACTCGAGTCGAGGAGAGTGACTTGACTCGAGGAGCAAGGCTCGGCTCGAGGAGAATTACTTGACTCGAGGAGCGAGGTTCGACTCAAGGAGAGTGACTCGACTCAAGGAGCAAGGCTCGGCTCGAGAAAATTCTACACGACCTCATTCGTCGCATGGGACTCTTCCAGGAGGTGCTTGCTCGAGTGAAGTCTCAGCTACCTCAGGCTGAGCGAGGGTTGGAATCGATCTAGGGTTTAAGAAAATAATTAACGCTTCGGTAAGCGGCGGAATTTTAAAAATTTTCTTTTACAAGTAAAAACAGTTTTTTACTAACCTAGACAAAGGAGCAAGTACACGTAATTAAAAACTATTATGAGCTAAGAAGTTTACTAACCTTTCTTGAAGCTTGATCTTTGAGAAGCTCTTAGAAAGTTGCAACGCTCGTCTCCCCTCGTAGCACGTCCCTCTTTCTTTCCTCGGCACCTCGAGCAACCACGAAAGTTTCTATCACTAAATCACTCGAGAGAAAAGGAATTAGTGAGTGGGCACTTTTAAACACTACGACTTAAGAACGAGTCTTGAAGTCGCAGAGCTAAACACTAGGTCAAATGAGGACCTAGGTGCCAAAACAAAAAATCGAAAATAAACTAGAGAGAGAGAGAGGAAGGGGCGGCCAAGTCTAGAGAGAGAGTCTCTCAAATCTCTAAAACTTTGGATGAATGAAATGAGAAGAATGAGGCTCCTATTTATAGGAGAGGTCTCACCTTCAATAAGGTAGTTTCCTCTTCTATAGAATATCACATATTCATGAGCAAATATTCCTTTATTTCTCCTTTCATTTGGGCGGCCAAGAGGTTCCATGCATAGCCATGGATTTGTTTCCTCTTTTATTTAGCTTCCCTTTGACTCTACTTGGGCGCCCATATGCTTTCCTCTTGGAGAAAATTTGTTTCCTCTTTTTCTTTTGGCAAGCATCTTAATACATTCATGCACAAAATATTCTATCTTTCCTTGGGTATGTTGGGCGCCTATAGCCTTCTAGAAAGGGCTTCTAGAAGCTTTTCCATTTGTTCATGACAACATGAAAAAGGCCCATTAAGAATTTTCATTAAAATTCTTATGAAATGAAATTAGTCCACAAGGCCCATTTAATCTTATTATGGCCGAGTGTTACTTGTCATCAAATGACCATGTCAAAAAATTTATTGACATTCATTTCATCCTATGTCTCAAAAGACAAAAATACCCTTTTGACAATTTTCGTTCTTGTTTTGACTTAGCTTCCAGTTTAACTATTCCTACTCGATGTGATTCGTGACAGTGACCTCATGGACCCAAATGAACAAAGCTTGAGCTAAACACTTGGACTCAAAAGTTCACAAACCTTTTCCAAGTTTAGCTTAATGCCAACTGACTCCACTAAAGAGTTGACACTGAAAATCTCTCGGTTCAAATGAATTTATTTTCTACTCAAGAATTCAACCTAATTATGATGAGCGGATCCACGAATATTATCTATGTTTACCCTTCATGAATGTCATCAGCTAGTTGGGATTTACTAAATTACCATTTTACCCTTCTAGCTGTTATTTCCTCAACTCCTTTGTCGCTTGTGAATAAGTTAGAAACAATGTATTGATGAGGAGCTAACAAGTCACATTGTTTCATCCAAAAGAGTCAGGACTCAATTTGGACACTGGCCAGTTCATTTATTCACACTCCAAGGAACAAAGCATGAGGTGACATACATTGCATTTCAGCAATCTTGTACATGAATTCCATATCTATGAGAACTTCACAAAGTTACTCATGACAGACTCACAACTTAGTACTTCACCAATAGGCCTTGTTCGGAATCACATAGTGAGTCCGAACTCTGACTTTTTCAAATGAGAATACTAAGCTGTGAAATGGCATGTCTCATTTCAGGATTAAGGTAAGCATGATGCAATTCATACATAGTGACTTCGAGACATAAGAGGTTAAATGGTTTGTTCTTATCTTGTCTCTAGAAGTGCACTGGTCAATTCAGTACCTTCGGAAGATACCTAGAAGAACTATAGAGTCTCCAACTCTCAATGCCTCATAACCAGACATCATAGATTCTTCTAACAATCGTACTGAAGTCAATAGTCCTTTGACCCTAAGATTGCGAATATATCGTTTTAAGCAAACTACGAAGAGTTTGTTCATGCAAATCTACATTTGTCTCTTCGGAAGTTGTTAAGTTTGTTTATGGACTAAAAGACTAAGGTTTTATCATAAAGCTTCAAACAAAGAAAGAATGAATGAACGTTTCAACTTTATTATTAAATGAATAGGCAATTACAAGCAAGAGTCTTCATGAGACTTTATTACATCAAATGTACAAAATAAAGACTACAACTCTTCTTGTGGGCACCATTGACAACAAACTCCCACTTGACTCAAAGAAGATGTGTGTAGTCCTTCATGCCTAATCCCTAACGATGTTGGTCGAAGACCTTGTTCGCTAGGGCCTTGGTGAATGGATCTGCGAGGTTGTCCACCGTTGAGATCTTCTTCACTTCCACGTCTCCGCGCTGCACGATCTCATGAATCAAATGGTATTTCCTCTCAATATGCTTAGAGCGCTTATGGCTTCTAGGTTCCTTTGAGTTAGCGACAGCCCCACCATTATCACAATAAAGGGTCATGGGCTCGTCGACGTTTGGAACAACTTCCAAATACTTAAGGAATTTTCTAAGCCATACAGCCTCTTTGGATGCTTCACAAGCAGCCACATATTCTGCTTCCATTGTGGAGTCAGCAATGCAAGATTGCTTAATACTCCTCCACACAACAGCTCCACCATTAAGGATGAACACAGATCCCGAAGTGGATTTCCTGGAATCCTTATCCGCTTGAAAATCGGAGTCGGTATATCCCGTTATAGTCAGGTCAGTACCTGAGTATGTAAGCATCAAGTTCCTAGTTCTTCGAAGATACTTAAGAACATGCTTAACAGTAATCTAGTGCTCGAGTCCAGGGTTGGATTGGAAACGGCTAATTACGCCAACGGCGAAACAGATGTCAGGTCTAGTGCAAAGCATAGCATACATGAGGCTTCCTACGGCAGAGGCGTATGGAATTTTCCTCATGTCTTCAATCTCTTGTGCAGTCTTGGGAGACTAGTCCTTAGAGAGTGAAACTCCATGCTTAAAGGGTGTTTGGCCCTTCTTGGAGTCTTGCATCGAGAAGCGATCCATTACCTTATCAATATAAGATGCTTGAGAGAGCGACAGGGTCCGGTTTTTCCTATCTCGAAAGATTTGGATCCCCAGAATGTACGCGACTGCTCCTAGATCCTTCATATCGAATTGCTTTGCCAGCCAGACCTTAACCTTAGATAACTTACCCACGTCATTACCAATGAGTAGTATATTATCGACATATAGTACCAGAAATACAACTTTACCTTCGTGTATTAACTTGTAAACACAACGCTCATCTATTGACTGTTCAAAGCCAAAGCTCTTTACATTTTCATCGAATCTAATATTCCATGACCTAGATGCTTGCTTTAATCCATAAATGGACTTCAGCAACTCACAAACCTTGGTCTCTTGACCTTCTTCCACGAAACCGTTTGGTTGAGCCATGTAAATGCGCTCGTCAAGATTGCCATTCAGAAAGGCTGTCTTGACATCCATTTGCCAGATCTCATAGTCGAGAGCTGCAGCTATGGATAGGTGTATGCGGATGGATTTAAGCATCGCGACTGGCGAGAAGGTTTCTTCATAGTCAATCCCTTCTTGTTGGGTATAACCCTTCGCCGCAAGTCGTTCTTTGAACGTCTCGACGTTCCCATCAGGACCCATTTTCTTCTTGTATATCCACTTACACCCTACGGGTTTAATCCCTTCAGGAAGGTCTACAAGTTTCCAGACTTTGTTGACATACATCGAGTGCATTTTAACTTTCATGGCGTCAAGCCAAAGGTTTGATTCAGAACAAGCCATCGCTTGGCTATAGGAAACAGGATCATCCATGTCAGAGACGGCTACAAGAGAGTCACCATAAGACATGTACCTGTCAGGCTTTTGAGTAGCCCTCCCACTACGTCGAAGTACTACTTGACGAGATTCTGATGAGTTAGGTTGTGTTTCACTTGGGGTAAGAACAGTTCTTACAGATGAGGTAGAAGCTTCCTCACCCAACTTTTCTTCAAGCACAATTTTGCTTCTAGGTTTCGCATCCTTCATAAAGTCCTCCTCGAGGAAACGAGCATTCGTGCTAACGAAAGTCTTATCGTCCTCGGGACTATAGAAGATGAAACCCTTGGTTTCCTTTGGATATCCCACAAACAAGCACAATTCTGATCTTCTAGCCAACTTGCTAGTCTTTTGCCTAAGCACGTGTGCAGGGCAACCCCAAATTATGATGCGGCCAAGATTCACTTTACGGCCAGTCCATTGTTCATAAGGAGTACCAGGAACCATTTTAGACGGAACTTGGTTCAGAATGTAAGCGGCTGTTTCGAGGGCATATCCCCAAAATGAAAGAGGGAGTGATGAATAACTCATTATTGATCTAACCATCTCCATAAGAGTTCGGTTTCTTCTCTCTGACACTCCGTTTTGTTGAGGTGTGCCAGGTGCGGTAAGCTGAGAAGCGATACCTTCTTCTTTAAGAAAGTCATCGAACTCTCCAGACATATACTCACCACCTCGATCAGATCGAAGCGTTTTAATCACTTTGCCAGTTTGCTTTTCCACTAAAGCCCTAAAGACCTTAAATACGTTAAAGGTCTCGGATTTGTGTTTGAGCAAATAGACAAACCCATATCGTGAGTAATCATCGGTAAAGGTAACGAAGTATTCGTATCCTCCACGTGCCTGTTGGTTGAGCGGACCACATACATCAGAATGTACTAGTTCCAGCAACTCAGTGGCTCTTCGACCCTTATCGGAGAAAGGTCGCTTAGTCATTTTTCCTTATATGCAGGATTCACAAGTAGGTAGTGAACCTATTGCAGAGTCTTGGAGTGGACCGTCCCTCACAAGTCTCTTAATCCTATCTAGACTGATATGACCAAGTCTCAAGTGCCAGAGGTATGTTGATTTTGTTAGATCGGAGGATTCAGAAAGTTTGATCCTCTTTGGCTCCCTAATTAGATCGTTATCTATTTCGGTGTCTAAAAGAGAAGGTTGAGTAGGATAGATGTAAAAAAGACCATTCTTCATACATGCATCAGTGACAAAAGAATTAGAAAAAGAAATACGAATTCCATTCTTTATAAACTTTAAACAATAATTTTGCTCGAAAAGTTGAGCAACAGATATTAGGTTTTTCCCAAAGGAAGGAACATAATAAACATTATTCAAATTTAAAGTTCAATCTTCAAAAGATAGCGTCACGGATCCCACAGCCTTCGCAGACACCACGCTCCCATCAACCCATTTGAAGCAGAAGTCGCCATCCTCTAAGCTTTTGCTTTTCCTAAAACCAGTCAAGGAGCAGCAAATATGGTTAGTAGCAGCGGAGTCAATAATCCACGATGATACATTATCAGCTACTAAACAAGCTTCAGTAACAAGTACAATACATTTTACTTTGGTTTTGAGGTAGGCAGGACAGTTCCTACGCCAGTGACCAGGCTCATTGCAGTGGTGGCACTTGTCTTTAGACTTGTCCACCTTCGGAGCCTTTGGCGCCTTCTTCTTCGTTTGAACCTTAGGTTGGTTCTTCTTCTCGGCATTGCGAGGTCTCTTCTTAGATCCAGAGGTGGAGGCAGTAGCATGTACTTCTCCTTGAGCCCTCTTTTTCTTAGTGAGTGCCTCAGCGGTTTGAAGTTCCTTCATGAGCTCGGTAACAGTGTACTCCAGCTTGTTCATGGAATAATTCAACTTGAAGGTATCAAAGGTTTCGGGGAGAGTTTCCAAGATCATATCCATTTTAGTCTCCCCATCAATCTCGGATCTAAGGATCTCAATTTCGTTTAGATAGCTAATGATCAGCATCATATGATCTCTAACGGGAGTTCCAGCCTTCATACGACAGTTCATGAATTGTCGGACCGCTTGTTGCCTAGCTTGATGTCCTTGCCCTCCAACCATCTCATTGAGATTGTAGAGCATATCGGTGGCAGTTTCGTAATCACGATGTTATTGTTGCAACACATTGTTCATCGATGCCAGAATGTAGTGTTGGAATCGATCTAGGGTTTGAGAAAAAGTTTAACGCTTCGTTAAGCGGCGGAATTTTAAAAATTTTCTTTTTAAGTAAAACTAGTTTTTACTAACCTAGACAAGAGCATGTACATGTAAATAAAAACTAATATGAGCTATTAAAGTTACTAACCTTTCTTGAAGCTTGAACCTTGTAGAAGCTTTTGGAAAGTTGCAACGCTCGTCTCCCCTCGCAGCACGTCTCTCTTTCTTTCCTCGGCACCTCGAGCAACCACGAAAGTTTCTATCACTAAATCACTCGAAAAGAAGGAATCAGTGAGTGGGCACTTTTAAACACTACGACTTAAGAACAAGTCTCGAAGTCGTAGAGCTAAACACTAGGTCGAGTGAGGACCTAGGTGCCAAGACAAGAAAAATTGAAAATATAAACTAGAGAGAGAGAGAGGAAGGGGCGGCCAAGTCTAGAGAGAGAAGCTCTCAATCTCTAAAACTTTGGATGAATAAAATGTGTGGAATGAGGCTCCTATTTATAGGAGAGGTCTCACCTTCAATAAGGTAGTTTCCTCTTCTATAGAATATCACATATTCATGAGCAAATATTGCCCATTTCCCTCTTATTCCACACAGCCAAGGCAGCCTTCTAGAAGGCTTGGATTTGTTTCCTTTTATGTGCCTTGCCTTGCCTTTTTCTTACTTGGCCGAAATTCTTAAGCATCCTTATGCAAATTTGTTTCCTCTTTTTCTTTTGGCAAGTATCTATACACATTTATGCACAAAATAAACTCTCTTTCTTTGGGTATTATGGGCGCCCAACATGTGTCTAGAAGGAGCTTCTAGAAGCTTCTTCATTTGTTCATAACAACATGAGAAAAACCCATTAAGAATTTTCAATAAAATTCTTATGAAACGAAATTAATTCACAAGGCCCAATTAATCATATTATGGCCGAGTGACATTAAGTCATCAAATGAACTTGTCAAAATTTATTGACATCCATTTCATCCTTATGTCTCAAAAGACAAAAATACCCTTTCGACAATTTTCGTCCTTGTTTTGACTTAGCTTTCAGTTTAACTATTCCTATCGATGTGATTCGTGACAGTGACCTCATGGACCCAAATGAACAAAGCTTGAGCTAAACACTTGGACTCAAAAGTTCACAAACCTTTTCCAAGTTTAGCTTAATGCCAACTGACTCCACTAAAGAGCTGACACTGAAAATCTCTCGGTTCAAATGAATTTCTTTTCTACTCAAGAATTCGACCTAATTATGATGAGCGGATCCACTGAATATTATCTATGCTACCCTTCATGAATGTCATCAGCTAGTCGGGATTTACTAAATTACCATTTTACCCTTCTAGCTGTTATTTCCTCAACTCCTTTGTCGCTTGTGAATAAGTTAGAAACAATGTATTGATGAGGAGCTAACAAGTCACATTGTTTCATCCAAAAGAGTCAGGACTCAATTTGGACACTGGCCAGTTCATTTATTCACACTCCAAGGAACAAAGCATGAGGTGACATACATTGCATTTCAGCAATCTTGTACATGAATTCCATATCTATGAGAACTTCACAAAGTTACTCATGACAGACTCACAACTTAGTACTTCACCAATAGGCCTTGTTCGGAATCACATAGTGAGTCCGAACTTTGACTTTCTCAAATGAGAATACTAAGGTGTGAAATGGCATGTCTCATTTCAGGATTAAGGTAAGCATGATGCAATTCATACATAGTGACTTCGAGACATAAGAGGTTAAATGGTTTGTTCTTATATTGTCTCTAGAAGTGCACTGGTCAATTCAGTACCTTCGGAAGATACCTAGAAGAACTATAGAGTCTCCAACTCTCAATGCCTCATAACCAGACATCATAGATTCTTCTAACAATCATACTGAGGTCAATAGTCCTTTGACCCTAAGATTGCGAATATATGGTTTTAAGCAAACTACGAAGAGTTTGTTCATGCAAATCTACATTTGTCTCTTCGTAAGTTGTTTAGTTTGTTTATGGACTAAAAGACTATGGTTTTATCATAAAGCTTCAGACAAGGAAGATTGAATGAACGTTTCAACTTTTTATTAATGAATAAGCAATTACAAGCAAGAGTCTTCGTAAGACTATATGACATCAAATGTACATAAATAGACACTACTACTCTTCTTGTGGGCACCATTGACAACAAACTCCCACTTGACTCAAAGAAGATGTGAGTAGTCCTACATGCCTAATCCCTCTCGAAGTTGGTCGAAGACCATGTTCGCTAGGGCCTTGGTGTATGGATCTTCCAGAGATCTACTTCACTCCACGTCTCCGCGTTGCGCGATCTCTCGAATCAAATGGTATTTCCTCTCAATATGTTTAGAGTGCTTATGGCTTCTAGGTTCCTTTGAGTTAGCGACAGCCCCACTATTATCATAATAAAGGGTCATGGGCTCGTCGACGTTTGGAACAACTTCCAAATACTTAAGGAACTTTCTAAGCCATACAGCCTCTTTGGATGCTTCACAAGCAGCCACATATTCTGCTTCCATTGTGGAGTCAGCAATGCAAGATTGCTTAATACTTCTCCACACAACAGCTCCACCATTAAGGATGAACACAGATCCCGAAGTGGATTTCCTGGAATCCTTATCCGCTTGAAAATCGGAGTCGGTATATCCCGTCATAGTCATGTCAGTACCTGAGTATGTAAGCATCAAGTTCCTAGTTCTTCGAAGATACTTAAGAACATGCTTAATAACAATCCAGTGCTCGGGTCTAGGGTTGGATTGGAAACGACTAACTACGCCAACGGCGAAACATATATCAGGTCTTGTGCAAAGCATAGCATACATGAGGCTTCCTACGGCAGAGGCGTAAGGAATTTTCCTCATGTCTTCAATCTCTTGTGCAGTCTTAGGAGACTGGTCCTTAGAGAGTGAAACTCCATGCCTAAAGGGTGTTGACCCCTCTTGCAGTCTTGCATCGAGAAGTGATCCATCACCTTATCAATATAAGATGTTTGAGAGAGCGACAGGGTCTGGTTTTTCCTATCTCGAAGGATTTGGATTCCCAGAATGTACGCGGCTTCTCCTAGATCCTTCATATCGAATTGCTTTGCTAGCTAGACCTTAACCTTAGATAACTTACCCACGTCATTACCAATGAGAAGTATATCATCGACATATAGTACCAGAAACACAACTTTACCTTCGTGTATTAACTTGTAAACACAAGGCTCATCTATTGACTGTTCAAAGCCAAAGCTCTTTACAGTTTCATCGAATCTAATATTCCATGACGTAGATGCTTGCTTTAGTCCATAAATGGATTTAAGCAACTCACAAACCTTGGTCTCTTGACCTTTATCCACGAAATCGTCTGGTTGAGCCATGTAAATGCGCTCGTCAAGATTGCCATTCAGAAAGGCTGTCTTGACATCCATTTGCCAGATCTCATAGTCGAGAGCTGCAGCTATGGATAGGAGTATGCGGATGGATTTAAGCATTGCAACTGGCGAGAAGGTTTCTTCATAGTCAATCCCTTCTTGTTGGGTATAACCCTTTGCCACAAGTCGTGCTTTGAACGTCTCGACGTTCCCATCAGGACCCATTTTCTTCTTGTATATCCACTTACACCCTACGGGTTTAATCCCTTCAGGAAGGTCTACAAGTTTCCAGACTTTGTTGACATACATCGAGTGCATTTCAACTTTCATGGCGTCAAGCCAAAGGTTTGATTCAGAACAAGCCATCGCTTGGCTATAGGAAACAGGGTCATCCATGTCGGAGACGGCTACAAGAGAGTCTCCATAAGACATGTACCTGTCAGGCTTTTGAGTAGCCCTCCCACTACGTCTAAGTACTACTTGACGAGATTCTGATGAGTTAGGTTGTGTTTCAGTTGGGGTAAGAACAGTTCTTACAGATGAGGTAGAAGCTTCCTCACCCAACTTTTCTTCAAGCACAATTTTGCTTCTAGGTTTTGCATCTTTCATAAAGTCCTCCTCAAGGAAACGAGCATTCGTGCTAACGAAAGTCTTATCGTCCTCGGGACTATAGAAAGTAAAACCTTTGGTTTCCTTCGGATATCCTACAAACAGGCACAATTCTGACCTACTAGCCAACTTGCTAGTCTTTTGCCTCAGCACGTGTGCAGGGCAACCCCAAATTCGGATGCGGCCAAGATTCACTTTACGGCCAGTCCATCTTTCATAAGGAGTACCAGGAACCGTTTTAGACGGAACTTGGTTCAGAATGTAAGCGGGTGTTTCGAGGGCATATCCCCAAAAGGAAAGCGGGAGTGATGAGTAACTCATCATTGATCTAACCATCTCCATAAGAGTTCGGTTTCTTCTCTCTGACACTCCGTTTTGTTGGGGTGTGCCAGGTGCGGTAAGCTGAGAAGCGATACCTTCTTCTTTAAGAAAGTCATCGAACTCTCCAGACATATACTCACCACCTCGATCGGATCGAAGGGTTTTGATCACTTTGCCAGTTTGCTTTTCCACTAAAGCCCTAAAGACCTTAAATACGTTAAAGGTCTCGGATTTGTGTTTGAGCAAATAGACAAACCCATATTTTGAGTAATCATCAGTGAAGGTAACGAAGTATTCGTATCCTCCACGTGCCTGTTGGTTGAGCGGACCACATACATCAGAATGTATTAGTTCGAGCAACTCAGTGGCTCTTCGACCCTTATCGGAGAAAGGTCGCTTAGTCATTTTTCTTTCTATGCAGGATTCACAAGTAGGTAGTGAACCTATTGCAGAGGCTTGGAGTGGACCATCCCTCACAAGTCTCTTAATCCTATCTAGACTGATATGACCAAGTCTTAAGTGCCAGAGGTATGTTGATTTTGTTAGATCGGAGGATTCAGAAAGTTTGATCCTCTTTGGCTCCCTAATTAGATCGTTATCTATTTCGGTGTCTAAAAGAGAAGGTTGAGTGGGATAGATGTAGAAAAGAGCATTCTTCATACATGCATCAGTGACAAAAGAATTATCAGGAAACGAAATACGAATTCCATTCTTAATGAACTTTAAACAATAATCTTGCTCAAGAAGACGAGCAGTGGATATTAAGTTCTTCCCAAAGGTAGGAACAAAATAAACATTATTCAAGTTTAAAGTGCGGTCTTCAAAAAACAGCGTCACGGATCCCACAGCCTTCGCGGACACCAGGCTCCCATCACCCCATTAGAAACAGAACTCGCCTTCCTCTAAGCTTTTGGTTTTCTTGAAACCATTCAAGGAACAACAAATATGGTTAGTAGCAGCGGAGTCAAGAATCCACGTTGATACATTATCAGCTACTAAGCATGCTTCGGTAACTAGTACAATACTATGTTCTTTTGCTTTGAGATAGGCAGGACAGTTCTTTTTATCGGCTTTGTGAGGTCTCTTCTTAGTTCCAGAGGCGGAGGCTTTTTGCTCAGTAGCATGTGCCTCTCCCTCTTTCTCTTAGTGAGACCTACAGCAGTGTGAAGTTCCTTCATAAGCTTGGTAACAGTGTACTCTAGCTTGTTTATGGAGTAGTTCATCTTGGAGGTATCAAGAGATGCGGGGAGATTTTCTAAGATCATATCTATGATATTCTTCCCATCAATCTCAGATCCTAGGATTTCCATTTTATTTAGAAAACTAATGATCAGTATCATGAAGTCTCCAACAGGAGTCCTAGCCTGCATATGACAGTTCATAAACTGTCGGACTGCTTGTAGCCTTGTTTGACGCCTTTGCCCTCCAAACATCTCAAGGAGATTGTAGAGCATGTCAGCGGCAGTCTTGATGTCACGATGTTGCTCTTTCAGCATATTGTTCATAGATGCCAAGATATAGCACCTCACAATCTCATTAGATCGAAGCCAGGCCGCTAAGGCGTCATTGTCCTCTTGAGTTGAATCATCATTCGTCAGAGGAGAAAACGAGGTGGTGAGTACCCATTTGTGCTTGTTAACGGTAGGTATTATGTCGAGGTTACGTTTCGAATCTACGTAGTTTTCGTTTTCGAGTTTATTCGAGGAAAGAATTGTAGAGAGAGGGTTGAGAGACATATTGCCTATAAAAGTTAAAACAAGTTTATGATTAGTCTTTGGTTTAGGATTTAAGTTTCATTAAGACTTTTGTAAAATCCAAAGGTGTTATAAACCAAACGATAATTTACTCCCTCAAGAGAAGGCCGCAAAAAATCTCCATTTATAAGTAAATGACACATCATTAATGCTAAGCCAAGATGTCAATACATCTATTTTGACTAGCCACCTTTTAAATTGGTTTGATCACTCACATCCTTTCGCAGAGCCTCAAGGGAGGATACTAGGGATTGAGCCTAAGTGTGCAACCAACCACTTAGTCCAAAAGATCAGCTTTGAAAAACAATCCCCCAAGGGGAGGCCTTGCCATCATTGCATCACTCTCGGACGTAGCTCATTGAGCAATGATCGAAGCAATAACGCCTTGGAGTACTCACATTTAAGTGAGGGTCGCAAGAGCGGCTCTTAGTCCCACGTTATTGCATCTTTCACTAGTGTTGGGGATCGTGGGTTACAAACAACGAATATAACCCTCCCACTTAGTTTTTGGAGATGGTTCATCGACTCTTATAAGTTCGGAAACAAATTTCCTAGTTAGAGAGCGACAGAGCGGACAACTAGAAGAGAATCCTAGATCGACATGTTCAGAGCAGTATTAGTGCATAAAGGCACAAGGTACATACTCGATCTTTTCCTATTTTCTATTTCGGGAAAGTGCGTGAGGGAAGTGTGAACTTCAACTCACTCGAACACTTGAAAGTTTGAGATTACACATCCTTTTATTTTTCGGCTTGTCTACGAGGAGACCTCCCACTCAAATTTTCAAGAGCATATAGATTTTGAACATATGTGATATAGATATAGTTTTGAAAACATTTTGAAAACTTATTTGATTTGGATGACAAAATATTTTCAAGTTTGAAAGTGAAAATGGTTTTTCAAAATTCAAACTAGTTTTGTAAAAATTCAATTTCAATTAAACTTTCAAAAATCAAAACATTTTAATCTTACACATCATGTTTATAATCATATGAAAAACATTTTTGCTCAAGAAAATTTTCTCATTAGAGTTCTATAGCTCATGGTAGTGGGGTTTGAAAATCCGGATTTCTAAAAAACTGGAGTTTCAGACAGCCGCGTACCTCGGAGTAAAATCGCCATATCTGGCGGCTCCGATGTCCTTTTGAGCCGAAACCGGTGGCATTGGACAGAGGACAGACATAGCTTTAATTTGATTCAAGAATCATTAAATTTCGATTTCTGAGCAGAGAGTTATGCCACTTTTAATGCGGGTTTACTCCAGCTCGAAGAAAAAGAAATAAATTAAAGCTTGGTCCTATTTAGGTGCGAAAAAGAATCAAGTGTAACGGAACGTTTTAAGATGTTGTTTAAAGCTTTTATTTGTGTTTTATTAGCAGGGTAATAACATAGAATAAAAGAAATAAGAACAAGCATAAAACGAATACGGTAAATAAAAGAAACTAGAAAGACAAAGTAACTAGTCACAAAATTTACCGAAATTTCTCAAACCTTTAAAAACACGTTTTTCTATTTAAAAAATTAAAAACTTTTAGAACTGATTCTAATGTGTTTTAACATCATCCCAAACTCATAGAAAATCAACATGGTTTTTAATTTAGAGACAAGAGCAATAAATTAAAAAAAATCTAAGATTACAATTCTAACTTGTCACAAAATTAGTAAACTTTCGAAAACGATTTTCAAGCTCATAATTTAAAAACATGCACATGAATTCCTTTGACCATAGCTCTGATACCATTTGTTGGAATCGATCTAGGGTTTGAGAAAAAGTTTAACGCTTCGTTAAGCGGCGGAATTTTAAAAATTTTCTTTTTAAGTAAAACTAGTTTTTACTAACCTAGACAAGAGCATGTACATGTAAATAAAAACTAATATGAGCTATTAAAGTTACTAACCTTTCTTGAAGCTTGAACCTTGTAGAAGCTTTTGGAAAGTTGCAACGCTCGTCTCCCCTCGCAGCACGTCTCTCTTTCTTTCCTCGGCACCTCGAGCAACCACGAAAGTTTCTATCACTAAATCACTCGAAAAGAAGGAATCAGTGAGTGGGCACTTTTAAACACTACGACTTAAGAACAAGTCTCGAAGTCGTAGAGCTAAACACTAGGTCGAGTGAGGACCTAGGTGCCAAGACAAGAAAAATCGAAAATATAAACTAGAGAGAGAGAGAGGAAGGGGCGGCCAAGTCTAGAGAGAGAAGCTCTCAATCTCTAAAACTTTGGATGAATAAAATGTGTGGAATGAGGCTCCTATTTATAGGAGAGGTCTCACCTTCAATAAGGTACTTTCCTCTTCTATAGAATATCACATATTCATGAGCAAATATTGCCCATTTCCCTCTTATTCCACACGGCCAAGGCAGCCTTCTAGAAGGCTTGGATTTGTTTCCTTTTATGTGCCTTGCCTTGCCTTTTTCTTACTTGGCCGAAATTCTTAAGCATCCTTATGCAAATTTGTTTCCTCTTTTTCTTTTGGCAAGTATCTATATACATTTATGCACAAAATAAACTCTCTTTCTTTGGGTATTATGGGCGCCCAACATGTGTCTAGAAGGAGCTTCTAGAAGCTTCTTCATTTGTTCATAACAACATGAGAAAAGCCCATTAAGAATTTTCAATAAAATTCTTATGAAACGAAATTAATTCACAAGGCCCAATTAATCATATTATGGCCGAGTGACATTAAGTCATCAAATGAACTTGTCAAAATTTATTGACATCCATTTCATCCTTATGTCTCAAAAGACAAAAATACCCTTTCGACAATTTTCGTTCTTGTTTTGACTTAGCTTTCAGTTTAACTATTCCTATCGATGTGATTCGTGACAGTGACCTCATGGACCCAAATGAACAAAGCTTGAGCTAAACACTTGGACTCAAAAGTTCACAAACCTTTTCCAAGTTTAGCTTAATGCCAACTGACTCCACTAAAGAGCTGACACTGAAAATCTCTCGGTTCAAATGAATTTATTTTCTACTCAAGAATTCGACCTAATTATGATGAGCGGATCCACTGAATATTATCTATGCTACCCTTCATGAATGTCATCAGCTAGTCGGGATTTACTAAATTACCATTTTACCCTTCTAGCTGTTATTTCCTCAACTCATTTGTCGCTTGTGAATAAGTTAGAAACAATGTATTGACGAGGAGCTAACAAGTCACATTGTTTCATCCAAAAGAGTCAGGACTCAATTTGGACACTGGCCAGTTCATTTATTCACACTGCAAGGAACAAAGCATGAGGTGACATACATTGCATTTCAGCAATCTTGTACATGAATTCCATATCTATGAGAACTTCACAAAGTTACTCATGACAGACTCACAACTTAGTACTTCACCAATAGGCCTTGTTCGGAATCACATAGTGAGTCCGAACTTTGACTTTCTCAAATGAGAATACTAAGGTGTGAAATGGCATGTCTCATTTCAGGATTAAGGTAAGCATGATGCAATTCATACATAGTGACTTCGAGACATAAGAGGTTAAATGGTTTGTTCTTATATTGTCTCTAGAAGTGCACTGGTCAATTCAGTACCTTCGGAAGATACCTAGAAGAACTATAGAGTCTCCAACTCTCAATGCCTCATAACCAGACATCATAGATTCTTCTAACAATCATACTGAGGTCAATAGTCCTTTGACCCTAAGATTGCGAATATATGGTTTTAAGCAAACTACGAAGAGTTTGTTCATGCAAATCTACATTTGTCTCTTCGTAAGTTGTTTAGTTTGTTTATGGACTAAAAGACTATGGTTTTATCATAAAGCTTCAGACAAGGAAGATTGAATGAACGTTTCAACTTTTTATTAATGAATAAGCAATTACAAGCAAGAGTCTTCGTAAGACTATATGACATCAAATGTACATAAATAGACACTACTACTCTTCTTGTGGGCACCATTGACAACATGTAGCACCTCGCAATCTCATCGGATCGAAGCCAGGCCGCCAGGGCGTCCGTTACCGGTCCGTCTCGGCCCGGTGAATCAGCGACAGCCACGCTGGCGGCCGTCCTAAGACTCCCCTGCCCGCGGCCGACTCAGGGCCGGCGCTCGTCCAAGTCCGGCTCTCGTCCAAGGCCGGCACTCATCCAAGGCCGGCGCTCGTCCAAGGCCGGCACTCGTCCAAGGCCGGCGCTCGTCCAAGGCCGGCTCTCGTCCAAGGCCGGCACTCGTCCAAGGCCGGCGCTCGTCCAAGGCCGACTCTCATCCAAGGCCGGCGCTCGTCCAAGGCCGGCACTCGCCAAGGCCGGCACTCGCCAAGGCCGGCTTTCATCCAAGGCCGGCGCTCGTCCAAGGCCGGCACTCATCCAAGGCCGGCTCTCATCCAAGCCGGCTCTCATCCAAGGCCGGCGCTCGTCCAAGGCCGGCTCTCATCCAAGGCCGGCGCTCGCCAAGGCCGGCGCTCGTCCAAGGCCGGCGCTCGGCCAAGGGGTTCCCCAAACACCCTTTGGCCACCTATAAATACAGGGGCCGCTCCCCTAGTCCAGGTAATCCAAAATTTGAGTACTGAAACGCTGCCGAACTTGTATCTCGCTCGTTTTTCTCAAGTCTCGACCCCTAAACACTAAACCCTCTACAAACCACCTCAATCCTACTAATGTTGAGCGTCGGAGAGTTAAACAGGGGCAACCCCCCTGTTTTCCCTTTGTAGTTCACACCTTTCCTGCTTGCTTTTCATGTGCCTGGAGGAGACAGATACCACAGACAGCTAAGGGACGACTTGGGATACCAAGTCCGACACGCTCGAGTCGAGACGAGACCACTTGGTCCGACCTAGGGTCTGACCGTCTGCGACTCCTAAATCGTTGTCCGAAAAACTGCGACAACATTTTGGCGCTAGAATGAGGGGATCTCTCAACCTTGACGGCGCATTCCCTCTACCAGTTTTCTCCCTTTGTTCTCACGACTCTCGAGAGATGAGTCACATTCCCACCACCTCCGTGGGTACCCGAGCGACGAGCTCGAGATACGGCCATCGTCTTGAAGGGAAACCTCGCGATAGCGAGAGCCAGCCCCAAGACCCGATGAATGACCCTGAGGCCGAGCTCCGAGAGGACACGGCCCGGCGGCTTGCGGAGCTCCTTGACCGCCCCGGCGTCGACGGTACGCTCATAGCCAACCTCCTCGGCTATGACATTGAAGATAGGTCCGCCCGAGACGACTCCGACCCCGACTATGTGGGGGAGTCAAGGACCAATGAGGCAACGCCTAGCCTTGCCCCTACACGGCCCGAGAGGTCTAACGATGCTTTGGCCGGACCGTCGCACCTGGCGCGACAACAGGCGCGGTCACATTCCCGGGGACTCGCCCCCTCGGTTTCAAGAGGCGGCCGGACACGGCCCCTCGCCGAGGAGAGAGCGACTCTGGTAGATGATGGGGCCGATAGCCGAAGCGCTCGCCGGACGGTCCGACCAAGGGCGACCTCGCCTCGCCCCGCACCTAGCGTAGACCTTAGAGAGCGCCTGACGGCGCAGAGAAACTCCCGAGGGGAGGATCTCCGCCAAAGGCTAAACTCTCGAAGGGATGCGCCCCCGCCGCAACTCTCGGCCGGCCTCTGGCCAATGTCGTGGACCAAGCGTCCAACGAACGCCAACCGGTGACTCCCGTGGCCCCGACGGTCGGCCCCGCTAACGGGCTTGACATGGTCACGATGATTCAGAGCCTCCAAAATCAAATCATCGAGATGAGGGAGTCAGGGAGGCAAAGGCCGTACGGAGGGATCGAGGAAGCATACCCTCCCTTCGCCGCACAAGTCCTCGTGCAACCATGCGTGGGAAACTTCAAGTTACCGTCCATTCCCCCCTACGATGGACGTACGGACCCCCACTTCCACGTCCAACACTATGAGACGTGGATGACGATGCAAGGGCAGACAGACGCCACCCTCTGCCAAGCCTTCAACCTGACCCTCACAGGGTCGGGGTTTGAGTGGTTCCGAAGTTTGAGGCCGGGGAGCATCTCGTCTTTCCGGGCCTTACGCGATGCGTTCCTTGCCCGATTCGCCACCCTCGTGGCGCAAAAGAAACCAAAGACCCACCTCCTCTCTATCCGGCAAGGAAGGGACGAGACGTTGAGACAATACCTCGCTCGCTTCACTGAGGAGTCTCACAAGGTCGAAGGGTTCGATGACAGGGACGCCATCACGGCGATCACTGAGGGAGTCCGCACGAGCGACTTCCTCAAGTCTATTGTTGGCAAAGTCCCGCGAGACATGGCGGAGCTAATGGCGAGAGCCCGCACATACATGGGAATCGAGGACTATCTCGATGGCTGAGATGGCCGAAAGTCAGGAGGACAGGGGAGTCGCCGCTGCGACGATCAAGACTGAGATCGCCCCGACCCTCGAAAGAGGAGGAATAAGGGAAGCCAGGCCCCTAACGGCCGTTCCCTCCCTGGGCCGAGGCCGCCACATGTCGATAGCTTCCAAAAGTTCTCGACATTCACTCCTCTGAACACTTCGCCGGAGCGGATCCTGGCTCTGCACCGTGACAAGCTGGGGAGTCCAACCCCTCTCACGAAGGATCCCGCCAAGAGGGATCAAAGTAAGTACTGTGACTACCATCAGGATCATGGGCATCTGACATCCGAATGCTATCAACTCAAGCGTCAGATTGAGGCCCTGATTCAAGATGGGAAACTGAAAGAATACATCCTTAGAACCATCGGGACGGCCGCGGCACACGGAGGCCGCCCGCGGCAAGAAAAGAAAGGTCCGGCGACGGTGACCGTCACGGACCGCGCGGCAAACGAAGAACCGGAGAGCTCACAACTTCACATCGTGGGTGCGATCTTGGGCAGCCCGGAGTTCGAAGACTCGGCCACGCAGAGGAAGAAGTACGTGCGCGAAGTTTCCCAAGGGAAAATAGCACACTACATCAACCACACGTACGAGGCCCCTCCTCCGGCCCCGTTCGAATCCATGTTCTTCACCGGCCAAGAAGCGGCACGAGTGCTCCATCCACACAACGACGCGATAGTCGTCTCTGCCCCCGTCGCCAACAACCTCGTCCGGAGAATCCTAATCGACAATGGGAGCTCCGCCGACATAATCTTCAAGTCGGCGTTAGACAGGATGAAGCTATCCGGGATGAAACCGACCCCGATCTCGACCCCGCTCTTCGGCTTCTCCGGGGAGAGGGTCATGACGGAGAGAACTATCGACCTCCCGGTTACCTTCGGTACCCCGGGGGGGCTCGAGGTTACCCACATCGTGTCATTCCTAGACGTGGATCAGCCCTCGGCATACAATATCATCGTCGGCCGCCCGACTCTCAATCGGTTGAAGGCCATAACGTCCACATACCATACAATGATGAAATTCCCGACCGAGAAGGGGATCGCCGTAATGCTGGGAGACCAGTCAATGGCGAGGATGTGCTACATCCAGGGCGTGGATGGAAAAGGGAAGGGAATGATGGTAAGCACCGTCTTCCAGCTCGGGGACAAATTCCCCTGCAAGATAGAGGAGGGAGGCACCTTCGGAGAGCTAGACCAAAGGGACGATGTCGAGCCTCGGAAGGTGGAGACACCGGACGACCTCGTTCCCGTCGTGTTGGATGACGCCAAGCCTGACCAAGTAGTCAAGGTAGGCGCCCAACTCCCATCTGAAGTCCGAACCGAGCTCGCCGTTTTCCTCCGAGAGCACAAAGATGTCTTTGCGTGGACGCACGCCGACATGCCGGGAATTGACCCCGAAATAATGGTTCATCCTCTTAACGACGACAAGAGAGTAGCTGAGCACGTTCAACCGCGGCGGGCGTTCAGCGGTGAGAGGTACCAGGCCATTGGTGAAGAAGTTGACAAACTTCTCGCCCCCGACTTCATCAGGGAGGCGGAGCACCCCAAGTGGGTGTCCAATGTGGTGATGGTCAAGAAGCCAAACGGGAAGTGGCGGATCTGCATTGATTATAAAGATCTTAACAAAGCCTGCCCGAAAGACAGCTTCCCTCTCCCGAGGATTGAGCAGCTCGTGGACGCCACGGCGGGCCACGAGTTGCTAAGCTTCATGGACGCCTACTCAGGCTACAACCAGATCCGCATGCACGAGCCGGATCAGATCAAGACCACCTTTGTTACGAACCGCGGACTTTACTGTTACAAGGTCATGCCCTTTGGCCTCAAAAACGCGGGAGCGACGTATCAAAGGTTGGTGAACCGGATGTTCGCCAATCAAATTGGCAAAACCATGGAGGTCTACGTGGACGATATGCTCGTCAAAAGCCTCAAGGCCCGCGACCACGTTCGAGACCTTAGGGAGATGTTCGCGATCCTACGACGCTACAAGATGAAGCTCAACCCCAACAAGTGCGCTTTTGGGGTAGAGTCCGGAAAATTCTTGGGCTACATGGTTAGCCGTCGCGGGATCGAAGCTAACCCCGAGAAGATCAGGGCGATCTTAGAGATGACGTCGCCATAGAAAGTAAAAGAAGTTCAGAGCTTGACGGGAAGGATCGCCGCCCTAACGCGATTCGTTTCCAAAGCCACCGATAGGTGCCAACCGTTCTTCAAGGCACTAAAGAAGACCGACGGGTTCGTATGGACGGAGGAGTGCGAGGAAGCATTCCGCGATATGAAAGCCTATTTCACCTCCCCCCCGTTCCTCGCGAAGCCTATGAATGGCGAAACCTTGTACCTCTACCTCGCGGTTTCCGGTAGGGCCGTGAGCGCGGTTCTCATACGCGAAGAAGACAAGGTACAATGGCCGGTCTATTACGTTAGCAAGGCGCTCCTTGACGCTGAAACCCGATACCCGGAAATCGAGAGACTATCCCTCGCCCTCGTTATGAGCGCGAGAAAGCTCCGGCCCTACTTCCAAGCGCACCCCATTGTGGTCCGCTCGGGACATCCCATCGAGAAGGCCCTTCAAAAAGGGACCTCCTCTCGAATGGCGATATGGTCCCAAGAGCTGGGCGAGTACGGGATCGAGTTCCAGCCGAGAACCGCCATTAAGGGCCAGACCCTCGCCGACTTCATCGCCAAATTCACAAGCGCGCCCCCGACCGGCGAGGGCGACGAGAGTAGTAAGAGCACGGAAGACAAGGAGGACGACCACAGCGAGTCGTCGAAGAAGAGAACCAACGACCCGATAGGGCCGGTCTGGGACTTGCACGTGGATGGCGCGTCAAACACCCGGGGGGCTGGCGCCGGCGTTGTGCTCACAAATCCCGATAGGGAAAAACTGAGATACGCCCTGCGGTTCGAGTTCAAGGCTTCCAACAACGAGGCAGAGTACGAGGCTCTGATCGTTGGCTTGGAACTAGCGAACAAGCTAGGCGCCCAAAACGTGCGCATTTACTGCGACTCGCAGTTGATTGTGAACCAGGTTAAGGGCGACTACGCCGCCAAAGAGCCAAACATGGTCGCATACTTGTCCAAGGCCCAAAAGAATCTAGAGGCCCTGTCGTGGTTCGAGATCGTCCAAGTTCCTCGAGAGGCGAACATTGATGCTGACGCCCTGGCTCGCCTCGCGTCTGGGATAGACGAGGATGGCGAAGGCAGCGTCCCGATCGAAGTGTTGACCCGACCCTACGTCTCGAGAGGCGACGTAGGGGTAGTTGACGAGACTCCGCCTCCCTCATGGATGACTCCGCTCGTTGAATTCCTTAAGCGAGGAGTCGTCCCCGAAGACAAAGAAGAGGCCAGAAAGCTGAGAAGCTTGGCGCCGAAGTACACAATGAGGGATGACAACTTGTTCAAGAGAGGGTACTCTATGCCCCTTCTCCGCTGCCTGACCGAAGTCGAGGCGAGGAAGGTGATCCGCGAGGTGCACGAGGGGGTGTGCGGAAACCACGCCGCCGGACAATCTTTGGCATTAAAACTGCTAAGACTTGGATATTTTTGGCCGACCTTGAAAAAGGACTCCCACGAGTGGGCCAAAAAATGTGATAAGTGCCAAAGGTTCTCCCACATCCCACGTCAAGCACCGGCCCCATTGTGTCCAATCATTGTGCCGCGACCTTTCGCGAAGTGGGGAATCGATCTCATCGGTGAGCTGCCTACGTCCCCGAGGCAATACAAGCACGCGATCGTGACCATCGATTACTTCACAAAGTGGGTAGAGGCTGAGCCGCTAGCAAAGATCACCGAGGCAAACACGACGAGCTTCATTTGGAAAAGCATCATCTGCCGCTTCGGGATCCCCGCGTCAATTGTAACCGACAACGGGAAACAATTCGACAACGCGCGCCTCCGAGAAATGTGCGAACAACTGGGCATTAGCAAGACTTTCTCCTCTCCCCGCCACCCTCAAGCCAACGGTCAGGTCGAGGCGGTTAACAAGACAATCAAAGAGAACTTGAAGAAGAAGTTGGAGGAAAGGAAGGGGGCTTGGGCCGACGAGCTCCCCATGGTCTTATGGGCGTACCGCACCACCGCTCGAAATGCGACTGGCGAAATCCCTTTCGTTCTCGCATTCGGCGTCGAGGCCGTGGTACCTGTCGAGACCAAGCTACCGACCTTGCACATCGAGGAGTACGAAGAAGCCACCAACGACGACGCAATCAGGCTCGAGTTAGACCTCATAGACGAGAGGAGGGCGGACGCACTCACCCGACTTGCTGCACAAAAGAGGAAGGTCGAGAAGTACTACAATTCCAAGATCAAGCTGCGGAAGTTCGCCGACGGGAGCCTCGTTCTTCGACGGTTGTTCTAAAACACCAAGATACAAGGTGCGGGAGTTCTAGGCACCACCTGGGAAGGCCCGTACCGTGTGCGACGAGCCATCCACAACGGCACGTACGAGCTCGAGAACCTAGAGGGACTCGTGTTCACGCACCAGTGGAACGCGGAGCCCCTTCGGCAATACTACCAATAGATGTTCATTCGTCCGTTTTACGTTTTTTTGTTTTCGTTCTATTTTCAATTGTAGCAAAGACAATTTTAAATTGCGAGTTCGGCCAACGGCCTGGGATGTAATTTTTTAACCATTTCAACATTATAATGAATTACATTTCGCTTCAAAGCATTGTATTATAATTTCTAGTCTCCTCTACAAGCACCCAAGAAACTCGGGGGGCTAAGGAGGATAGAGTGAGGGTAACAAGCTCATTTATTCCACCTTTCACAAATCGGATCCGCGCACCGGACCTCCGATGACCCCGCACGTCCCTCGTGCGACGCTCTCGCACGAGTCGAATCCACACGCCGGGAGATAGCGAAACGTCGACAAGTTGGATCCGCGCCCCGGACCTCCGACCTCGCACGTCTTTCGCTGCGACACTCTCGCGCAACGTTGCGCCTTGCACACCGATAGGCAGCAAGGCATGGACGGATCACGTCCGCGCACCGGATCGTCGATCCCGGCAGTCAAAACCCAAAACTTGACACGCGTACCAAGTGCGCAGAAAACCAAAGAAAACTTGGCTACTCTAAGCTGTAGTCGATCTGCTCTTCGTCGTCTTCGGGGCGAGGGGCGCCCGACCCGCCAACGGTTTCTCCACCGGACCGACAGTTTGACGACTGGGCGGCCTCCGCAGGAACTTCGGGAATCAGGTCATCCTCTGGCAACTCGTCATCTAGAGGAGGAAACATGGCGTCAAAGAAGGAAAATGTGATCCCGCGAGACGCGTTCTCCTCCGCGGTCGCGTCTTTGACCCGCATGGCCACCTCGTAACGGGCCACCTCCAGCGAAAGATCCCAGTCCTCCTCCAACTCCGTCTTGGATCGCACGGCGTCGTCCTTCTCCTCGACGAGGGTCTGCACCTCCGCTCGTAAAGTTTCCCTCTCCCTCTCGGCCTTGACCCGGGAGATCTCGCTCGTCGACAGTCGAGCGTGGACGATGTTCAGCTCCTCGTCTCGGCTCGAGAGCGCCGCCTGGAGTTTCTTTGTCTCCCCTAAGAAAGTGTCAGCCACCTGCTCAGCCTTCTCCCGAGACGCCTTCTCGGCCGCCGCCTTCTCGCGAGCTCGCTTCAGTTCCTCCTCGAGCGCTTGAAACTCTTGGACAGTGCGGACCCCCGCCAGAGTGGCAGCATGGGCGGCCGCCGTGCTCTCCTTGTCTTTCTCCATGATTTGCATGCGACGCAGCAAGTCCCGGAGGATACGGTCGCTCCGTTCTTGGCGCGCGAGCATCTGTGGGAACAAACAATATACGTACGATCGAAATAAGCATAATGGTTGCACATAAGACAAGCAAGCAAATCGTACCGTTCGGGCATCGCCGATCCCACTCTGGAAATGCTCGAGGTCGCTCGCCGTCAGGAGAATCTTGAAGTCCCGCAGAGAGGTTTCAAGGATCCCTCAAGAGCATTGATCCCTCAGCTCCGCCGCTTCCGCTAAGAGCGTCGATTCCATGCCGTCTGGCGCCGCTGATGTATGGGCACGCTTGTGGCCGGAGGACGAGCCAGGGAGGGTCGTCGACGATGGTCGCTTGTTCGAGGAGTTCGCCGCGTTGGAAGCCCTCCATGGCGAGCCTCAGCTTGTGGTTGAGCCGCGGTCCCGGCTTCGACGTCGAGCGCCACCCTCGGTACTTGCGTGCGCGGTCGATGTCGCCGGGTCATGGTATCTGAAAAAGATAAAGCGACGACAGGTTAGAATGCAATACAATGGAACGTGCACCAACGGGAAGCATATGTGTGGTTAGTACCCCCCCACGTCAGGGGGAGGAGCAGACGAGCCCCCCGCCTCCGATTCAGGGTTTTCCGTAGCCTCCGCGTCGAGACCCGGGCACGAGGGAGCGTCGTCTCCAGGCGTGAACCACCCAGTCCTTGCCATTAGGTCTGGGGATTCGAAGTGCGGCCCTTGCCGCCTTGATTCCGGGACCGCCCTGATCACCGCCTTAAGCTCAGAACCCTCGATATCGCCTACAGGTGGAAAATCAGCCGCGGGACCGAAGAAGAGAGGCGCGACCCCGAAGGCTGACTCGGACACCCATATCCAAGGATATATGTGCTTCGAGTTAACCTTGCTAATGATGGCGAAGCGCTTACGGTGTAACGCTAGGTAGAAGCCCGGCTTCCCCGACACCCCTCGTATCGTCATGAGGTCCTGGATGTCGTCGGCAGTGACGGCCCTCTTCTTCGCCCGATAAAGCATCATATGGCACGCCGCGACCAGTCGGTAGAAGGCCGGGGACATCTGTAAAGAGTGCACCCCCAGTCGAACTAACAACTCCTGGATAACCGGTTGAAAAGGCAACCTTAGTCCCCCGCGAAGACTCGCCTCGTGGACCGCGGCGTACCCCATTCGAGGGCGGGACGGAAGATCATCGGGCAACGGTCTAAGGATTGACACAGATTCCGGGATGCTGTAGCGTTTCCTCAGGCTCTTGAAGCTGGCGATGGATATCAAGCTCGGGACATAGACACCCGAGCAGTCGAGGTTGCCCCGCACGACTGACTCACCTATCGGTAGGTTGAGGTCCGCGTTTCCTCCCGCGCAGTGGAAGAAAGTACCCTTGCCGCAGGTGCTACGCGACGGCTCGACGAGTCATCGGATCGTTCGGAATCCGGGACGTTGCCCGAGCGTTCGACTGGTTGCCGGCCGGCCGGGTCGCCGCCGTCAGGCCGGCCCATCCTGTGGCCAGCGACGCTCCCTCCTGCGTGCACGTCAAGCTCGAGGACCCAGCCCGTCTCCTGGCTGGGTGGCTCCTCCACGCGCGGGCCCGGCCCAGGCGGCCTCCGGCCTCCAACGCGCGCGTCAGGCCCGTCGGCCCGGCCCAACTCTCGGCCGGTCGGGTCTTCGGCCCATGAGCCCTGCCCGGGCGTCCCAACACTCGTCCCAGGCGCGTCCGGCCCACCAGCCCGGCCCGGCTCATGGCTGGCCAGGCCCTCCTCGCGCGCACGCAGCCCAGCGGCCCCGTCCGGCCCCCAGCCGGTTGGGCCCTCCTCGCGCGCACCGGCCCGGCCCGGCTCCTGGCCGGCTACGCCCTCCTCGCCCAGGCCCGGCCCAATGGGGCCTAGGGTTTGCCCATGGGATGGGCAAGCAGCCGCCCCCTGTCCGGCGCCACCTGGCCGGGCCGCCTCCTGCCCGGCGTCGGCCCCTCCCTGGGCGGTGTCGCCCAGTGCCGGCGACCTTCCGGCAGCACGCGCCATCGCCAGCGCGACCAGGACCCGGGGGCTATCCTCCCGCGCGCGATCTGCAGGCCACCCGACGGCCGCCACCGGTCGAGCAGAAGCCTCCCTTGCGTCAGGGTCGACCCAGGCGACGTTGAGGTCGGCCGGCGCGCCCCTCTCGGCTCCGGCTTCGCCGCGCGCGGCCACCCCGGGTTCGCTCGCGCCGCCTGGGCTTTTTTCCTCGCCAGCGCGCCTGGTGAGCGCCTGGTCGGCCCGGCCCGGTCGAGTTAGGGCTTCTTCGGGGCTGGGGCCGACCCAGATCGCGCCGCCCCCGGCCGGGGCGTCCCCCCCGGCGTCGCCTTCCTCCGGCGCGTCTCCTCCAGCGCCGGCCGCTCCAGGCGCGGCCGTCTCCGGCATTCGCGCGTCGCCCAGGCCACCGGCAGGCAGAGGGGCATCGTTCCCCGGCCTGGGCAGGTCCTCCCCGACGTCTCCGGCGCCGCTAGCGCCGCCCCGAGCCCAGGCGCCTCCTCCGGCGCGCACGCTATCCCCGGCGTCCTCCTGTCGGCGTTGGCCGTCTCCGGCACGCGCGCCCTCTCCCTCGTCGGCCAGCCACGCCTCCACCAATGAGAGATCCTCTCCGGACATTGCGATAGCGTTGATTGAATGCGACAAATGCCGTGTATCGGGGATCATTGGTGGGGGCGAAAATTGAGCCCAAAAAACATCCAAGTCCACGTGGTTGTCCTCAAACAAGTCATACAAATCACCTTCAATGGTCCCACGCCCCGATAGGTGGTCAATGGGGTCCATGGGCGCGAATAACGATGCAAGAATGATCGACAAAAAATAAAAATAATATTAAAAGGCGTCGGAACATACCTCTTGGCGACGGGCTTCTCCGATGGGCCAACGTTAAACTTTGAGTTTACCACACGATTTGCAATCGATGATAAACTCGGGGGGCTAATGTTACCGGTCCGTCTCGGCCCGGTGAATCGGCGACAGCCACGCTGGCGGCCGTCCTAAGACTCCCCCGCCCGCGGCCGACTCAGGGCCGGCGCTCGTCCAAGGCCGGCTCTCGTCCAAGGCCAGCACTAATCCAAGGCCGGCGCTCGTCCAAGGCCGGCACTCGTCCAAGGCCGGCGCTCGTCCAAGGCCGGCTCTCATCCAAGGCCGGCGCTCGTCCAAGGCCGGCACTCGCCAAGGCCGGCTCTCATCCAAGGCCGGCGCTCGTCAAAGGCCGGCACTCATCCAAGGCCGGCGCTCGTCCAAGACTGGCTCTCATCCAAGGCCGGCTCTCATCCAAGGCCGGCGCTCGCCAAGGCCGGCGCTCGTCCAAGGCCGGCGCTCGGCCAAGGGGTTCCCCAAACACCCTTTGGCCACCTATAAATACAGGGGCCGCTCTTAAATCTTTTATTATTGGAGAAAATATTGCCTACAACTTAATTGGAAAAGGCTAATACTTATATCTACTCTAAGAAAATGAGACCCTTATAACTGCGGCTGTTTAAAAACTGAGTTGATAGGAATAAGATATATTATTACTGATCAGATTAGCGATACCTGAAGTTGAGTAGGACTTGACACCAATCCATGGCTGAAAATTAAGACAAGGTCAGAGAACAAAATTTGCGCATGAATGATCTTGAAACTATATATGATTTAACATACTAACCTTGTAATCTGGAATTTTATCATGAACTCTACCAAGTATAGGCAAAGATGAGGGCCTGAAAATATATCCATTAATAAACTTCTAAAAGATGCGAGACAATGAGTAGGAAAAAAAAATAAAGTACACAAGCTGCATTAGTAAAGATGTTGCGCCACACTACTGGGAGCTTATATGGGTTCCATCGTATATGTTTTCACCGGCACCTATGTGTGCATAAAAAAATTCTAGAAAGTAAAATCAAGATGGCAAGAGATCATCAATAATAATAAATACTAAATAATATATAAAAATAAATAAATGTAACTTTCACACCATAAGCTGATCCTGAAGCAAAGATGATTTCATGCTTTTACATCTCTGATAACTGGATCCGTTATAACAAAGTGTGAGTTAATAAAGAGAATAAGGCCATCTCCAACCGATCACTCTATTTCTCACTCTATTTCTCAATAAACAGTGATTTCTCTCCAACCGAACTCTATTTTCCACTCTATTTTTCACTCTATTGTTCCCCCCTTTATTTCCTATTTATACTTATACCCCTATATTTTTTATTATTATTACTAATTAGATAACTTAGAAGAATTATGATAATGAGTAAAATATTACTCTATAAATTATTTATAATTATAAATATAAATACACATTAAATAAAATAAAATTTTATTTAATAAAAATCACAACACAAAAAATAAAATACAACACAATACAATTAAAATAAAAAAAAATTACAACACAACTCAATTAAAATAAAGTAGAACAAACTACAACGCAACAAATAAATTAACTTTAACACAAACAATTATGACTCGGAATTAGAATACTCTTCCCACAAGTGCTCAATCAATGCATTCCGAAGTGCGATGTGTGCATCTTTATCTCTTATTTGTCTATAACGATTAACGAATTGCTCAAATCTTGTGCCATCATCCCCCACCATTTCAACATTCGCTGGTGGTGTTTCTCTCGCAACTCCTATTGGAGCACTAACTCTAAAATCGTGTCGGTCCCGCAACAATTTCAAATCGTTGCTGGAGAACCCCGAATGCACGTTCTACGCCTTTTCTGCACGCTTCTTGCTTCATTGCAAAATACTTTTTTTTTGCCACGTGGCTCTCGGATAGTTTGCACGATGGTTGACCATTTTGGATATATACTATAAGCCAAATAGTAACCCATATTATACTCTATTCCTTGTATGACATAATGGGCAGGAGGAGCGATACCTTGAGTGAGATTGGAAAATAAATGGGAAGAATCTAGCACATTGATATCATTATTGCTCCCTGGCATACCAAAATAAGCATGCCATATCCAAAGATCATAATCTGCTACAGCTTCAAGTATAATAGTAGGCTTTCCACCGCGACCCGTGTATTGGCCGGCCCATCCAGTGGGACAATTTTTCCATTTCCAGTGCATACAATCTAAACTTCCTAACATTCCTGGAAAACCACGTTGTTGACCAACATGCAGAAGTCTAGCAATATCATTGGTTGTTGGTGATCTTAAATATTGCTCAGAAAATACCTCAACGATTCCCCGACAAAACCTCTTCATGCTTTCAATCATCGTTGACTCTCCTATTTTGATGTACTCGTCTGTGGCATCTGCCGGAACACCGTATGCCAGCATCCGAAATGCAGCTGTTATCTTTTGAAGGGGAGACAAACCAAGTTTGCCGGCGCGATCCACCCGTTGCTCGAAGTAGTTGTCATGACCTTGAACAGCATCCTTTATGCGGAGGAATAATGAGCGAGACATCCGATATCTCCGACGGAACATGGCTTCATCATACATCGGAGTTTCTGAAAAGTAATCATTGAATAGTCGACGGTCTGCACTCACTCAATCACGGTTGATGAAAGCACGTCCTGGCACTGAGCCTCCCGCTCTCATGTCTACTTGGCTGGAATGTTGACGGATAAGCTCTGTAATCAAGATATTGTTGTTGATGATAGCACGAGTTATGGCCTCCTCCTCTTCATCCAAACTAGTAATGAAATCGTCATCCGAGCTTCAAGACGACGAGGACCAATTAGTATTCATTTTGAGAGATAAAATGAGAGAATGTGTATTATACTCAGAATAGAATGAGTGTATGTATTAAAACTCATGATAGAATTGGTATTTTATAGAGAAAAAGTTAATGATAGAGGGAATCTTGTAAGTGAGTAGTCAAATCGCGTCAAAACGAGTTGAGAAACGTGAGAATCTTGTAAGTGAGTCGTCAAATCGCGTCAAAAGGAGTTGAGAAACGTGAGAATCTTGTAAGTGAGTCGTCAAATCGCGTCAGAAGGAGTTGAGAAACGTGAGAATCTTGTAAGTGAGTCGTCAAATCGCGTCAGAACGAGTTGAGAAACGTGAGAATCTTGTAAGTGAGTAGTCAAATCGCGTCAGAACGAGTTGAGAAACGTGATAATCTTGCTATAAATATTGCCTTCATAAGTTGTAATTTCCCCACATCACTCACCTTAGTAAAACAAATGTCTAGAGCTTCTAATTACTCTCGAGATGAAGACAAACTCTTTTGTAGGGTTTACATGGAGATTTCGCAAGACCCAATCATCGGTATATACCAATCATCCGACCAGTTTTGGACTCGTGTTGCGGAAGCTTACAACAACGGCAAAAGTCCGGATTCAGAGATGCGTTCGACGCGATCAATCCAGTGCCGTATTCAAGTGATTGAGAAAGCTACAAGGAAGATGCATCCATGCATTCGACAAATTGAGAATAGACACCCAAGTGGTGCTTCAACTGAAGATATTGTGAGTATTATAGTTTATTATTTTCTCACGATTAGATTTTTACTTAACCATTGTTTTATCAACTTTCAGATGGATCAAGCTAAAGTATTGCTTTCACAAGATGAAAAATTCAAGAAAGGTTGGAAGTTTCATCATGTGTGGAAAATTATTAAGAATTTTGAAAAATTCCAAGATGGAGCCTCAAGTGCAAGACAAACATCTCGAGGTTCATCTTGCCCACAAGAGTCAGAAAATCCAACTCCTGAATCTGCTACACATCCATCTCCTCCTGAGCGGCCGATTGGGGTGAAGAAAGCCAAATTAAAAAAAAAAAGTGGATGATGGAATAATGTCTAGAATTAGTGGTATTGAGGAAGGAAATAAAGAACTTCTTGAGCAATTGAAGAAGACAAGTGTTATCAGGCAACGCCACTTGGAATTGAAAGAAATCAAGGAAGAAAATAAAATATTGTTCCAGGATTTAAGTTCAATACCAGATCCACAGGTTCGGGCATATGTTCAAGCCGAACAAGCGAAAATTATGCGAAACAGGCTTGAACAACAACAATCCCATGCACCACCTCCGACTTCTGATTCATATTCTCAATATTTTACCGGTCTCGGGGGATCCGGCACCACTCTTCCAGAATATTAGTTTATCTATTGTAATTTTATTTTGTTGTATTGTGTTTTTTTTATGTCTTTTGAGTTTTCTTGTTGATTGTGTTCCGAATTGCTAATGTAATTGTGTTTGATATTAGTTTATTATGACCGTTTTAATATTATAATTTTCTTGCAATGTGCAAATATCATTGTTGTATTTTAAAATATTGTTGTCTTTCAAATTATACAACATAATAAATTTTATATAAATTAAATAATTTTAGGGATAAATATTAAATAATTTTAGGGATAAATATTAAATAATTATATGAAATTTGGGCATTTAGGCAAATTTTAAAACTTACAAAAAAATAAATAAATAAATAAAGTGGCTTAACAGTGCAGCGCTACGAATAGCGCTGCACTGTTGTCAAAATACATCCCACGCTATTATAGCGTGGGGAATGAAGGTCCAGTGGAGCACTTGCGCCAAAATAGGCAGCGCATAGCGCTCCACTGGAGATGGTCTAACAACTCTAAAAGGGTATTTTTTCGGTTCAAGATTCAAGTACACTAGAGGGTTTTTTTTTTAATTATATAAAATTTATTACTTTCTTTGATGGTGAACTTGTTTATGGCATCGATGATTATAAATAGTCAATCTGAATTCAAAGCACTAGAAATTTAATACACAAACCTCGTCACTGCGTCCAGGTCACGCACAGTTAGACATGCTCCATTAAAGCTGATACAAAATAAAAACAAAAGGTTATTGTAGTAGCAAGTGATGAAAATAAACCATATTTTTTATATATAAGAAAAAGCATGAAACCATTCTCGGTAATAGCAAGTATGAAGGTGATGACTCATCCTCAATAATACAAAAAAAAAAAAGAAAAAAAAAGATCGAGGAATTATTGACGCAACAATGTTGTGTTCGTGATCTATAAAAGTATATCCTCTGTTACAATGCTGAAAAGGACAACTGAGAGTACATATGAAAAAGAAGCATCTAGGTCGAAGGTGAAGAAGGTAGAAGCCGTGGTGAAAGTCATCGTGGATCGGCGGCGGTCGAGGAAGAGCTAAGCGACGGCGAGAGAGAGGCGTCGAACTGTTTTTTGAAGTCTGTCTCCGAGTAATATTTGAGGGAGATAGAACTTTTTGAAGTATATGTGTGAATATTAGAGTATTTCTAATACTTAGTGGTTTTTACTTTATTTTCATATTGGTGGGAATATGAAAATTTCCAATACTTAATCTAATTTGTGAGTGGGAAATTTCCCTCCCACACTCAAATAGTAAAATTTTGTTAATTTTTTTATATTTTAAGTATTACAACTCCTTCTTTACCTTTGACTGTAGTGTAAATGTGCCAACATTTTGTGGGAAATTTTCCTCCATTTAAAAATGGTGAAATTTTGATCATTTTTCTTTTTTTGAGTATTAGCACTACTTTTTTATATTAGCTGTAGAGAAAAATAGATCATTATCTACAGCTTTATATTCCACTGGAGTCTAATACAAGACGCGTAGGCGATTTCTTGTCAGAAATGGTGGACGCGTCTAGTGTGCTAGACGCGTAGGCGATTTTCAGTCGAAAACTGTTAGAGCACTCGTGGGCTCGAGATTAATCGTTCGATCGAGAGAGGCGGCACTCGGGAGTCCCCGAGAGTGCTTCGGAATCTCTGAGAACGAGAAATCGAGGAGAATCCGCTTCAGGCCAAGGATGGCATCCAAAGAAGCAGAGTGAAGTCTCAAGTTTCTTGAGAATGAATGAGATGGCTTCCCCCTCAGTGAGAGGGGGTTTTTATAGGTGTTTGAGGGCCTTGAGAGGGTCCTTTATTGTCCATGTGGGACTAGGGGCGCGCGGCGCGCAGGTCACCAGGCGCGGCGCGGGATGCGCGGCGCATGGGGCGCACGACGCGGGCGTGTCTTGGTGCGGCGCGCGGCCTGCCTGGGGCGGCACGCGGCTTGCTGTGCGTGGCTGGCTGCTCGGCGTGCTGCGCGCGCGGTTTCCTTGAGGGGTGCATGTTGCACGGCCCATCTCGTCGGACTCTTGTGGGCCTTAGCGGTCTTCGGATATCATGCTTGTCATGCGAAATATGAAGGTACCCAATGAACGTGACTCAACTCGAGGAGCGAGGCTCGACTCGAGGATCGACTCGAGGAGAACGACTCGAGGCTCGACCCGAGGAGCGAGGCTTGAGTAAAGGAGAACAACTCGAGGGCTCGACTCGAGGAGCGAGACTCGAATCGAGGAGAACGACTCGAGGCTCGACTCGAGGAGAATGACTCAAGGCTCGACTCGAGGAGAATTACTCAACTCAAGGAGCGAGGCTCGACTTGAGGAGCTGAGAGTTTGGCACGAGGGCTTGCCAGTCGACTCGTGACTGAAGGCTTGCCGCTCTTCAGGACCTCCGGCCTGACCATTGGCCTTTTGAGCGGCGCGTCTTTCCAGCGTTCCGGGTTTTCCGAAAATGACCGACAACAATAGGATCATCTTCGTTCACTCCAATGTCATCCTCATGTTCTTGAAGAAATATAACATAATCATCTGGTATTGCACTTCTTCTTTCTCTGGTGGATCTTCTTAAAGGCATATGTTCTTGAGGTGGTAGAGTTTGTTCTTCTGGAACAATTTGTTGAGCAAGGAGTTCCTTAATATTGTTTTGAATTGGGTCTTGAACAATGTCAGGAGTTAAGTCATGATCATTGTCAATACCACCTTGGGAATATTAACATATTCCTCTTCCAAGACAAATTTTCTTACTGTATCTCCCCCTGCAAACTCGACATCCTCAAAGAAATGAGTGTTTCCTGTCTCGAAAATTGACCTAATTGTGGGATCATAAAACTTGTACCCCCCGGATCTCTCAGCGTATCCAACAAAATAGCAACTCACAGTCTTTTAGTCCAGTTTCTTTTCATTAGGCTTATAAGGCCTTGCCTCAGTTGGACATCCCCAAACATGCATATGTTTTAGACTAGGCTTCTTACCCGTCCAAAGTTCGTAAGGGGTTTTGCTCGCTGCCTTAGTTGGAACCTTGTTAAGGATATATGTTGCAGTCTTTAGTGCTTCTCCCCAGAGCGATTCAGGTAAAGTAGAATGACAAATCATACTTCTTACCTATCTTTAAGCGTTCTGTTTCGTCTTTCAGCAACACCGTTCATAGTTGGCGAACCCGGCATAGTGTACTGTGGAACGATACCGTATTCCTCTAGGAATTTAGCAAACGTTCCCTAACGTTGTTCACCTGAACCGTCATATCTACCGTAGTACACACCACCACGATCAGATCCGACGTTTTTAATTCTTTTTCCGAGTTGATTTTCAACTTCAGCTTTGAACTTCTTGAACACGTCTAGTGACTGTGACTTTTCATGAATGAGATATATGTAGCCATATCTTGAAAAATCATCTATGAACGTTATAAAATATTGCTGACCATTCCAAGAAGATGTTGGAAAAGGTCCACAAATGTCTATATGAATAAGTTCTAAGACGTCCAAAGTCCTGTTGGCTTCAAATCTCCTTTTATTGGTTTTGAAATTTTGATTAGTCGCAAAGACAAGATGTCGCACACAATGTGTTTACAATGTGTCTGACAACTTGCTTGAACACAGGTTATGGATAAACAACAAACAGTGCAGTAAATAAATACACATGATATGGTTACCCAGTTCGGTGAAATACACCTACGTCTGGAGGCACGCTGCCAGTGGAAAGGATTTCACTATCTTGTAGTCAATAGCACACAAGGTTTATATCTGATTACAATCAACAAATCAATAAAACCTAGAGACTATTACCACAAGTGATCACCTAGTCAGGGACTCCCCCTGAATTTGAGCTCCGTCTCAATTCCACCCTTCGAGCAACCTCCTGGCTCGGATGACCTTTAGTCTTCAGCTGTTCGTGAACCTTCAATCACGAGAACACAAAACCCAACTCTCACAGACACTCAATCTTTGTGGAATAGTGTTTGAGAAATACACCGCAATTAACAAAACAAACAGCCTCCCAGTCCGCCAGTCTTGCACGTCCAAGAGCTCTGAGTGTTTTATCAAAAACGTCAAAGCTGCTAAGGGGAAGCACATGTCTTTTATAGCAGCTTTACAAGCCCGGAAGCGAATCTAGGGTTTCCTTACCCAGCCTCAAACGAATATCACATAATCAAGTCACCAGCGAGGCAAATATCTTGTAATGAAGACAGCAGCGAGGCAAATATCTTGTAATGAAGACAGTAGCGAGAATATCGCATAATCAAGTCACCAGCGAAGCAATCTGTCAAAACTGGAAACTTGCATGAAATAAAGTCTGCACACAGGAGGAAAGATGTCACACCAGAAGTAGAAGCATAACGACCAACATCTTTCCACACAACTTGCACTAAAAAATAAAGCCAACAAAAACGTAACAACAGGTTTGTTTTCCTTTTATACAATTTACACAAATATTGAAGTCCGTGAAATCTAAGGGATATAGAATTTCGCATGACACAAGTCTCTCTATTCTCCTTTGAGAGATGTGACCTAATCGTTTGTGCCATAACGCGGCCGAATTCTCGCTAGTTAATTTTCTCTTTACACCTCGAGTACTTAAATGCAAGGATTCATTAAATGAAGCATTTATCTCAATGGAATATAGATTATCATATCCTGATAAAGAACCGGAACCAGCCATATTTGAATTGTGAAACAAACTAAATTTCCATTCTCAAATGAACAAGAATAACCACATTTGTCCAAACAAGAAACATAAATCAAATTCCGTCTAAAAGACGGTAACACAAAAGTTTCATCAAGATCCAAATAAAATCCAGTCTGCAACAATAATCTAAATTGTCAAATTGCTTCAACTTCAACCTTCTTGCCATCGCCCACATAGATGTATCTTTCAGCATCATTTGACTTTCGGCAATGGAGGCAACCCTGCATAGACACACTGATGTGAGTGGTTGCACCAGAATCCATCAACCAGGTGCTTTACGTACCGAAGCTAAATTAACCTCAGAACAAACCAAATTAAGAAGTATACGTTTCTTAGCACGCCAAGCATGATAATTAGCACAATGCTTCTTTACATGCCCTACAGCTCGACAGAAGAAACAACCAGTTTCCTCAGGGTTATCTGGTTGCTTTTGATGTTTCTTCTAAGGTGCTGTATTCGCAGCTTCCTTATCCTTCTTTCTTTTCCATGACCCCGAGAACAATCAACAAGTTCTCCTTCCATGACTTGAAGTTGGAGCCACTCAGCAAATGAATTGAATTGATGTTGGCAGAAACATTTTCAGGAATCGTAACTGATACAAAGAACAATAATCAAATAAACAAACAAGCTCAAAGAAAAAACCTAAACCGAAACTCAAAAAATTCAAATTCAAATATGGTAAAAACCCATCTCAAGATACCATGCACTCCATCAATATTATGTCTTTGGACAAAAATAGTTACTTGTAAGTGATATCTTGGTGCACTAATCAAATACTGATAATAATGAACATATCAAATAATAGATCTTCCTTTGGGCCAATCTAATATTCATATGTAAAATCGAAGAATCATCACGTATTTATTAGCGCAAACATACATGCAATCAAGTTAAACATTTACCTTCCTTTGGGCCGATAAATATTCAAAATAATTACAAGTACAAAACCTTTTATACTTTAAAATAAATAAATTTCCACAAGAAATGCCACTTTGGTGACATGTTGCTTCAATTAATTTATTCTAAAATATATACATTCCAAATAAAATACCAATATTTGAATTTAATTTTTTTTTATGTGGGCTAAACCCACGAACTTGAATAATCAAGGGCCCATTAGGGCTTTATATGAAAAAAAAAACTAGGCAAACATGTAGCTGACTACACTACTACAAATGTTGGATTATACAACTCACTTTCTACAACGCTTATGAAAAGCGTTGTAGAAACTAGTGATTCTACAACGCTTATCACAAGCGTTGTAGAAACATGGTGTTTCTACAACGCCTATGGACAAGCGTTGTAGAAACTTGGTGTTTCTACAACGCATATGGTTAAGCGTTGTAGAAACTTGTAGATTCTACAACACATATAGTTAAGCGTTGTAGAAACATGGTGCATCAGATTTCCCACAACGCTTTAAAAATCCGTTGTAGAATCCACGCCGTGGCGTAATGTGTTTTCTGCCGCGGCGAGACCTTACTACAACGCACAGTGAAAGCGTTGTAGAAAAATGTAATCCGCCGCGGCGAAATTCATACCTCGCCGCGGCGGGTGGTTTCTACAACACTATACAAAAGCGTTGTAGAAACTTGTCGCCGCGGCGGGGTATCTAACTCGCCGCGGCGAATATATCTCGCCGCGGCTAGAAATATTCGCCGCCGCGGCGAGGTGGATACCGTGGCCAAGGAATTTTTTAAGAAACTGTCTCGCCGTGGCGAGTGAGGAATCTCGCCGCAGCGAGATGTTCATACAACGGTTATAAAATCCGTTGTAGGAACATCTCGCCCCTGCCGCGCTTCCACCTCGCCCAGCCCCGCCCCGCCCCGCCTCCACCTCGCCCGGCCCAGCCTCCACATTGCCCAGCCCCGCCTCCACCTCGCCCAGCCCGGCCTCCACCTCGCCCAGCCCCGCTCCACCTCGCCCCCTGCCCCACCTCCACCTCGCCCAACCCCGCTCTACCTCGCCTCTCGCTCGCCACGTCCTCGCCCAGCCCGCCTCCACATCGCCCAGCCCCCGCCTCCACCTCGCCCAACCCGGCCTCCACCTCGCCCCTGCCCCGCCTCCACCTCGCCTATCGCTCGCCACGTCCTCGCCTCCACCTCACCTCTCGCTCGCCACATCCTCGCCCAGCCCGGCCTCCACCTCGCCCAGCCCCGCCTCCACCTCGCCCCTGCCCCGCCTCCACATCGCCCAGCCCCGCCTCCACCTCGCCCAGCCCGACCTCAACTTCGCCTCTTGCTCGCCACGTCTTCGCCTCCACCTCGCCTCTCGCTCGCCATGTCCTCGCCCAGCCCGGCCTCCACCTTGCCCAGCCCGCCTCCACCTCGCCACTGCCCCGCGCTCCACCTCGCCCAGCCCGGCCTCCACCTCGCCCAGCCCGGCGACCACCTCGCCCAGCCCGGCCTCCACCTCGCCCATCCCTCGCCTCCACCTCGTCCCCGCCTCCACCTCGCCCAGCCCCGCCCCGCTTCCACCTCGCCCCTGCCCCGCCTCCACCTCGCCTAGCCCCACCTCCACCTCGCCCAGCCCGGCCTCCACCTCGCGCAGCCCCGCTCCACCTCGCCCCCTGCCCCGCCACCACCTCGCCCAGCCCCGCTCTACCTCGCCTCTCGCTCGCCTCCGCCTCGCCCAGCCCGCCTCTACATCGCCCAGCCCGGCCTCCACCTCGCCCAGCCCGGCCTCCACCTTGCCCCTGCCCCGCCTCCACCTCGCCTCTCGCTCGCCACGTCCTCGCCCAGCCCGGCCTCCACCTCGCCCTGCCCCGCCTCCACCTCGCCCCTGCCCCGCCTCCATCTCGCCCAGCCCGGCCTCAACTTCGCCTCTCGCTCGCCACGTCCTCGCCTCCACCTCGCCTCTCGCTCGCCACGTCCTCGCCTAGCCCGGCCTCCACCTCGCCCAGCCCGCCTCCACCTCGCCCCGGCCCCGCGCTCCACCTCGCCCAGCCCGGCTTCCACCTCGCCCAGCCCCCGCCTTCACCTCGCCCCCGCCTCCACCTCGCCCAGCCCCGCCCCGCCTCCACCTCGCCCCTGCCCCGCCTCCACCTCGCTTCCACCTCGCCCAGCCCCACCTCCACATCGCCCAGCCCCGCCTCCACCTCGCCCAGCCCCGCTCCACCTCGCCCCCTGCCCCGCCACCACCTCGCCCAGCCCCGCTCTACCTCGCCTCTCGCTCGCCTCCACCTCGCCCAGCCCGCCTCCACATTGCCCAGCCCGGCCTCTACCTCGCCCAGCCCGGCCTCCACCTCGCCCCTGCCCCGCCTCCACCTCGCCTCTCGCTCGCCACGTACTCGCCTCCACCTCGCCACGTCCTCGCCCAACCCCGCCTCCACATCGCCCAGCCCCGCCGTCACCTCGCCCAGCCCCGCCTCCACCTCGCCCCCTGCCCCGCCTCCACCTCAACCCTGTCTCGCCGCGGCGAGTGAAGAATTTCGCCGCGGCTAGACGTTCCTACAACGGTTATAAATCCGTTGTAGGAACTCCTCGCCGCGGCGACGACATATTTTTGCCGCGGCGAGGGTTTTTAGGTTTTCACTATAAAAGGCCGTTTTCAGTTTTTTTTCTCATTTTTTCCAATACCCACACACGAGACAACCATTTTCGGCCGCATCTCTCCCGTTTTTTCTTCCAAAACCCTCGCCACGTCCTCGTCGCCCCAAAATCTCGCCGTCGCCTTGTCCTCGCCGTCTACTCTCTCTCGCCTTGTCCTCGCCGCCATTTTTCTCTCGCCGAGTCCTCGCCGTGCTTCCTCTCGCGCCTCTCTCTCTCTCTCTCACTTGCTGCCTCATTGTAAGGTATGATTTTAAAAGTTTTTTAAGGTAGTTATTGATTTAATTTCGTGTTGTTGATATGGATTTCTTGTTGTTTACCCGAATTGCACATAGTTTGATTTTTTTAATTCACAAATTTAGGGTTTTGTTTGATTTTCTCTTTTTAGAACAAGAAATTAGGGTTTAGGTTAGTGGAATTTGAATGAGTGAATTTAGTCAAATTAGGGTTTTGTTGATATGAATGAATTTGAATGAGAATTTGAGTTAAATTGAAATGTCCGGATTGTGTTTGACATATTGTTACATAGGTTAGTGGTTAAAATGGTTATGTATATTAATGTTGAGATTGAATTGTTTATGAATTTGTGATTGATCGAATTGTTCATGAATTTGTGATTGGTCGAATTGTTTATGAATTATTTGTGATTCTGTTTTGTAGGAGCTTGAAAATGCGTCGAACTAAAAACACGGCGGGCTCCAAGGCTCCGAGCTCTTCCAGAGGTCAGAGTAAAGGAAAAAGCAAGCGGAGGAAGCGGAGAAAGAGGGGGAAGCGGAGCCCCTATTGCGCTTACCAGCACCTCCGGTAATCGACCCCGCCACCATCGACTACATTGCGCATTGCTCCAACTATCTCGTCGGGGGGTTCCAACACACGCAACAGTACATGCACCAACAAGCGGAGTATGGCGCCTCTCACATCAATCAATTGAACGATCTCTACTCTCGGTGGGACATCAACCAAGAGAATCAGGTGTTATTTCCTCCATATCCTCAGTACTCCGACTATCCGTACGCACCACCACAGTGGCCACCGCATATGGCACCTCCTCAATATCCGGCGAACCCACCACCACCACCACCGAATGACGAGTAAATTTCAAGAACCAACAACACCAACTCTTCCATATAAATTTCAAACTCTTTTTAAATTTAAGTTTCAGTTTATGACTAGATTACTGTGTTTTATTTGTGTGTTTGAGACTTCAGTCTTTGTTTGAGACTCGTTTGGTGTGTTTTATTTCATATATGTTTGAAACTTGATGTTATATGTTTAAGACTAGTTTGGTTTGTTTTATTGATTATAGAAATCTTAATTGAATGATCATTTTTAGTTGGAGAACAGGTTAAATATTGGAAAAAAAAAGTGAATGATTAGGTGGTAGAGTGCTTCGTCGCCGCGGCTAGGTACCTTTCTCGCCGCGGCGTGACTATTCTCGCCGCGGCACTATATAGTCCCCGCCGCGGCGAGTACTCTACGCCGCGGCTAAAATATTACTTCGCCGCGGCGAGATTTTGATTTTCTTAATACCGAGAGTCTGTGTTTTTTAAGAACTTGTCTCGCCACGGCGAGGTGATATTCCCGCCGCGGCGAACTACCCTCGCCGCGGCATGAAATATACGTTGCCGCGGCGAGGTTTCTACAACGCTTGTTTAAGCGTTGTAGAAAGGTTCTCGCCGCGGCAGGATTTATATACGGCCGCGGCGAGATTTTGTTTTTTTTATACCGAGAGTCTTGGATTTTTAAAAAGATATCTCACCGCGGCGAGGTGATATTCCCGCCGCGGCGAAGTCACCTCGCCGCGGCATGAAATATATGTTGCCGCGGCGAAGTTTCTACAACGCTTGTTTAAGCGTTGTAGAAAGGTTCTCGCCGCGGCAGGATTTGTATATGGCCGCGGCGAGATTATCTTGCCGCGGCGAGTGTTGTACTCAGCCGTGGCGATGTCGGAGAAATGTAATTTTAATGTAAATGACATTGTATAGAGAAATTTTGAATGAAAAATAACGTTGTCCACAGGAGAATAACATAAAATCCAAAATGAAAATACATTATCTAAATGTTCAATATCAAACAAAAATAGGATCTATATCCTTACGAAGTAGATGTGAAACATCGTCGTCATCAAAATCATCCATCTCTTGATCAATTGGCGGTAATCCTGATGTGAACGGAGGAATGCTAGACATGTCTTCGTCTTCTTCTTCGTTACCGTTTCTCGCTTTCATATGAACCACTAACGATAACTCAGGATTTGCTGGATCCGAAACATAAAACACTTGACTTGCTTGCGAAGCCAAAATAAATGAATCATTCTCGTAGCCAATCCGTCTAAAGTCGACAATTGTAACTCCTTCATTATCAACTTTAACGTGATTATTGTCTGCCCATTTGCACTTGAATAATGCGACTCGCAACCCGCAATAATCAAGTTCCCAAATATCTTCAATGTATCCGTAATACTTCATAAAAGCATGTTTTGGATTCTTATCTTTTGCCGACGAAATATTGTAAAGCTTCGGCAAACAATGTAACACCACTATTTTGTACGGGATGCTTGTTGTCTCGTTCTCTTGTGTAAAATGTAAAACCATTAACAGACCAAGCAGTGTACCTTGTAACCATTGAGGAAGGCCCGCCAGATAGTTTACTCAACGTAGATGAATGTCCTGCCTCTTTAAATAAGCGTTTTCCAAGCCAGTTTTGAAACAAACGGTTGTGCTCTTCTTGCAACCATTTTTCATTTCTACACTTCTTTGGATTATGCTTCCTTCCGGCCTATTGTAGTTCTTCACGTAGCTTTTCAACACTTTCATATAACGTTCGATTGGATACATCCACCGTAAAAACACAGGCCCTCCTAATTTCACTTCACGTACCAAGTGGACGGTTAAGTGGATCATTATGTCGAAAAACGAAGGTGGAAAGATATTTTCGAGCAAGCACAGAGTTTTCACCAATTCTGACTGCATTAAATCCAATCGAGTTGGATCAATGACCTTCGAGCAAATCGAGTTAAAGAATACACATATCTTTGATATTGCAAACCTCACATCTTTTGGCACAATTCCTCGCAAAGCAAGAGGCAACATTTGTTGTAGCAGCACATGACAGTTGTGCGTCTTCATTCCAATAAGTCTCAAATCTTTCAAAGACATGAACCTCTTATCGTTTGACGAATGACCTTCGGGGACTTTAATAGAACCAAACCAGTTACACAATTTCTTTTTCTCCTTTCGATCTAGAGTGTACTTTGCCGGTGGTAATTTTGTTTTTTTCCAACCCCCCTCCTCGGGATGCAAAATGCTTCTTATATTCATCTCTTTGAGATCCAATCGAGATTTTATTCCGTCTTTCGATTTATTTAGATCATCAAGAAGTGTACCAATAAGCGATTCGCAAACATTTTTCTCGATGTGCATAACATCCAGACAATGCCGGACGTAGTGTGTCTTCCAATAAGGAAGGTCGTAGAAAATCGATTTCTTCTTCCAAGGATTCTCTTTGAACGATTCTTTAGTACTAGCACTCCGCTTTCTTTTCCCAAGCACTTCATTGACGTTTTTAACCATCTCATAGACATCTTCACCAGACAAAATTCTAGGAGGGGGTCGTTCTTCTGAATTTCCATCAAATGCTTGTTTCAATCTTCTATACGAGTGATCTCTTGGTAAGAATCTTCTATGACCCAGAAAAACAGTTTTCTTACCATGCTTCAAACGGATGGAAGATGTGTCTTTCATGCAAATCGGACAACCAATCGAGCATTTCACAGAGTATCCTGACAAGTTTCCATAGGCCGGAAAATCGTTAATAGTCCACATTAATATTGCCCTTAAGTTGAACGAATCTCCACGGTAAGCGTCTTTAACTTCCATCCCTTTCTCCCATAACATCTTCAAATCATCGACCAACGGTGCCAAATAGACATCAATATCATTTCCTGGTTGATTCGGTCCTGAAATCAAAAGCGTTAACATCAAGAACTTTCTCTTCATACATAGCTTTGGAGGGAGATTGTAGTTCACAAGTATAACCGGCCAAACACTGTATTTACTGCTCATCATGCTGAACGGGTTCATTCCATCAGAAGCTAGACCAAGGCGCAAATTTCGAGTATCAACACTGAAATCCTTATACTCTAAATCGAATGATTTCCACTGTGCAGCATCAGCGGAATGTCTCAACATACCATCATCGATACGCTTTTCGGAGTGCCAAACCATGTTCTTCGCGTGTTTGACACTATTAAACATTCGACGAAAGCGCGACATTGGAGGAATGTACCATAACGACTGAAATATATTTAACGAAAATCAGTAATAAATAATGAATATGAGCTACATGTATTTCCTAATCAAGTGATGAAAATGTACGTACCTTAACTGGAACCCTTTAACCCCGTTACATGGAATTTTACCCTTCTTCCACCGTGACTCTTTGCACGTCGGACATTCATCTAGATCTTCATACTCGTGTCTATATAAAACACAATCATTTGGGCACGCATGGAATTTCTCGTACTTCATGCCTAATGTACTCAAAGTCTTCTTTGCTTCATACATACTTAAAGGTACTTTATTGTCTTTCGGAAATGCTTCTTTCAGTGTTTCCAACAATAGAGTAAAACTAGTGTTTGTCCAACCCCCCGACGCCTTCAAATGAAATAATGTAACTAAAAATGACAACTTCGAATAGCTTGTACACCCTTCATATAATGGTGTCTCCGCATCATTCATCATGGACTCAACAATTCCGGTCGCTCAACAAAATCGTCCTCCAAATCATTCATCATTCCGCACATATCATCAATATCATCTTCAACATCATCCTCATTTGCCGTAGAACGAAAAACCTCACCATGGTAGAACCATCTTTGATACGAGGTCATTATTCCATATGCAAACAAATGGATCCGAACGACATCAATCGAAAAATGTCTATGATTTCCACATTTAATACAAGGACAATGAATAGATTTCACATCTACCATGTTCTCTCTAGCAAAATCACAAAACTCATCTACACCTTTCCGATATATCTCATTCAATCTATTCTCCCACATCCACTTTCTCATCTTCATACGCTAGTGCAGATTCACATCAAGTCATTGGGATGCCAGCTTTATCACCTACAATGGTAAGGAAACGGTGCCTAGATACCATAATAGACATTTTGAGCTTTATTTTCTTTTGATTCAAATAAGCAAACGTGTCTATCGATATATGTATAGCAGAATCAAGGAAATATTGCAAAGTGGAAAAAGAAAGAAGGAGATAAGGTTAGCTGTTAAGTCTTTAGATCACCAAGAGTTGTTGACTCGATTGAACTTTAGATACTTTAGACTGACAGGCAAAGATTGCAATGTTGTGTAACCATCTCTCCTGATTATTGTCTTTGGTCTCAGATTGAAGTCGGTGATATATTATGCGAAATCGAAACCGACAAAGCTACTCTCGAATTTGAATGTCTAGAAGAGGGGTAATTAGCCTTTTTAATTATTAATTTTAAATTCGTGATTCAAAGTTGCTAAATGATCTCATTTCTCGCAAGGATTAATTAGTTTTAAAAAACTACAGTTCATAACTCAAGCTTTGTATCTTGTGAAATTTTAGTATTTTAACTTTCGTGGACTGTCATAGGTTTCTGGCGAAGATACTGCCACCTGACGGTTCAAAAGATGTGCCTGTAGGACAACCTATTGCCATAATGGTATTCTCTTATAAACCTTCCATCTCTTATGTACATTATGTTATGACTTCCTGTTTGCATTTTGCTCATCTATGTGCTAAAATTTTCTATTAGGAATGTCTCTTCTGATAATTCTGGTTTTTCATCTTCTACGAGTTACTAAAATACTAGTCTGTGCTTGCTCACAAGGTTGAGGACGAAGATGATATAAAAAATTTCCCTGCTTCTATATCAAAAGAATCTGAGGTCTCAGGAAAGACATCAACAAACCAGGATGTCAAAACTGGAGAGAGTGTACAAGAAACAAGCTGATCAGCTAATAAAAACACTGCTGATCTTCCTCCGCATATTTTCATTCACATGCCAGCTTTGTCTCCGACGATGGTAACAATGAAACTTTTTGAATTCTTTTCATCTTATAAGATTTCCCTCCTAATTTCGGTCCTATTTTTGAGCCCCATGCTTTCCTTTTCTTCTAACCATGCTCTCTTGATGGTGCTGCGTGCCTCTCCGAGCTCGTACCACAGGTACGAGGACGCAGCGAGGACGGTTCCGGCGAGTCGCGGGCGAGCAGCGAGGGCTGTTCGGGTTCAGCGACGAGGCAAATAGGGGCTGTTCAGTTCCAGCGACAAGTCAACGGCTCGGCGAGATGTGTTGAGGCTGCGACATTGCGTAGCGACGGTGCGGACACGGGCTGCGAAACCTCGGCGTGTTGAGGCATAGTGAGTTACGCAGCGACGACACCGACTCGGCATGTTTTTTATTGTCTTTATTTTCTGAAACTGTTATTGCAGGCTGGGGTTCTCACTGGAAAGTCTTGTCGATGGGCTGCTGATGACCAACAAGGATAATGTGTGGGTGGAAGATGGTAAATGCTATCTTGTCCTTGTGTTTGAGGCAAAGGTTTTGGCACTGTCCGATGGGCTGCTCATGAGCAACAAGGATAATGTGTGGGTGGAAGATGGTAAATGCTATCTTGTCCTTGTGTTTGAGGCAAAGGCTTTGGCACTGTCCGATTATGAGAAAAGACAGGTAAATGAAACTGTTATACTGTGTATAACGGAAACAAATTAAAGTCATGATAATCAAACTTTATAAAATATGCAGATATCTCCATGAGCACATCACATATTTTGAGAGAAACGGAAATCTGGAAGCACTTGAAGCAATGAATGATAAGCTTCGTAAGCGCTTCAAGAATCCAAAGTTGTCCAATAGCAACTGCGCCAAAGTTTGTACGCACGCCTCGATCGCTTGGTGTCGGGCTCTTGTGATCAGCCTTGGACAGATCGCTCAGGTCTCTTGAGGTAGCAAACAAGAACTTTGTTATCATTATATGATCTATTTCTTGTAATGATTTTGTAGTGTCATAGGTTTAAGTATAATTTTCATTGTAATTCATGACTTGGTATTTTTTTATGGCATTGGTTTAAGATTTGAGTATAAGATTGTATTTAATATTTTTATTTGCTATATTAAATTATAAATAATTAAAATCGGTGGGATATTATATGTTGTTTTGCTGTATTTTTAATTTATTTTCTATTTTTAATTATAAATGTTTTTTATTTTATATTTATATAAATATATATTTTTATTAAAAAATTGCTCTACACAAATAAGATGGAGTCTATATTGTTAAAATATAATTTCATACATATAAACTACAATTAAAAAATGTAGTCTTCAACATAAAAGACTGGAGTCATAGGCAAATAGATAAGACTCCAATGCAATAGATGACACAAAAACACAGTAGTCTGTTCAACTCAATTAATTATAACTACTCTTTAAAGCTATAGTGTTTAAAGACTCTCAACTTGAACAACTACAGCTAAACAATGTAGTCTTCAACAAAAAAGACAGGAGTTATAGGCAAAGAGATAAGACTCCAGTGCAATAGATGACACAAAAAAGCCGTAGTCTGTCTAATTAAATCAATTAAGACTACTTGTAAAAACTGTAGTGTTTTTTTCTTATGTAATTGAGTTATATATAACTACATCATAACGTTGTAGTATTTATAGATGAGACTAGTAAGACTACATCTATAAAATGTAGTTATATATTTTAACTACAGTCTTATAAAACAGATACACTACGGCCAAAAACTGGAGTCATAATCAAAGAGATAAGACTCCAGTGCAATAGATGACAGTCAGTAAACTGTAGTCGACTTAAAATGACTACGACGTTCGGCAGTAGTTAGAGACCAAATTTCTGGTAGTGGTAGTCAGCCACCTGTACGTTCTGAGGGCGTCAACAACCCCGATAACGTTACTGGGACTAAAAAGTACTTCTTGCGCCCCCGAGCGCATGGTGACGAAGAGTCGCTCCATGAAGAGAGCTCGACCCGTTCACCATCTCCATCTCCATCTCCAGATAGCAGGGACGACCGCATCATGGAGTTGGAGGAGAATATCCGCCAACTGAAGGCGAAGAACGCGAGGTACCACAGCCGACTGGCTGCAAAGCGACCTATGCATGATACGGTGACCCCCAACAGGGATCCTGAGAACCTCAACGAGGAAAGTCGCGACTGCGACCCAGATTACGAGGGTGCTGATGATCCGGAGGATATCGAGACTTCTCTCACAAAGGATGGGGTACTCCCCGCTATGAATGAAGCCGGTCCTTCGGATCCTTCACCCAAGACAGGGAATGTACCTGCGGCCTCCCAAGCAGGGAGCTCCCGACGTTCGGCCCATGACCGACTTGGTCAAAGGGAGAATGTTGCGGAAAGTCAGGGCTGTTGTCAATGGTGCCCACAAGAAGAGTTGTAGTCTCTATTTTGTACATTTGATGTAATAAAGTCTCATGAAGACTCTTGCTTGTAATTGCCTATCTATTCATTAATAAAGTTGAAACGTTCATTCATTCTTTCTTTGTTTGAAGCTTTATGATAAAACCTTAGTCTTTTAGTCCATAAACAAACTTAACAACTTACGAAGAGACAAATGTAGATTTGCATGAACAAACTCTTCGTAGTTTGCTTAAAACGATATATTCGCAATCTAAGGGTCAAAGGACTATTGACCTCAGTATGATTGTTAGAAGAATCTATGATGTATGGTTATGAGGCATTGAGAGTTGGGGACTCTATAGTTCTTCTAGGTATCTTCCGAAGGTACTGAATTGACCAGTGCACTTCTAGAGACAATATAAGAACAAACCATTTAACCTCTTATGTCTCGAAGTCACTATGTATGAATTGCATCATGCTTACCTTAATCCTGAAATGAGACATGCCATTTCACACCTTAGTATTCTCATTTGAGAAAGTCAAAGTTCGGACTCGCTATGTGATTCCGAACAAGGCCTATTGGTGAAGTACTAAGTTGTGAGTCTGTCATGAGTAACTTTGTGAAGTTCTCATAGATATGGAATTCATGTACAAGATTGTTGAAATGCAATGTATGTCACCTCATGCTTTGTTCCTTGGAGTGTGAATAAATGAACTGGCCAGTGTCCAAATTGAGTCCTGACTCTTTTGGATGAAACAATGTGACTTGTTAGCTCCTCGTCAATACATTGTTTCTAACTTATTCACAAGCGACAAAGGAGTTGAGGAAATAACAGCTAGAAGGGTAAAATGGTAATTTAGTAAATCCCGACTAGCTGATGACATTCATGAAGGGTAAACATAGATAATATTCAGTGGATCCGCTCATCATAATTAGGTCGAATTCTTGAGTAGAAAATAAATTCATTTGAACCGAGAGATTTTCAGTGTCAGCTCTTTAGTGGAGTCAGTTGGCATTAAGCTAAACTTGGAAAAGGTTTGTGAACTTTTGAGTCCAAGTGTTTAGCTCAAGCTTTGTTCATTTGGGTCCATGAGGTCACTGTCACGAATCACATCGATAGGAATAGTTAAACTGGAAGCTAAGTCAAAACAAGAACGAAAATTGTCGAAAGGGTATTTTTGTCTTTTGAGACATAAGGATGAAATGGATGTCAATAAATTTTGACAAGTTCATTTGATGACTCAATGTCACTCGGCCATAATATGATTAATTGGGCCTTGTGGATTAATTTCATTTCATGAGAATTTTAATGAAAATTCTTAATGGGCCTTTTTCATATTGTCATGAACAAGTGGAAAAGCTTCTAGAAGGCCTTTCTAGAATAGGGATAGGCGCCCAACACACCCAAGGAAAGAGAGAATATTTTGTGCATGAATGTATGAAGATACTTGCCAAAAGAAAAAGAGGAAACAAATTTCCCCTAAGGGGAAAGCAAGGTAGGCGCCCAAAAGAGTCAAGAGATAAGCAAATAAAAGAGGAAACAAATCCAAGGACTTACTTGCTTAGTCTTGGCCGTGTGTCTCTTTGAAGGAAAAGGGAAATTGGCTCATGAATATGTGATATTCTATAGAAGAGGAAACTACCTTATTGAAGGTGAGACCTCTCCTATAAATAGGAGCCTCATTCCTCACTTTTCATTCATCCAAAGTTTTAGAGATTGAGAGCTTCTCTCTCTAGACTTGGCCGCCCCTTCCTCTCTCTCTCTCTAGTTTATATTTTCGATTTTTCTTGTTTTGGCACCTAGGTCCTCACTCGACCTAGTGTTTAGCTCTGCGACTTCAAGACTCGTTCTTAAGTCGTAGTGTTTAAAAGTGCCCACTCACTGATTCCTTCTTTTCGAGTGATTTAGTGATAGAAACTTTCGTGGTTGCTCGAGGTGCCGAGGAAAGAAAGAGAGACGTGCTGCGAGGGGAGACGAGCGTTGCAAACTTTCCACAAGCTTCTTCAAAGTTCAAGCTTCAAGAAAGGTTAGTAAACTTCTAGCTCATATTGGTTTTTCATTACATGTACTTGCACTTGTCTAGGTTAGTAAAAACTGTTTTACTTGTAAAAGAAAATTTTTATAATTCCGCCGCTTACCGAAGCGTTAATTATTTTCTCAAACCCTAGATCGATTCCAACAAATGGTATCAGAGCTATGGTCAAAGATTAGCATGTACATGTTTTTAAAATTATGAGCTTGAAAATCGTTTTCGAAAGTTTACTAATTTTGTGACAAGTTAGAATTGTAATCTTAGATTTTTTTTTAATTTAATGCTCTTGTCTTTAAATTAAAAAGCATGTTGATTTTCTATGAGTTTGGGATGTTTTTAAAACACATTAGAATCAGTTCTAAAAGTTTTTAATTTTTTATATTGAAAAACGTGTTTTAAAGTTTTGAGAAATTTCGGTAAATTTTTGTGACTAGTTACTTTGTCTTTCTAGTTTCTTTTATTTACCGTATTCGTTTTATGCTTGTTGTTATTTCTTTTATTCTATGTTATTACCCTGCTAATAAAACACAAATAAAAGCTTTAAACAACATCTTAAAACGTTCTGTTACACTTGATTCTTTTTCGCACCTAAAAAGGACCAAAGTTTTAATTTATTTCTTTTTCTTCGAGCTGGAGTAAACCCGCATTAAAAGTGGCATAACTCTCTGCTCAGAAATCGAAATTTAATGATTCTTAAATCAAATTAAAGCTCTGTCTGTCCTCTGTCCAATGCCACCGGTTTCGGCTGAAAAGGACATTGGAGCCGCCAGATATGGTGATTTTACTCCGAGGTGCGCGGCTGTCTGAAACTCCAGTTTTTTAGAAATCCGGATTTTCAAACCCCACTACCATGAGTTATTAGAACTCTAATGAGAAAATTTTCTTGAGCAAAAATGTTTTTCATATGATTATAAACATGATGTGTAAGATTAAAATGTTTTGATTTTTGAAAGTTTAATTGAAATTGATTTTTTACAAAACTAGTTTGAATTTTGAAAAACCGTTTTCACTTTCAAACTTGAAAATATTTTGTCATCCAAATCAAATAAATTTTCAAAATGTTTTCAAAACTATATCTATATCACATATGTTCAAAATCTATATGCTCTTGAAAATTTGAGTGGGAGGTCTCCTTGTAGACAAGCCGAAAAATAAAAAGATGTGTAATCTCAAACTTTCAAGTGTTCGAGTGAGTTGAAGTTCACACTTCCCTCATGCACTTTCCCGAAATAGAAAATAGGAAAAGATCGAGTATGTACCTTGTGCCTTTATGCAGAAATTCTACTCTGAACATGTCAATCTAGGATTCTCTTCTGGTTGTCCGCTCTGTCGCTCTCTAACTAGGAAATCTGTTTCCGAACTTATAAGAGTCGATGAACCAACTCCAAAAACTAAGTGGGAGGGTTATACTTGTTGTTTGTAACCCACGATCCCCAACACTAATGAAAAGTGCAAGTGTCGCCGGACTAAGAGTCACCCTCGTGGCCCTCTCTTAAATGAGAGTACTCAAGGGCGCTTTGCTCTGATCATTGCTCAATGAGCTACGTCCGAGAGTGAGACGATGATGACAAGGCCTCCCCTCGGCGGATTGTTTTTCAAAGTCAATCTTTTGGACTAAGTGGTTGGTTACACACTTAGACTCAATCCCTAGTAATCCTCCCTCGAGGCCCTGCGAAAGGATGTGAGTGATCAAACCAATTTACAAGGTGGCTAGTCAAAATTGATGTATTGACATCTTGGCTATGCATTAATGATGAGTCATTTACTTATGAAAGGAGACTCGTTGCGGCCTTCCCTCGAAGGAGTAAAGTGTCATTTCGTTCATAACACCTTTGGATTTTATAAAGTCTTAAACAAACTTAAATCCTAAACCAAAGACTAATCATAAACTTGTTTCAACTTTTATAGGCAATATGTCTCCCAACTCTCTCTCTTTCATTCTTTCCTCGAACAAACTCGAAAACGAAAACTATATAGACTCGAAACGTAACCTCGACATAATACCTACCGTTAACAAGCACAAATGGGTACTCACCACCCCATGTCCTCCTCTGACGAATGATGATTCAACTCAAGAGGACAATGACGCCTTAGCGGCCTGGCTTCGATCCGATGAGATTGTGAGGTGCTATATCTTGGCATCTATGAACAATATGCTGAAAGAGCAACATCGCGACATCGAGACTGCCGTTGACATGCTCTACAATCTCCTTGAGATGTTTGGAGGGCAAAGGCATCAAACAAGGCTACAAGCAGTCCGACAGTTTATGAACTGTCATATGAAGGCTAGGACTCCTGTTAGAGACTTTATGATACTGATCATTAGTTTTCTAAATAAAATGGAAATCCTAGGATCTGAGACTGATGGGAAGAATGTCATAGATATGATCTTAGAAACTCTCCCCGCATCTCTTGACACCTCCAAGATGAACTACTTCATAAACAAGCTAGAGTACACTGTTACCAAGCTTATGAAGGAACTTCACACTGCTGTAGGTCTCACTAAGACAAAGAGGAATCAAGGAGAGGCACATGCTACTGAGCAAAAGGCCTCCGCCTCTAGAACTAAGAAGAGACCTCACAAGGCCAATAAAAAGAACTATCCTGCCAATCTCAAAGCAAAGGAACATAGTATTGTACTAGTTACAGAAGCATGCTTAGTAGCTGATAATGTATCAACGTGGATTCTTGACTCCGCTACTACTAACCATATTTGTTGTTCCTTGAATGGTTTCAAGAAAACCAAAAGCTTAGAGAAAGGCGAGTTCTGTTTCAAATGGGGTGATGGGAGCCTGGTGTCTGCAAAGGCTGTGGGATCCGTGACGCTGTCTTTTGAAGACTGCACTTTAAACTTAAATAATGTTTATTTTATTCCTACCTTTGGGAAGAACTTAATATCCGTTGCTCGTCTTCTCGAGCAAGATTATTGTTTAAAGTTCATTAAGAATGGAATTCGTATTTCGTTTCCTGATAATTCTTTTGTCACTGATGCATGTATGAAGAATGCTCTTTTCTACATCTATCCCACTAAACCTTCTCTTTTAGACACCAAAATAGATAACGATCTAATTAGGGAGCCAAAGAGGATCAAACTTTCTGAATCCTCCGATCTAACAAAATCAACATACCTCTGGCACTTAAGACTTGGTCATATCAGTCTAGATAGGATTAAGAGACTTGTGAGGGATGGTCCACTCCAAGCCTCTGCAATAGGTTCACTACCTACTTGTGAATCCTGTATAGAAGGAAAAATGACTAAGCGACCTTTCTCCGATAAGGGTCGAAGAGCCACTGAGTTGCTGGAACTAATACATTCTGATGTATGTGGTCCGCTCAACCAACAGGCACGTGGAGGATACGAATACTTCGTTACCTTCACTAATGATTACTCAAGATATGGGTTTGTCTATTTGCTCAAACATAAATCCGAGACCTTTAACGTATTTAAGGTCTTTATGGCTTTAGTGGAAAAGCGAACTGGCAAAGTGATCAAAACCCTTCGATCTGATCGAGGTGGTGAGTATATGTCTGGAGAGTTCGATGACTTTCTTAGAGAAGAAGGTATTGCTTCTCAGCTTACCGCACCTGGCACACCTCAACAAAATGGAGTGTCAGAGAGAAGAAACCGAACTCTTATGGAGATGGTTAGATCAATGATGAGTTACTCATCACTCCCGCTTTCCTTTTGGGGATATGCCCTCGAAACAGCCGCTTACATTCTGAACCAAGTTCCGTCTAAAACGGTTCCTGGTACTCCTTATGAACGATGGACTGGCCGTTGTGACGAATTTGGGGTTGCCCTGCACACGTGCTGAGGCAAAAGACTAGCAAGTTGGCTAGTAGGTCATAATTGTGCCTGTTTGTGGGATATCCAAAGGAAACCAAAGGTTTTACTTTCTATAGTCCCGAGGATGATAAGACTTTCGTTAGCACGAATGCTCGTTTCCTCGAGGAGGACTTTATGAAATATGCAAAACCTAGAAGCAAAATTGTGCTTGTAGAAAAGTTGGGTGAGGAAGCTTCTACCTCATCTGTAAGAACTATTCTTACCCCAACTGAAACACAACCTAACTCATCAGAATCTCGTCAAGTAGTACTTAGACGTAGTGGGAGGGCTACTCAAAAGCCTGACAGGTACATGTCTTATGGAGACTCTCTTGTAGCCGTCTCCGACATGGATGACCCTGTTTCCTATAGCCAAGCGATGGCTTGTTCTGAATCAAACCTTTGGCTTGACGCCATGAAAGTTGAAATGCACTCGATGTATGTCAACAATGTCTGGAAACTTGTAGACCTTCCTGAAGGGATTAAACCCGTAGGGTGTAAGTGGATATACAAGAAGAAAAAGGGTCCTGATGGGAACGTTGAGACGTTCAAAGCACGACTTGTGGCGAAGGGTTATACCCAACAAGAAGGGATTGACTATGAAGAAACCTTCTCGCCAGTCGCGATGCTTAAATCCATCCGCATACTCCTATCCATAGCTGCAGCTCTCGACTATGAGATCTGGCAAATGGATGTCAAGACAGCCTTTCTGAATGGCAATCTTGACGAGCGCATTTACATGGCTCAACCAGACGGTTTCGTGGATAAAGGTCAAGAGACCAAGGTTTGTGAGTTGCTTAAATCCATTTATGGACTAAAGCAAGCATCTAGGTCATGGAATATTAAATTCGATGAAACTGTAAAGAGCTTCGGCTTTGAACAGTCAATAGATGAGCCTTGTGTTTACAAGTTAATACACGAAGGCAAAGTTGTGTTTCTGGTACTATGTGTCGATGATATACTACTCATTGGTAATGACGTGGGTAAGTTATCTGAGGTTAAGGTCTGGCTGGCAAAGCAATTCGATATGAAGGATCTAGGAGAAGCCGCATACATTCTGGGAATCCAAATCTTTCGAGATAGGAAAAACCGGACCCTGTCGCTCTCTCAAGCATCTTATATTGATAAGGTGATGGATCGCTTCCCGATGCAAGACTGCAAGAGGGGTCAAACACCCTTTAGGCATGGAGTTTCACTCTCTAAGGACCAGTCTCCCAAGACTGCACAAGAGATTGAAGACATGAGGAAGATTCCTTACGCCTCTGCCGTAGGAAGCCTCATGTATGCTATGCTTTGCACTAGACCTGATATATGTTTCGCCGTTGGCGTAGTTAGCCGTTTCCAATCCAACCCTGGACCCGAGCACTGGATTGTTGTTAAGCATGTTCTTAAGTATCTTCGAAGAACTAGGAACTTGATGCTTACATACTCAGGTACTGACCTGACTATGACGGGATATACCGACTCCGATTTTCAAGCGGATAAGGATTCCAGGAAATCCACTTCGGGATCTGTGTTCATCCTTAATGGTGGAGCTGTTGTGTGGAGAAGTATTAAGCAATCTTGCATTGCTGACTCCACAATGGAAGCAGAATATGTGGCTGCTTGTGAAGCATCCAAAGAGGCTGTATGGCTTAGAAAATTCCTTAAGTATTTGGAAGTTGTTCCAAACGTCGAGGAGCCCATGACCCTTTATTGTGATAATAGTGGGGTTGTCGCTAACTCAAAGGAACCTCGAAGCCATAAGCGCTCTAAGCATATTGAGAGGAAATACCATTTGATTCGAGAGATCGTGCAGCGCGGAGACGTGGAAGTGAAGAAGATCTCAACGGTGGACAACCTCGCAGATCCATTCACCAAGGCCCTAGCGAACAAGGTCTTCGACCAACATCGTGAGGGATTAGGCATGAAGGACTACACACACCTTCTTTGAGTCAAGTGGGAGTTTGTTGTCAATGGTGCCCACAAGAAGAGTTGTAGGTCTCTATTTTGTACATTTGATGTAATAAAGTCTCATGAAGACTCTTGCTTGTAATTGCCTATCTATTCATTAATAAAGTTGAAACGTTCATTCATTCTTTCTTTGTTTGAAGCTTTATGATAAAACCTTAGTCTTTTAGTCCATAAACAAACTTAACAACTTACGAAGAGACAAATGTAGATTTGCATGAACAAACTCTTCGTAGTTTGCTTAAAACGATATATTCGCAATCTAAGGGTCAAAGGACTATTGACCTCAGTATGATTGTTAGAAGAATCTATGATGTATGGTTATGAGGCATTGAGAGTTGGGGACTCTATAGTTCTTCTAGGTATCTTCCGAAGGTACTGAATTGACCAGTGCACTTCTAGAGACAATATAAGAACAAACCATTTAACCTCTTATGTCTCGAAGTCACTATGTATGAATTGCATCATGCTTACCTTAATCCTGAAATGAGACATGCCATTTCACACCTTAGTATTCTCATTTGAGAAAGTCAAAGTTCGGACTCGCTATGTGATTCCGAACAAGGCCTATTGGTGAAGTACTAAGTTGTGAGTCTGTCATGAGTAACTTTGTGAAGTTCTCATAGATATGGAATTCATGTACAAGATTGTTGAAATGCAATGTATGTCACCTCATGCTTTGTTCCTTGGAGTGTGAATAAATGAACTGGCCAGTGTCCAAATTGAGTCCTGACTCTTTTGGATGAAACAATGTGACTTGTTAGCTCCTCGTCAATACATTGTTTCTAACTTATTCACAAGCGACAAAGGAGTTGAGGAAATAACAGCTAGAAGGGTAAAATGGTAATTTAGTAAATCCCGACTAGCTGATGACATTCATGAAGGGTAAACATAGATAATATTCAGTGGATCCGCTCATCATAATTAGGTCGAATTCTTGAGTAGAAAATAAATTCATTTGAACCGAGAGATTTTCAGTGTCAGCTCTTTAGTGGAGTCAGTTGGCATTAAGCTAAACTTGGAAAAGGTTTGTGAACTTTTGAGTCCAAGTGTTTAGCTCAAGCTTTGTTCATTTGGGTCCATGAGGTCACTGTCACGAATCACATCGATAGGAATTGTTAAACTGGAAGCTAAGTCAAAACAAGAACGAAAATTGTCGAAAGGGTATTTTTGTCTTTTGAGACATAAGGATGAAATGGATGTCAATAAATTTTGACAAGTTCATTTGATGACTCAATGTCACTCGGCCATAATATGATTAATTGGGCCTTGTGGATTAATTTCATTTCATGAGAATTTTAATGAAAATTCTTAATGGGCCTTTTTCATATTGTCATGAACAAGTGGAAAAGCTTCTAGAAGGCCTTTCTAGAATAGGGATAGGCGCCCAACACACCCAAGGAAAGAGAGAATATTTTGTGCATGAATGTATGAAGATACTTTCCAAAAGAAAAAGAGGAAACAAATTTCCCCTAAGGGGAAAGCAAGGTAGGCGCCCAAAAGAGTCAAGAGAGAAGCAAATAAAAGAGGAAACAAATCCAAGGACTTACTTGCTTAGTCTTGGCCGTGTGTCTCTTTGAAGGAAAAGGGAAATTGGCTCATGAATATGTGATATTCTATAGAAGAGGAAACTACCTTATTGAAGGTGAGACCTCTCCTATAAATAGGAGCCTCATTCCTCACTTTTCATTCATCCAAAGTTTTAGAGATTGAGAGCTTCTCTCTCTAGACTTGGCCGCCCCTTCCTCTCTCTCTCTCTAGTTTATATTTTCGATTTTTCTTGTTTTGGCACCTAGGTCCTCACTCGACCTAGTGTTTAGCTCTGCGACTTCAAGACTCGTTCTTAAGTCGTAGTGTTTAAAAGTGCCCACTCACTGATTCCTTCTTTTCGAGTGATTTAGTGATAGAAACTTTCGTGGTTGCTCGAGGTGCCGAGGAAAGAAAGAGAGACGTGCTGCGAGGGGAGACGAGCGTTGCAAACTTTCCACAAGCTTCTTCAAAGTTCAAGCTTCAAGAAAGGTTAGTAAACTTCTAGCTCATATTGGTTTTTAATTACATGTACTTGCACTTGTCTAGGTTAGTAAAAACTGTTTTACTTGTAAAAGAAGATTTTTAAAATTCCGCCGCTTACCGAAGCGTTAATTATTTTCTCAAACCCTAGATCGATTCCAACAAGGGCATGCGAAGAGCGCGCCGTCTTAGACGAAGCCTGCGCCTCCGTGCAGCAAGCCCGGATCTTAGGGATCATCTTACTGCCCAACGCAACAAGCGCGGCGATGACCTAAGAGAGCGACTAAGCTCTCGGCCAAACATCCCCGTAGCAGCCCCAACTAACGGGAACCACCGCACGGGTCAAGGGTCAAATGAAAGGCGACAGGTGACTCCTCCCGAACAGAGAGTTACTCCGACTACCGATCTCGATGTGGTCACAAGGATCCAAAATCTTCGAAATGAAGTACGAGATCTATGAGAACATGGAGTAGGCGGAAGTGCCTATGGAGTCGTTGATGAGAATTCCTCGCCTTTCAAGGCTCAGATATTGGCTGCGGTTTGTACGAGGAATTTCAAACTCCCGAACCTTGCTCCCTATGATGGAAAAGCAGATCATGCTTACCATATCCAACACTATGAAACCTGGATGACGATGCAGGGTGTCTCTCCTGGTGCTATGTGCCAAGCTTTTAGTCTTACCCTCGCCGGACCCGGCTTCGAGTGGTTCAAGAACTTAAGGCCAGGAAGCATCCACTCGTTCAAAAACCTAAAGGACATATTCCTAGCACGCTTTGCTACATCTATGGTCCAAAAGAAGACCAAGATGTACTTGTGATCAATCAGGCAAGAGAATGGCGAGTCTCTTAGACGATACCTCACCCGATTCACTGAAGAATCAAATAAGGTCGACCGCTTTGACGACAAAGACGCAATCACTGCCATCATTGAAGGCTTGCGCACAAGTGACTTCCTTAAGTCCATCGTCGGCCGTGTCCCTTCTACCATGGCCGAGTTAATGACTCGAGCCAAGACCTTCATGGGAGTCGAAGATTACCTCGATGGCCGCAAGGGCATTAATCAAAGCCCTCACCGCCGAGACGAGCCTAGCGACGAGCGAGGCAACTCCCGTAAAAGACGAAATAGAGGGTGTCAGAGGTCTAATAGTCGACCTCCAATGCCCCAAAAGTCGCGACTTGTTGAAAACTTTAATGGCTACTCGTCATTCACGCCATTGAACACGACGCCGGAGCGAATCCTAGCTTTGGCACGTGACAAATTCTCTCCCCCGGCTCCAATGAGCAAAGATCCCGCGACTCGCGATCGATCTAAATATTACGAGTTCCATCAGGAATACGGTCACTTGACCTCCGAATGCTATAGTCTTAAAAGGTAGATCGAGGCATTGATCCAACGGGGTGAGTTGAAAGAGTTCGTGTTGCGCATGATTAGCGCTGTGGGCCCCACCACAAACAGACCACAGTCTGGCAAGGGAGGAGGAACAGCCGCTTCTGCCGACCGAACCACGGCTACTGCCGACGCTAATCCGCAACTCCACGTTGTGACCACCATATTAGGAGGCTCTGCAAGATGGAGGTTCGGCCCGCCAACGGAAGAAATTCCTTAGGGTCGTGGCTCAGGAAGACGCTGCTATGCATGTCAACTTTACGTACGAAGAGCCTCCGTCCGTGCCTCACGAGACGATGTATTTCACCAACAAAGAGGCCAAGTGAGTTGTGCATCCGCACAATGACGCAATTGTGCTCAAAGCCCAAGTGGATAATAACTTGGTGAAAAGAGTTCTCATCGACAACGGCAGTGTTGCCGACATAATTTTCAAGTCCACCTTAGAGTGCATGAAGATCGGGGGGCTACGCCCAACTCCGACCCAAACGCCATTATTCGGGTTCACTGGGGAGAGAGTCATGACTGAAGGCATCATCGATCTACCGGTCACCTTTGGAACTCCCGGAGACATTGAAGTCGTTCACATGGTCCCATTCCTAGTGGTTGATCAGGAGTCGCCGTATAATGTCATCATTGGGCGACCCACGCTGAACCGACTAAGGGCTATTACTTCTACATACCATATATTGGTGAAGTTCCCTACCAAGGATGGAATTGGCATCATGGCTGGAGATCAATCACAAACCAGAATATGCTACATCCAAGGAATCGATGGAAAAACAGCTAGAAAGACAGTTAACACGATCTCCAAAATAAGAGATAGTGTCGAGTCGACCAAGGTCCTCCGCGAAGTCCACGAAGACATCTGCATGACACCCAAGTGCAAGGTGCCGACGTCCTCATCCCAAACAGGGAGGGACACCACAAAGTCTGCCAAGTCATACACGACGAGACGTACTACATCAAATACACGGACGAGACGCCGATCTGTCGCCTGTGGTATACGGAACACTTGAGACAATACTACCAGTAGCCAGCGCTTCCCCCCAATTTTATTTCTTTGCTTTCCAACATTCAATAAGGCATATAAGCCAATGTTTTAGGATTTCAAATTTTTTTGCAATATTAATAAAGTTCGAGGTTTTTCTTTCAAAATCCACTTTTTCATAGTTTTTCGGTCATCAAAATATGATTGTAAACCCAAAAACCTGGGGGCTATTGACATAGGCAACGGTTAGTACGCGCAAAATCCTCAAGAAAGTACGCTCCACAAAAAGAAAGAATGCTCCACTAAAACAAAACACCCGAACATAAACGGGAAACGAGCGTTCACCTAAGACGCCTCTGCGGCGCGCCATAAGACATCACAGAGATGCAGGCTCAAGACGCCTCCGCGGCGCGCCATAAGACATCCCAGACATGCAGGGTGAACACGCATATGCGGCGCGCCATGAGACATCCCAGAGATGCTAGCTGAAGATGCCTCGGCGGCGCGCCATAAGACATCCCAGAGATGCAGGCTGAAGACGCCTCCGCGGCGCGCCATAAGACAACCCAGAGATGCAGGCTGAAGACGCCTCCGCGGCGCGCCATAACACATCCCAGAGATGCAGGCCGAAGATGCCTCTGCGGCGCGCCATAAGACATCCCAGAGATGCAGGCTGAAGACGCCTCCGCGGCGCGCCATAAGACATCCCAGAGATGTTGGCTGAAGACGCCTCCGCAGCGCGCCATAAGACATCCCAGAGATGCAGGTTGAAGACACCTCCGCGACGCGCCATAAGACATCCCAGAGATGCAGGTTGAAGACACCTCCGCGACGCGCCATAAGACATCCCAGAGATGCAAGCTAAAGACGCCTCCGCGGCGCGCCATAAGACAACCCAGAGATATAGGCTGAAGACGCCTCTGCGGCGCGCCATAAGACATCCCAGAGATGCAGGCTGAAGACACATCCGCGGCGCACCATAAGACATCCCAGAGATGCAGGCTAAGACGCCTACATGGCGCACGTAAGACGCCTACATGGCACAACGAAGTCGTCCCTCATGACGCACCTAAGATGCCTACATGGCGCACCTAAGACGCCTACATGGCGTAACCAAGTCGTCCCTCGTGACGCACCTAAGACGCCTACATGGCGCACCTACGACGCCTACATGGCGCACGTAAGACGCATACATGGCGCAACCAAGTCGTCCCTCGTGACGCACCTAAGACGCCTACATGGCGCACGTAAGACGCCTACGTTGCGTAACCAAGTCGTCCCTCGCGACGCACCTAAGACGCCTACATGTCGCACTTAAGATGCCTACATGGCACATCTAAAACGGCTATACGTCACACCTAGGAAGCCTACATGGCACATCTAGGCCATCCATCACGACGTGCCTAAGATGCCTAAACGATGCACATGACCGTCTCTCACGACGCGCTCTGAGTCGCCACAAGGCGTTGCATGTGATGACTAATCGCAATACATTTGAAGTCACCACAAGGCGCACCTAAACCACCATACTTGGCGCAGTTTATGCCATCTTCGCCACCGTCAACTGAGCGCGATCACACTCGCCTTGGGAGACTCCCCATTCCATGCGAGCTAATGGAAGCTGCTCGCAAAGACTCGCGAACTCCGCCTCTGAGCAAGAACCTCGCTATTGTCAATAGTGCCCACAAGAAGAGTTGTAGTCTTTATTTTGTACATTTGATGTAATAAAGTCTCATGAAGACTCTTGCTTGTAATTGCCTATTCATTTAATAATAAAGTTGAAACGTTCATTCATTCTTTCTTTGTTTGAAGCTTTATGATAAAACCTTGATCTTTTAGTCCATAAACAAACTTAAAAACTTACGAAGAGACAAATGTAGATTTGCATGAACAAACTCTTCGTAGTTTGCTTAAAACGATATATTCGCAATCTTAGGGTCAAAGGACTATTGACCTCAGTACGATTGTTAGAAGAATCTATGATGTCTGGTTATGAGGCATTGAGAGTTGGAGACTCTATAGTTCTTCTAGGTATCTTCCGAAGGTACTGAATTGACCAGTGCACTTCTAGAGACAAGATAAGAACAAACCATTTAACCTCTTATGTCTCGAAGTCACTATGTATGAATTGCATCATGCTTACCTTAATCCTGAAATGAGACATGCCATTTCACAGCTTAGTATTCTCATTTGAGAAAGTCAGAGTTCGGACTCACTATGTGATTCCGAACAGGGCCTATTGGTGAAGTACTAAGTTGTGAGAATGTCATGAGTAACTTTGTGAAGTTCTCATAGATATGGAATTCATGTACAAGATTGCTGAAATGCAATGTATGTCACCTCATGCTTTGTTCCTTGGAGTGTGAATAAATGAACTGGCCAGTGTCACGAATCACATCGAGTAGGAATAGTTAAATTGGAAGCTAAGTCAAAACAAGAACGAAAATTGTCAAAAGGGTATTTTTGTCTTTTGAGACATAGGATGAAATGAATGTCAATAAATTTTTTGACATGGTCATTTGATGACAAGTAACACTCGGCCATAATAAGATTAAATGGGCCTTGTGGACAAATTTCATTTCATAAGAATTTTAATGAAAATTCTTAATGGGCCTTTTTCATGTTGTCATGAACAAATGGAAAAGCTTCTAGAAGCCCTTTCTAGAAGGCTATAGGCGCCCAACATACCCAAGGAAAGAGAGAATATTTTGTGCATGAATGTATTAAGATACTTGCCAAAAGAAAAAGAGGAAACAAATTTTCTCCAAGAGGAAAGCATATGGGCGCCCAAGTAGAGTCAAAGGGAAGCTAAATAAAAGAGGAAACAAATCCATGGCTATGCATGGAACCTCTTGGCCGCCCAAATGAAAGGAGAAATAAAGGAATATTTGCTCATGAATATGTGATATTCTATAGAAGAGGAAACTACATTATTGAAGGTGAGACCTCTCCTATAAATAGGAGCCTCATTCTTCTCATTTCATTCATCCAAAGTTTTAGAGATTTGAGAGACTCTCTCTCTAGACTTGGCCGCCCCTTCCTCTCTCTCTCTCTAGTTTATTTTCGATTTTTTGTTTTGGCACCTAGGTCCTCATTTGACCTAGTGTTTAGCTCTGCGACTTCAAGACTCGTTCTTAAGTCGTAGTGTTTAAAAGTGCCCACTCACTAATTCCTTTTCTCTCGAGTGATTTAGTGATAGAAACTTTCGTGGTTGCTCGAGGTGCCGAGGAAAGAAAGAGAGACGTGCTGCAAGGGGAGACGAGCGTTGCAACTTTCTAAGAGCTTCTCAAAGATCAAGCTTCAAGAAAGGTTAGTAAACTTCTTAGCTCATAATAGTTTTTAATTACGTGTACTTGCTCCTTTGTCTAGGTTAGTAAAAAACTGTTTTTACTTGTAAAAGAAAAATTTTAAAATTCCGTCGCTTACCGAAGCGTTAATTATTTTCTTAAACCCTAGATCGATTCCAACAAATGGTATCAGAGCTATGGTCAAAGAGATGCATGTACATGTTTTTTAAAATTATGAGCTTGAAAATCGTTTTGTGACAAGTTAGAATTGTTATCTTAGATTTTGTGACAAGTTTACTAATTTTGTGACAAGTTAGAATTGTTATCTTAGATTTTTTTTAATTTATTGCTCTTGCCTTTAAATTAAAAAACATGTTGATTTTCTATGAGTTTGGGATGATGTTAAAACACATTAGAATCAGTTCTAAAATTTTTTAATTTGTTATATTGAAAAACGTGTTTTAAAGGTTTGAGAAATTTCGAGTAAAATTTTGTAACTAGTTTTCTTGTCTTATTAGTTTCTTATTTTTACTTGAATCGTTTTATGCTTGTTGTTATTTCTTTTATGCCTTGTTATTACCTTGCTAATAAAACACAAATAAAAGCTTTAACAACCTTCATAAAACGTTCCGTTACACACGATTCTTTTTCGCACCTAAAAAGGACCAAGCTTTAATTATTTCTTTTTCTTCGAGCTGGAGTAAACCCGCATTAAAAGTGGCATAACTCTCTGCTCAGAAATCGAAATTTAATGATTCTTGACTCAAATTAAAGCTCTGTCTGTCCTCTGTCCAATGCCACCGGTTTCGGCTCAAAAGGACATCGGAGCCGCCACATATGGCGATTTTACTCCGAGGTGCACGGCTATGCTGAAACTCCAGTTTTTTAGAAATCCGGATTTTCAAACCCCACTACCATGAGTTATAGAACTCTAATGAGAAATTTTTCTTGAGCAAAAATGTTTTTCATATGATTATAAACATGATGTGTAAGATTAAAATGTTTTGATTGAAATTGAGTTTTTACAAAACTAGTTTGAATTTTGAAAAACCGTTTTCACTTTCAAACTTGAAAATATTTTGTCATCCAAATCAAATAAGTTTTCAAAATGTTTTCAAAACTATATCTATATCACATATGTTCAAAATCTATATGCTCTTGAAAATTTGAGTGGGAGGTCTCTTTGTAGACAAGCCGAAAAACAAAAAGATGTGTAATCTCAAACTTTCAAGTGTTCGAATGAGTTGAAGTTCACACTTCCCTCATGCACTTTCCCGAAATAGAAAATAGGAAAAGATCGAGTATGTACCTTGTGCCTTTATGCACTAATACTGCTCTGAACATGTCGATCTAGGATTCTCTTCTAGTTGTCCGCTCTGTCGCTCTCTAACTAGGAAATCTGTTTCCGAACTTATAAGAGTCGGTGAACCAACTCCAAAAACTAAGTGGGAGGGTTATACTTGTTGTTTGTAACCCACGATCTCCAACACTAATGAAAAGTGCAAGTGTCGCCAGAATAAGAGTCACCCTCGTGGCCCTCTCTTAAATGAGAGTACTCAAGGGCGCTTTGCTCTGACCATTGCTCAATGAGCTAAGTCCGAGAGTGAGACAATGAGACAAGACCTCCCCTCGGCGGATTGTTTTTCAAAGTCGATCTCTTGGACTAAGTGGTTTGTTTCACACTTAGACTCAATCCCTAGTAATCCTCCCTCGAGGCCCTGCGAAAGGATGTGAGTGATCAAACCAATTTAAAAGGTGGCTGGTCAAAATTGGTGTATTGACATCTTGACTAAGCATTAATGATGTGTCATTTACTTATAAATGGAGATTTTTTGCGGCCTTCCCTCGAAGGAGTAAATTATCGTTTGGTTTATAACACCTTTGGATTTTATAAAGTCTTAAACAAACTTAAATCCTAAACCAAAGACTAATCATAAACTTGTTTCAACTTATATAGGCAATATGTCTCTCAACCTTCTCTCGTTTATCCTTTCCTCGAACAAACTCGAAAACAAAAACTGCGTAAATTCAAAACATAACCTCGACATAATCCTTACCAAGCACAAATGGGTTCTCACCACCCCCTGTCCTTAAACGAATGAAGATTCGACGCAAGAGGAAAAAGACGCTGTTGTCGCAGTTTTTCGGACAACGATTTAGGAGTCGCAGACGGTCAGACCCGAGGCCGGACCAAGTGGTCTCGTCTCGACTCGAGCGTGTCGGACTTGGTATCCCAAGTCGTCCCTTAGCTGTCTGTGGTATCTGTCTCGTCCAGGCACCTGAAAAGCAAGCAGGAAAGGTGTGAACTACAAAGGGAAAACAGGGGGGTTGCCCCTGTTTACCTCTCCGACGGTCAACATTAGTAGGATTGAGGTAGTTTGTAAAGGGTTTAGTGTTTAGGGGTCGAAACTTGAGAGAAACGAGCGAGATACGAGTTCGGCAGCCTTTCAGTACTCAAATTTTGGATTACCTGGACTAGGAGCTTATTTGTCAAAACGAGTCAAGGACGTTGGAAACGTGGTACGACATTGCAAATTTGGTGAACTAGTTTTGATGCCGTATAACAAAGGTGCGCATTGGATGCTCGTTGTCCTCGACCTTTGGAGGAATAGCGCTATGTTCTTTGACCCGTTGAGAAATAAAATCCCAATCGATTTAAATCGATTGATAAAAAGGTAATATTTTGATTTCTTAAATAATTTTTATTATAAATCGTTCTAGATGTTTTTTCTCTTATAATCTCCGTGTTATATAGGGTTCTTGTTGATTTCAAGCTCGAGCATCAAAACGCCCATAGTAACGGGCAATCAACGTACATCAAGGCTTGGGACGCTCCGAGACAAACGGGAAACACGGAATGCGGGTATTTTGTGATTTCTTATATGCGTGATATAGTCGTAGGAGGTGTAGGAAAATTAGAAAATAAGAAATCCTATACAAAGGAGGATTTAGAGAGAGTTAGGGAAGAATGGGTAAGTTATGTACAAACATTTATTAACTGTGATGATTAGCTAGTTTTTTTTATTGAATTATGGATTGGTTGTAGATGTATATATTAGATTTTGAATGTTTTGAAACTGAGGATATTATTTTTGGTATTGAAGATTATTTTTAGGTGTTGGTATACCGTGTAAAAACAGATTTTGGATTGAAAAAAAAATACTCTCGCCGCGGCGAACTATACTTCTCGCCGCGGCGAGAAAAGATACCGAGAGCAGGCAAATTAGAAATCTTAGTCTCGCCGTGGCGAGATTTTTTCTTCGCCGCGGCGAGTTTTTTTAAAAAAAATTCACCACCTTCCTACAACGCATAATTATCCGTTGTAGAATCATGTCGCCGCGGCTAAGATTTGACTTCGCCGCGGCGACATTCCCGCCGCGGCGACGTGTAATATTCGCCGCGGCGAGTTGATTCTACAACGGATATCATATCCGTTGTATAAAATCTCGCCGCGGCGAAAATTATATGTCGCCGCGGCGGGAAGTTTTTAATTATTTAGAAATTTCACAATGGACTTATACCGTTGTAGGAGGTTCCACAACGCTTAGATATCCGTTGTAGAAAGTTTGATTCTACAATGGATATTTAAGCGTTGTAGAAGCCCCTTGGATTCTACAACGGATATTTAAGCGTTGTAGAAGCTTCTACAACGCAGGATTCTACAACGCTTGACAAGCGTTGTAGAACCATTCCACAACGGATTTTAAGCGTTGTAGAATCTTTGTTTTGTAGTAGTGCTACTCGGCCGTTTCAGCTTACTGCTGTTGATCACCGAGGGTTTTTTTTTTTTTTTTTTTTTTTTAACAATAAAACAAACTAAAATGTTGCTAACTCATATACTGATTAAAAAAATAATAACCGAACATACATGCATGCATTATGATAAAAGAGCAGCTGATTCATAGTGCATGATGCTATAAAGTTGCTGATGATGATAATGCATACGAGTATATTTGACAATTGAAATTTATACCACAGCGTGCATAAAAGCACCATAAACTGATGAAAGCATATAAAAAACATCATTCAAACTAAACAAATAAATAACGCATGCTGAGTGACAGAGTTGATCAGAAACACAGCAACAAGATCGAGTAAACCCAAGAACGAACTAAATGTGTGTATATATATACATATCCAAATCCAGAAGAAACCAAACGCAGGATTACCCAAAAAAAAAAAAATAATAATAACTAAAAGCCAAATTTCTCAAAAATTCATACATGATCGGCTCTGATACCAATTGTTAGATCCGAATATCATGGGTGAAATCCATCACCTAATTCAATGACCAAATCATGTTGAATATTGGAGAATCATAAACTAAATAGCGGAAGCGTACCTGAAGAATCCATACGCGGTTGGTCTTCCAGATCAACACGTATTTCTCTGAGAGTTCCTTCAGTTCTCTCTGGCTCACTCTGACGACGGGATATCAGGAATGACAAGAATGTTACGTGTGACCTGGGGACCAGCCGTATTTATAGAGAAACCCTAGGTTACCCTAGTGGACTTCCTATTTCAACCCATCACTGAAATAGAAACCCATAATGAGTCTACACATTAAAGGCCCACAACCTGTTTAATACATTAAAGCTCAATAATCGTACACCAAATTAGATCACTTTTAACGGGCCATCTTATTGACAGTTCACAACACATAATTATTTAACATATAAGCCCAACGTTGGATTAAGGATCCAACATGTTGGATTAAAGATCCAACACAGGGATGCTAAGATAAGCAACCAACTCAGCAAAAATAAGCCGACCGGTTCTCAGCATAAGTATAAGGGCACGAAAGGAAAACGCGAAGACCTCAAGGCTGGACACGGCCTCGTTGAAGTCATTGTTTTCGATTCACCGGGTTTAGACATCCCCAAAAGAATTGATTCCTTTGAGTGTCTACCAAAATACGAGTTATCTTCTAAGGAGTGCGAGGGAGGAATCCTGGTAGATGCATCGACATCTCTGTGTCTGTTTACTTTTCAGGAATTTTAGTTATCTTTACAGATTACTTCGAGCTCTTTCACCAAACAGTTTCTATATTTTGTAAGAGTTTATCTCCGATGCGAACTTTGTATTTATTCTTCATCAATATCATCAATAATACAATTTTCGTTATATATATATATATATATATATATATATATATATATATATATATATATATATATATATATATATATATATATCAATCTAGAAAGCCCTTATTTTTATCGTAGGCTAATTCTTTCTCTTAGACACACGTATTTGCTTTCTTCTTATTTTAATTTTATGGTAAATACCATTTTTCCTCGTCACTGACCCACTGTTTCTTTTTAATAGGAAAAATAATAACGTGAATGTGTTTGGTAGAATCTTCGGATACGATCGCTAGGTAAGGTTATGATTTTAATGTCCCAATTGCAAAAAAGATGGGCCAGGTTTTTCATTTGTATTTTACATCATATGATTTAAATCTTCAATTGACTATTGAACTATAAAACATCTTTCTGAAAATCTGCGCAATTTAACATGACGGGCAACAACAGCAAAAGAAAAATATGAATTATTGTTTTTCGAAAGCCAAAATATTTGAGGAATTGCGTACAATATTTTCTTCATTTTCTTTATCTGATGCACCCTACCTTTGCTCGTGGTGGCCAAAACAAAAGATTAACAATATCTCTGCCTACAAAAGCAGTTCCCAAAAAACTATATATGTTAAAAATATCTCTCATATGGTTATTTTTCAATAACAAGGAAAAACGAAAATTTGGATAAGCAGCAATAGCCTTAATTGACAATGGCTTATTTGGTGTCTTGAATTAAAAATACAAGTTTTTTTTTCCTACTTACTGTTCCCACGTTTTTTTCACTACCATTTGTCCTCCTCACCAACTCATTGTTGCATTTTCATATGAAAATAATCAAGTGAAACATGTCAGGTTGAGTCTTCGGACGAGCACTTGATAACTCCAAACAATATGGGCCAGGTTTATCATTTCCATCTTTACAGTTTCTACGATTTTGAATGCCGGAATCATTAATTGTTTATTGAATAAAAAAATAATAAAAAAAAACAACAGTTGAAATTATTAAATGGCGGAGCCAGACCATTCATAATCCACAGTCGTAAATTTGACAAAAATAAATAACAAAACAAAAAAAATTGGGGAATTGACATTAATAATACCATCCCCATGTCACTTATCAGACATAGCCCAAAACTCAAAAATTGACAAAACTAGTACTACAAGTAGGTGAGAGAATTTATTTTTTCCTCAACTAACCCTCAAGACACATTAATGAAGATCAACTCATTTCCTTTGCGTTTTTATTCTTCAGAACCCAGCCTTCAGCCTTGTGAAAAAACCGTGTGAAAAAAAAAATACTTTCTTTGCTTGTGGGTCGCCGGAGGTTTCTTCACGAGGGTCACCGAAGTGTTGGTCGCCGGAATCTTGCTCGCCGAAATCCAAAGGATGGTTTTTTTCCTGCAAATCCAAGGTTTGAATCCTAAAATTTTAAACCCATTTTGTAATAATCTTAAACCCATTTTTTCCTTCATTTGTTTATGCAAATCCAAGGTTCTTCTTCTTCTTCTTCTTCTTCTTGTGTTGAGGAGTTTTCCTGCAATCCTAGATCCAAAACTTGTTCAAACATATTTTGGTAAGTTCTTCCTATTTTTAACATATAATAACATGTTTAATTGTTTTGATTCATGTTGAAATAGGTTCCATTGTGTTTGGGTGTGATTTGTTTGTCAAAAATGGCGTTTTTTGTTGTTTCTCGATTTTTCCAGGGTGTCACGAATTGGATTCACTTCGTGACATAATTAGTGGATTCACTTTGTGACACTAATGTCACGAACTGGATACACTTCGTGACACCAGTGTCACGAACTGGATTCACTTCGTGACACTAGTGTTACGAATTAGATGTTTTTCGATGTTAATAATTGTTTTTTCATACACATATCTAATATGACCGAACGTATACAACTATGGCGGAAATATGTTTATATGCTAAGCATAGCGGGAAGTGGATAAAATTGGGCATATATCAAGAGGGTGGTACTGTTACGCTTGTACTCTCGGTTGAACGTGACCCCTGTAACGCATTCAATCAACGTCAAACATGAAGCTGACGGGGCATACCGCCAACCATAGACGACAACGAAAGTTTGCAATGGTGTTGAATCTGTGGTGGAGCCTCTATCGACAAAATGTGGCGGAGACCCTCTGGGTTGGGGTGTCGCCTGGCTAAAAGTATTGACGTCATCCAACCCAACAGTACCATTGACGAAAGCCTCCGGACTTGGTACGTCCCATTCACGTGACTTGGATATAGGACTCGGGATGTTTGGAATGATCCTGCTTCGATTGCATGCGAATCCACTCTCGCTTGTGTTTGGTGTTGGAGTGGATCCAACCGGTGGAGAATGCGCTTTATCCGCTTTTTTATCCTGAAATGCCTCCGAACTAATCTCAAGTACAAGATTCAACTTCGTCCGGTTCGGTTCGTTCTTCCTCAAGTACAAATAACATCGCAAACTTTCGTTGTCGTCTATGGTTGGCGGTACGAGCCCGTCAGCTTCATGTTTGACGTTGATTGAATGCGTTGCAGGGGTCACGCTCAACCGAGCATACAATGTTGGCATCAAACTTGGGTAATTCAAATTGGTAGGAAGTAAAAGCGTAAGAGTACCACCCTCTTGATATACGCCCGATTTTACCCATTTTCCGCTATGCTTAGCATATAAACATAGTTCCGCCATGACTGTATACGTTTAGTCATATTAGATATGAGTATTAAAAAATGGTTATTAACATCGAAAAACATCCGGTCCGATTCAGTCCGTGACACCCTGGAAAAATCGGGAATCCAACAAAAAACACCAGTTTTTACAAACAAATCACACCAACCACAATGGAACCTATTTCAACATGAATCAAAACAATTAAACATGTTCTTGTATGTTAAAGATAGGAAGAACTTACCAAAATTTGTTTGAAGATTTTTGGATCTTTGATTTGAACGAAGATGAGCTTGGATCTTTAATATTGAGCAACCACTTTTGATGTTATTACATTGAGAGTTGGGTTTCAAATGAGTTTCAGAGAGTTGGGTTTTAGAAATGGGTTTCAGAAAACAAACTTCAAGATTGGGTTTTAGATAAGTTTATCATTATTACATTGAGAGTTGGGTTTCAAATGGGTTTCAGAGGAAGAAGAAGAGATTCCGGCGACAACGTGTGCAGATTCCGGCGAGGAAGAAGAAGAAAAACGTTGGATTTCAAATGGGTTTCAGAGGAAGAAGAAGAAAAACGTTGGGTTTCAAATGAGTTTCAAATTTTAGCGTGAGAAGTTCCTGAATAGAGGTTGAGTGTGTATTGAATAGGGTTGGGGGTAGTTGGGTCAACATTTATTTCTCTCACCAAACTCTAGTATTTGTTTTGTCAATTTTTTTGTTTTGGGCTAAATATGGTAAGTGACATTGAGATAGTATTATTTGTGTCAATTCCCCAAAAAAATTCTCTAAACTTTGTAGAGGTTGCGTACAGAAGTTTCAAAATTTGAGGCTTGGCTCAGCAATGGGTCACCGCCAATCACATTTCTGAAAACACGATCGGGCAATGATTTGATAAAATAAAAAATTTGAATTATTTTCGTAAAGAAAAAATTATTAAGGAATCCGTATTTCTTTTTTTTTTTCGTTCCGTTGGTCCAACATCAATTGCTTAAAGATATCTCTGTTTAATAAAACAATTTCCAACGGTAAGAAGGTAAGTGATTATAATATGAATACACACTACTAATACTTTTTTTTAGTAGGGGCACTATAGGCCAGGATTATATGATATATTAGCAGTGCAAAACGCAGGTGGCACTATCGGCCAAGATTACATACTTATTAGAATAAATCCTAGGGGGCATGCATTTCTGCATCCCATGGGGGTTTAACCCATGACCTCTTCGTCGAGGTATGTGTGGGATTACCGCTAGACCAAGCTAGCTAGCACACACTATTAATACTTGAAGATAAACAATAGAATATTATCATTTTAAATTATAACATCTTTCTATTTTATACTTCTTATTATATTATTTTTTTAGAGGGAATTATTACTTAAAACACACACCATAATTAAATAAATAAGAATTTGTTGTAACTAGCTATTCCCAGGGCTCTTTTTTATATTCTATCGAAGAAAAAAATTACCAAAAAAATAGCTTACCAGACTCGCAGTAAATTAATTCACTAATTAAAGAGTAAATTTAATTAACTTTTTATTTAATTAATTTATTGCGATTCTGGTGAATTATTATTTTTTTTAATAAAATGAAACTTAAAATATTTTTTAAAAGGAGGGTGACTTATTGAACTACTGACATAAATGCCCCGGCCCTTAAATATATATAAGTTATGTGGCCCGTGGGGATTCGATCGTGCGTCTTATATACGTCTTATTTTTACATACTTAATATTCAACACTTTACATTTCTACTATTCCCATCTATTTTCATTTCACATCTATTCTTATAACAACTCTTTTAAATCTAGTATTTTCTTGAACTATAAATAATTAGTTTTCGTATAAATGAATCTATAAATAGTAAATAAAGTTAAATGAGGTCCAACACAGTAACAAACTTTGTATAAAAAGTTATATTCATGATAAGAACTTTATATACGTTATTTTAGTAATTAGTTCCAACAATTTATTATCTTAGGTAATATTCACACGAAAATATGAGACCTATTTTCCTAATTTTTTGTGGTTTTTTTCTTAAAATTCAATCTTTAGAAAATTACAAGAATAGTAATGAAGTGCAACATTTCCAAAAAAAAAAAAGTTGTTTTAAATCCTTACGCTACAAATTGTTTTTTGGTATAGCTTTCCTTATCAATGAAATTGTAAATCGTAAAAAAAATTAAAAAGAATCTAAAACAGCAAATAACTTTTCAAAAAAATATGTAAACATAAAAAAAAAATTGTTTATAACTTGAAAATTAGTATTTTCACGATAAAAATCTTAAACATACTATTCTTAAAACAATATCACATGCGATTGCCACTTATTTAATTGCCAAGCAAAAATATGTGGAGCCTATTTAAATGATAACCCGTTATGATAAACTAAAATATGAAGCGTATTTTTCCTAAATTTCCGAGACCTGTTTTTCCCTAAAAATTCAAGCCTTGTGTCATTGCCTAACTCGTGGCCTTGGTCTTTCATCTTGAATTTTTATAGGATTTTTTATACAAACTAACCATTTCAAACTTAGTGTTTAACAAAATAACCAAGGTTTCATAAGTTAGTGCATTTTAGCCACTTATAATGTAAAAGTACTAATATACCCTTAATTATGTTAAAAATAATTAATCTAAGTTTCCAAAATTTTAATCAATTGACTTTCTGTATTAATCCACTATTCGATAAACCAGAAGAAGAAAAAAAAGAAGACGATTTCAAAAAATTTAATCATGCTTTCAAAATATTTAATCCACTCTTAGATAAACTAGAGGATAAATTACACTATTGCTCCCTCAACTATGACGTCGATAACGTTTCACCCCCTGAATTCTAAAATCTTACATGACAGACCTTGAAATTCTACATCGCAACAAATTTAGTCCTTCTGTTAAAATTTACTTGACGGTGTGAAATATTAAGGATAAAGAAGTATTTTTTTTTCTTCATTAATTTTTTTTTGTTTTTTTTTTTATTATTATTCTGGTTATATATAAATAATAAATAATCAAATATTGTTTATTAGTATATCTCTCTCCTTGTTTTCATGATATACACAAAAACATATTTATACATATGCATAAACACACACATACAAATTATTTTGATAAAAATCGGTAAATCCACACAAACACACACATACATATTCTTTTCAAGAAAGACCAGCGTTTAGCTTTTAGCATATGTCACACATCTCTTTGTATATCTTTCTAGTCATCAAATCTTTCCAATCTACAACTCACCCAAAAAAAAAAGAAAAAAAATAAATAAATCCATTGTCAGCTTTTAGCGAATCCAATCCATCTCCGTCGTCGACCAAGAAAAACCAGAAGATGAAAAAATTCAAAATTTGACGGCGACGTAACTAAGCATAAAGAATTTGGGGGCGAGAACTGACCGCGAGAGCAACATCGATATTGGCAAGGCTTTTTTATTCTATTATGTCGGTGTTGGTGAAGAGAACAGCGAGATTTATAGTCAATTCTCGGCAGCAAAGACGATGGCGATTTTCTTGTTTTGGCAATGGGAACTTGGGGATTGCGAGTTCGAGTATGGAGGTGGTAAGAAGATTGGGTTCACCCTGGTCGTCACTATAGAGAAAGAGAGAATTTAAAGATTTGTTGAAGAACCTGGTTGGTGAGAATGGGGCTGAGGGATTGGGGCCGAACAGATGAAAAAATATGAGGGATTTGATGGGGAAAGATTTGGGGATTTTGATTCAGTCTATTAATAGAACTCCATTGGAGATTTCTCTATGATTTTAAGCATCTTGGATAATAAAATCAATAATAAATGAAGGAATAAATGTATAACAACACATCATTTTTGTTTTTAGCAAGTTTAAATAAGGGTATTAATGTAATTTCACTCAAATACCAATTCACGTGCTTGAAACGTGATCAAAGTAACGACTTCCGTTAATAAAACTTGACAGAAGGAGATGTTTGCTACAATGTAGGATTTTAAGGTCTGTCATGTAAGATTTTAGAATTCAGGGGGTGAAACGTTATCGACGTCATAGTTGAGGGAGCAATAGTGTAATTTATCCTAAACTAGAAGTAGAAAAAGAAGAAGATGTCAAAAAATTTAATCATACTTTCCAAAACTTTAATACAATATTCGATAAAACAGAAGTAGAAAAAGAAAAAAAAAACGTTGTCTAAAAATTTAATCCCGCTTTCCAAAAATTTAATCCACTGCTCAATAAACCAGAAGTACAAAAAGAAGAAAAATATGTCAAAAAATTTAATTCCGCTTTCAAAAAATTTAATCTATTGTTCGATAAATCAGGAAAAAGAAGAAGAAGGTGGTGATGACGATCGACGATGAAACCACTTTCCGATCGTCGAAAATGACATTTCTCAATATTTGATAGAGATTTCTTCAATGTATCGCCATTTTTGCGAAATATAGGATCATGGTTGCCGGAGATTTGGGGATTCTCTTCGAGTGATTTCAAATTCAAAGCTGAGTGAGGCTCGGGATTCCCAACTGCTCCGATGACGTCTACACTACTATCGGAAGCATCCTCAGCGCCTTCTTCTTCACTCCGGTTGCGGCGATGGCGGATCGGAGCTCCGACATGTTTGGGGCGGCAACGGCGAATGAGCATCGGAGAGTGCGTCGGACGATGGAGTTGAGGCCGAGCGAGCAAATTACGGCACATAGAAGGATCGAGAAGACCATCGCCGCGTAGGTGTCGACTGTGCTTCCGCTGCCACTCGCCGACCAGTCGCCGCCGCGAAAGTTCGCTGGGAGTCATTGTGGAGTTGTGAAAGAAGAGTTGACCATAAGTTTCCATGGGTAGTGGGAGGTGTGAGCAAGTTCAACAGGGAGAGCTTGAAGATGGACGGAGTCTCCTCCATGGTTGTACGGCTGGAAATCTGCAGAGGGATTAGAGTTTGACTGAGCGAAAAGAAGATAATGGATTGTTGATGGTGAATAACGAAATAGATATGAAGAGCGGGGTCGTGTATGGGTATTTTGGGAGGTTTTGTCAATTTTTGGCTGTTTTGCCTCAACTTTAGAAAGTTTGGCTATTTTGCCAAATTTTAACTTTAAAATGACTAGATAGCCGCATCACCCATTTTTATATTGATTACTTCTATATGACTTTTGCTATGTCATGTCGTTGTGCCGTTATTCTATATCAAATTATTAAAATTACAGCTTACTTTGTATCACGATCCGCGAGCTCTAGCTCGCACGCGAGCCACGACGTACTCACCTCTCTTTCCTTCAGAATACTTAAATAAACATAGCATTTGTATATAGTAAGTGGAAATAAATTAAATAGCTATAAGCCCTATATAATAATTAACAGAATTTCGGGGAATTTTTTTTCGTGTTTCTTTCACACAGTCTTATAGTGACTATATATAGAACAAAAACACTTGTTTGTTTATAACATATCTTACATATAACGTATATACAAACACGGACACAAAACAAGTAACTAGAATACAAGTTTACTAGTTACATAACAAAACTCTATTTTTCCCCGTTTAAACAAAAAATCTCATTGCCACAGGTCGAGCGACGCAAGCCTGGACCAGATCTCCTCCTTCTACCCGAGTAAAGCCCTCCTGTTATGAGAGATTTTTCCCATAAAAAAAAAGTTCAAGGCCCAACTCAACCAAGGGTACATAGCGACCCCAGCCCAAAGAGTAGAGCCCGGGATTAAGACAAGGCGACCTCGACCTCCAGGCGAGCTCGGCCTCGGCCACAGGAGCTCGACCTCGACCTCCAGGTGAGCTCGACCTCGGCCTCAGCTCGACCTCGGCCTCATGAGCTCGGCCTCGGCCTCATGAGCTCAACCTCGACCTCCAGGCGAGCTCGGCCTCGGCCACAGGAGCTCGACCTCAACCTCAAGGCGAGCTCGACCTCATCCTCCAGCTCGAATTTGGCCACAGGAGCTCGGCCTCGGCCTCATGAGCTCGACCTCGACCTCCAGGCGAGCTCGACCTCGGCCTCAGCTCGACCTCGGCCTCATGAGTTCGGCCTCAACCTCCAGGCGAGCTCGACCTCGTCCTCCAGCTGGACCTTGGCCACAGGAGATCGGTCGCGGCCTCATGAGCTCGACCTCGACCTCCAGGTGAGCTCGACCTCGGCCTCAGCTCGACCTCGGCCTCATGAGTTCGGCCTCAACCTCCAGGCGAGCTCGACCTCCAGGCGAGCTCGACCTCGTCCTCCAGCTCGACCTTGGCCACAGGTGCTTGGCCTCGGCCTCATGAGCTCGACCTCGGCCTCATCAGCTAGACCTCGACCTCCAGGTGAGCTCGACCTCGGCCTCAACTCGACCTCGGCCTCAACCTCTAGGCGAGGTCGACCTCGTCCTCCAGCTCGACCTCGGCCTCAGCTCGGCCTCAGCCTCATGAGCTCGACCTCGGCCTCACGAGCTTGACCTCGACCTCACGAGCTCGACCTCGGCCTCACGAGCTCGACCCGGCCTCACGAGCTCGACCTCGGCCTCACGAGCTCGACCCCGGCCTCGCGAGCTCGGCCCCGGCCTCGCGAGCTCGGCCCCGGCCTCACGATCTCGACCCCGGCCTCACGAGCTCGACCCCGGCCTCACGAGCTCGACCTCGGCCCAGCCATGCCAAGGGCCGAAAAGAAAAAGTCCCAGCCCATAATTTCCCACAACTCAAAAGGGTATAGCAGCCCCCATATGCCAAAAGGCACGGCCACACGCAAATGAGCTCAGCTTATTTGTTTTCTGGGACCCGCCAATAATCCATAGTATCATCCCAACACCAAGCTTTCCCCACCAAGAGCGTTATCTTTATCATTCTTAAAAGCCATTTCGGCTGGACCCCACCAAATCCCTCAAACACGTAACCCCAAGACTATAAATACCCCATCTCATTGAGGGGAAAGGGAGAGACCATTCCTTCTAAGAAAAAACTTGAGACTTCTCTCTGCTTCCCTTGATGCCATCCTTGGCCTGAAGTGAATTCTCCTCGATTTCTCATTCTCAGAGATTCCGAAGCCACGAACGCAGCCGACCCGGCGCTGGCGATCCAGCCTCGACGCCCGCTGAAGCCTCGACCCCCGCCGGCGCTGCAGACCCGTTCGGCCCCAGCACGCGCAAGCCGACTCTGGTGCTCGCCAAAGCTTTCATCTCAACCGACGCTGCAGATCCAGCCGACCCGGCACTCGCCATCCAGCCACGATACTCGCCCTTGAACTACGTCATGACCTGATCCCGACTAAAGGGTACGTAGGCAGCAAACCTTTGGCGCGGTCACACCCCCCGTTCACTCTCCAGATTCCTCACTTGGAGGCGTTTGGGCGAGCTCAGGTACCATCGACAGCCAAGGGAGGATCTGGGCAACCAGGTCCGACACGCTCGAGCCTAGGCGAGGCCACTAGGTCCGGCCTTGGGTCTAACCGCCTGTGGCTCCTAAATCGTTGTCCGAAAAACGGCGACAACATTTTGGCGCTAGAATGAGGGGTACTCGAAAACAGCCACGAGTTCTCCACCGGAAAATCCATCTCCCTCCGCGGGACCATCACAAGACTCCCTCTACCATTCTTCTTCTCACTTCTGCGACTCTCGAGAGATGAGTCATGTCCCTGCCACCACCGTGTGCGCCCGAGCGACTAGTTCGAGGTACGGTCTCCGACGCCTTGCACATCGTCTTGAAGGGCGACCCCACGATAGCGATAGCCAGCCCCGAGACCCGGTGAATGACCCCGAGGCCGAGCTCCGAGAGGACACGGCCCGGCGGCTTGCGGAGCTTCTTGACCATCCCGGCGTCGACGGTACGCTCGTCGCCAACCTCCTTGGCTATGATATCGAAGATAGGTCCGCCCGAGACGACTCCGACCCCGACTATGTGGAGGAGTCGAGGACCGATGAGGCAACCCCCAACCTTGCCCCTTCACGGCCCGAGAGGTCTAACGATGCTTTCGTCAGGACGTCGCACCTAGCGCAACAACAGGCACGGTCCCACTCCCGGGGACTCGCCCCCTCGGTTTCAAGAGGCGGCCGGACACGGCCCCTCGCCGAGGAGAGAACGACTCTGGTAGATGATGGGGCCGATAGCCGAAGCGCTCGCCGGACGGTACGACCAAGGGCGGCCTCGCCCCGCCACGCTACGAGTGTGGACCTTAGAGAGCGCTTGACGGCGCAGAGAAACTCCCAAGGGAAGGATCTCCGCCAAAGGCTTGACTCTCGGAGGGACGCGCTCCCCGCCGCAACTCTCGGCCGGCCTCAGGCCAATGTCGTGGACCAAGCGTCCAATGAGCGCCAACCGGCGACTCCCGTAGCCCCGGCAGTCAGCCCTGCTAGCGGGCTTGACATGGTCACGAAGATTCAGAGCCTCCAAAACCAAATCATCGAGATGAGGGAATCGAGAGGGCAAAGGCCATACGGAGGGATCGAGGAATCATACTCTCCCTTCGCCACTCAAATCCTCGCGCAACCTTGCGTGGGGAACTTCAAATTGCTGTCCATTCCCTCCTATGATGGACGGACGGACCCCAACTTCCACGTCCAACATTACGAGACGTGGATGACGATGCAAGGGCAGACGGACGCCGCCCTCTGTCAGGCCTTCAGCCTGACCCTTATAGGGTCGGGATTTGAGTGGTTCTGAAGCCTGAGACCGGGAAGGATCTCGTCTTTCCGGGCGTTGCGGGGGGCGTTCCTTGCTCGATTCGCCACCCTCGTGGCGCAGAAGAAACCAAAGGCCCATCTCCTCTCCATCCGGCAAGGGAATGACGAGACGTTGAGGCAGTACCTCGCTCGCTTCGCCGAGGAGTCTCACAAGGTCGAAGGGTTCGACGATAGGGACGCCATCACGGCGATCACCGAGGGAGTCCGCACGAGTGACTTCCTCAAGTTTATTGTTGGAAAGGTCCCGCGAGACATGGCGGAGCTAATGGCGAGAGCCCGTGCGTACATGGGAATCGAGGACTATCTCGATGGCCGAGATGGCCGAAAGTCGGGGGGACAGGGTAGTCAACGCCGCGATGACCAAGATGAAGATCGTTCTGACCCTCGAAAGAGGAGGAACAAGGGAGGCCAGGCCCCTAACGGTCGCTCCCTCCCCGGGCCGAGACTGTCGCACGTGGACAACTTCCGAAACTCGACGTTCACCCCCCTGAACACTCCGCCGGAGCGGATCCTAGCTCTGCACCATGACAAGCTAGGAAGTCCAACTCCTCTCACAAGGGATCCCGCCAAGAGGGATCGAAACAAGTTCTGTGATTACCACCAAGATCACGGGCATCTGACGTCCGAATGCTATCAACTCAAACGTCAGATCAAGGCCCTGATCCAAGACGGGAAACTGAAGGAATACGTCCTTAGAACGATCGGGACGGCCGCGGCACACGATGAGCGCCCGCGGCAAGAAAGGAAGGGTCCGGCAACGATAACCGTCGCGGACCGAGCAGCCATTGAAGAACCGGAGAGCTCGCAACTGCACGTCTTGGGCTCAATCATGGGCGGCCCGGAGTTTGGAGACTCGTCCACGCAAAAGAAGAAGTACGTGCGTGAGGTTTCCCAAGGGAAAATAGCGCACTCCATCAACCATACGTACGAGGCTCCACCTCCGACACCATTCGAGTCCATGTTCTTCACCGGCCAATAGGCGGCACGAGTCCTCCATCCATACAACGACGCGATAGTCGTCTCGGCCCCGGTCGCCAACAACCTCGTCCGGAGAATCCTAATCGACAATGGGAGCTCCGCCGATATAATCTTCAAGTCGGCGTTGGACAAGATGAAGCTATCTGGGATGAGACCGACCCCGATATCGACCCCGCTCTTCGGCTTCTCCGAGGAAAGGGTCATGACGGATGGAACTATAGACCTCCCGGTTACCTTTGGTATACCGGGGGGCTCGAGATGACCCACATCGTGTCGTTCCTGGTCGTGGACCAGCCCTCGGCATACAACATCATCGTCGGCCGCCCGACTCTCAATCGGTTAAAGGCCATAACGTCCACATACCATCTGATGATGAAGTTCCCGACCGAGAAGGGGATCGCCACAATGTTGGGAGACCAATCAATGGCAAGGATGTGCTACATCCAAGGCGTGGACGGAAAGGGGAAATGTGTGATGGTGAGCACCGTCTTCCAGCTCGGGGACAAGTTCCCGTGCGAGATAGAGGAAGGAGGCACCTTCAGGGAACTGGACCAAAGGGACGATGTCGAGCGTCGAAAGGTGGAGACACCGGACGACCTCGTTCCCGTCGTGTTGGACGACGCCAAGCCTGACCAAGTAGTCAAGGTAGGTGCCCAACTCCCATCCGAAGTTCGAGCCCAGCTCGCCACCTTCCTTCGCGAGCACAAAGACGTCTTCGCATGGACACACGCCGACATGCCGGGGATCGACCCCGAGATAATGGTTCACCGTCTCAACAACGACAAGAGAGTGGCTGAGCGCGTTCAACCACGACGGACGTTCAGTGGAGAGAGGTACCAAGCCATTGGTGAAGAGGTCGACAAACTTCTCGCCGCCGACTTCAACAGGGAAGCGGAACACCCCAAGTGGGTGTCCAACGTGGTGATGGTCAAAAAGCCAAACGGGAAGTGGCGGATCTGTATCGACTACAAAGATCTCAACAAACAAAGCCTGCTCGAAGGACAGCTTCCATCTCCCGAGGATCGAGCAACTCGTGGACGCCACAGCGGGCCACGAGTTATTAAGCTTCATGGACGCCTACTCAGGCTACAATCAGATCCGCATGCACGAGCCGGATCAGATCAAGACCACCTTTGTTACAAACCGCGGACTCTACTGTTACAAGGTCATGCCCTTTGGCCTCAGAAACGCGGGGGCGACGTATCAAAGGTTGGTGAACCGAATGTTCGCCGATCAAATCGGCAAAACTATGGAGGTCTACGTGGACGATATGCTCGTCAAAAGCCTCAAGACCCACGATCACGTTCGAGACCTAAGAGAGATGTTCACGATCTTGCGACGTTACAAGATGAAGCTCAACCCCAACAAGTGCGCCTTTAGGGTCGAGTCCGGAAAATTCTTGGGCTACATGGTTAGCCGCCGCGGGATCGAGGCTAACCCTGAAAAGATTAGGGCGATCTTAGAGATAAGGTCGCCGCGAAAAGTGAAAGAAGTGCAAAGTTTGTCAGGAAGAATCGCCGCCCTGACGCGATTCGTTTCCAAAGCCACCGATAGATGCCAACCGTTCTTCAAGGCACTGAAGAAGACCGACGGGTTCGTATGGACGGAGGAGTACGAGGAAGCGTTACGCAGAATGAAAGCCTACTTCACCTCCCCCCCGTTCCTCGCGAAGCCAAAGAATGGCGAAACCTTGTACCTCTACCTCGCGGTTTCCGATAGGGCCGTGAGCGCGGTCCTCATACGCGAAGAAGACAAGGTGCAATGGCCGGTCTATTACGCTAGCAAGGCGCTCCTCGACGCCGAGACCTGATACCCGGAAATCGAGAAATTATCCCTCGCCCTCGTCATGAGCGCGAGAAAGCTGCGACCCTACTTCCAAGCGCACCCCATCGTGGTGCGCACGGGACATCCCATCGAGAAGGCGCTTCAAAAAGGGACCTCCTCTCGAATGGCCATATGGTCCCAAGAGTTGGGCGAGTACGGGGTCGAGTTTCAGCCGAGAACCGCCATCAAAGGCCAAGCCCTCGCCGACTTCATAGCAGAGCTCACAAGCGCACCCTTGATTGAAGAAGGAGACAAAGATAATAAGAACAAGGAAGACAAGGAGAACGACCGCATCGAGTCATCGAAGAAGAGAACCAACAGCCCGATAGGGTCGGTCTGGGACTTGCACGTAGATGGCGCGTCGAACGCCCGGGGGGCTGGCGCCGGCGTCGTACTCACAAATCTTGATAGGGAAAGACTGAAATACGCCATGCGGTTTGAGTTCAAGGCTTCCAACAACGAGGCAGAGTACGAGGCTCTGATCGTTGGCTTGGAGCTGGCGAACAGGCTAGGCGTCCGGAACCTGCGCATCCACTGCGACTCGCAGTTGATCGTGAACCAGGTTAAGGGCGACTATGCCGCTAAAGAACCGAATATGATCGCGTACTTGTCCAAAACCCAAAAGAACCTAGAAACCATGTCGTGGTTCGAGATCGTCCAAGTTCCTCGAGAAGCGAACATCGACGCCGACGCCCTGGCTCGCCTCACGTCCGGGATAGACGAGGAGGGCAAAGGCAGCGTCCCGATCGAAGTATTGACCCGACCCTACGTCTCGAGGAGCGACGTAGGGGTAGTTTACGAAACTCCGCCTCCCACATGGATGACTCCGCTCGTGGAATTCCTTAAGCGAGGAGTCGTCCCCGAAGACAAAGAAGAGGCCAAAAAGCTGAGAAGCTTGGCGCCGAAGTACACGATGAGGGAAGACGTCTTGTTCAAGAGAAGCTACTCCATGCCTCTCCTCCGTTGCTTGACCGAAGTCAAGGCGAAGAAAGCGCTCCATGAGGTGCATGAGGGGGTGTGCGGAAACCACGCCGCCGGACAATCTTTGGCGTTAAAGCTACTGAGACTCGGATATTTTTGGCCAACCTTGAAAAAGGAATCCCACGAGTGGGCCAAAAAATGCGACAAGTGCCAAAGGTTCGCCCACATCCCGCGCCAAGCGCCGGCCCCTTTATGCCCGATCATCGTGCTGCGGCCCTTCGCAAAATGGGGAGTCGACCTCATCGGTGAGCTACCCACGGCCCCGAGGCAATACAAGCACGCGATCGTGGCAATCGACTATTTCACGAAGTGGCTAGAGGCCGAGCCGCTAGCAAAGATCACCGAGGCGAACACGACGAACTTCATCTGGAAGAACATTGTCTGCCGCTTCGGGATCCCCGCGTCGATTGTGACCGATAACGGAAAGCAATTTGACAACACGCGCCTCCGAGAAATGTGCGAGCATTTGGGCATTAGCAAGACTTTCTCTTCTCCCCGCCATCCACAAGCCAACGGTCAAGTCGAGGCGGTCAACAAAACAATCAAGGAGAACCTGAAGAAGAAGCTGGAAGAAAGAAAGGAGGCTTGGGCCGACGAGCTTCCTATGGTCTTGTGGGCGTACCGAATCACCGCTCGAAACGCGACCGGCGAAACCCCTTTCGCTCTCGCGTTCGGCATCGAGGCCGTGGTACCTGTCGAGACCAAGCTACCGACCCTGCGCATCGAGGAATACGAAGAAGTCGCCATCGACGACGCAATCAGGCTCGAGCTAGACCTCATAGATGAGAAGAGGACGGACGCACTCACCCGCCTTGCCGCGCAAAAGAGGAAGGTCGAGAAGTACTACAACTCCAAGATCAAGTTGCGAAAGTTCGCCGATGGAAGCCTCGTCCTCAGAAGGGTATTCCAAAACACCAAGGTGCAAGGTGCGGGAGTTCTGGGTCCCACCTGGGAAGGCCCGTACCGTGTGCGCCGAGCCATCCACAACGGCACGTACGAGCTCGAGAACCTAGAAGGACTCGTATTCACGCACCCTTGGAACGCGGAGCACCTTCGGCAATACCACCAATAGATGCCTGTTCCTGCTTACTCTATGTTTTGTTGTTTTCATTTTATTTTCGATTTTTGCAAAGACAATTTTAAAAAATTTCAAGTACGGCCAACGGCTTGGGAATTTAATTTTTTGACTATTTCCACATGATAATCTAATTACATTTCACTCCGAAACCTCTACCCTGTTGTATTATAATTTATTGTCTCCTCTACGAGTACGCAAGAAACTCGGGGGGTTAATAAGGATAACAGGCTCTTTTTTCGCGCGACGCACTCGCGCGATGACACGTTTTACGCGCCGAAAGGTAGCGAAACATCAACAAGTCGGATTCGCGCACCGGACCTCCGACCCGCGCGCGACGCACTCGCGCAATGACACGTTTTACGCGCCGAAAGGTAGCGAAACGTCAACAAGTCGGGTCCGCGCACCGGACCTCCGACCCGCGCGCGACGCACTCGCGCAATGATATGTTTTACGCGCCGAAAGGTAGCGAAATGCCAATAAGTCGGATCCGCGCACCGGACCTCCGACCCTCGCGCGACGCGCTCGCACAATGACACGTTTTACGCGCCGAAAGGTAGCGAAACGTCAACAAATCGGATCCGCGCACCGGACCTCCGACCCTCACGCGACGCGCTCGCGCAACAACACGTTTTACGCGCCGAAAGGTAGCGAAGCGTCAACAAGTCGGATCCGCGCCCCAGACCTCTGACCCTCGTGCGACGCTCTCGTACGATGTCGCGCCCTGCACACCGGTAGGCAGTAAGGCGTCGACGGATCACGTCCGCGCACCGGCTCGTCGATCCCGAAACGTCGACAAGTTGGATCCGCGCACCGGACCTCCAACCTCGCACGTCTTTTGCTGCGACACTCTCGCGCAATGTCGCGCCTTGCACACCAATAGGCAGTAAGGCGTCGACGAATCACGTCCGCACACCGGATCGTCGATCCCGAAACGTCGACGAGTTAGATCCGCGCACCGGACCTCCGACCTCGCACGTCTTTCGCTGTGACACTTTCGCGCAATGTCGCGCCTTGCACACGAATAGGCAGTTAGGCGTCGACGGATCACGTCCGCGTACCGGATCGTCGATCCCGAAACGTCGACGAGTTGGATCCGCGCACCGGACCTCCGAACTCGCACGTCTTTCGCTGCGACACTCTCACGCAATGTCGCGCCTTGCACACCGATAGGCAGTAAGGCGCCGACGGATCACGTCCGCGCACCGGATCGTCGATCCCGACAGTCAAAACTCAGAACGTGACACGCGTACCGACAAGTACTATGCTCACTGGGAACTGCATCCACAACAAGCTCGTCCCGACGCGCACACCGATAGGTAGCGTACTCGCTGGAAGATGAGCGCGGCGGCCACCCAGCTCGCATACGCCGATAGGCAGTGAGTCACGAATGGATGGCCGAAAGTCGCACCCGTCGGGCGAAACTGGTCTAGCCAGCGTCTGCGGGAAACTTCGCCGACAACTGTGGCAGTAAGCCGTGCAAACTGGTTACGCTAGATATAGTAAGCCAAGTTCGTAAGACGCGCGTTAATCAAATGGCTCAAAACGATTACGCTAAGCATAGCAAGTCGAGAAAATAAGACGCATAACAGGCAAAAAAGCTTTAACTAAAGCAAACAATGTTGTACGGGCAGCCCAACAATGAGCGAAGGCATGTGGGGATCGCTCATCGTCGACGTACTCAAGCTAGGAAACCAAGGACGGTCGGGGTAACGCCCTGGCAAGCAACGATCCGCCCGAAGACACGAAGTTTCTTGAACGACAAAGTCCTCCAAAAAACTGGGGGGCTAATGTTATGAGAGATTTTTCCCATAAAAAAAACATTCAAGGCCCAACTCAACCAAGGGTACATGGTGACCCCGGCCCAAAGAGTAGAGCCCGGGATTAAGACAAGGAGACCTCGACCTCCAGGCGAGCTCGACCTCCAGGCGAGCTCGGCCTCGGCCACAGGAGCTCGACCTCGACCTCCAGGTGAGCTCGACCTCGGCCTCAGCTCGACCTCGGCCTCATGAGCTCAGCCTCGGCCTCATGAGCTCAACCTCGACCTCCAGGCGAGCTCGGCCTCGGCCACAGGAGCTCGACCTCAACCTCAAGGCGAGCTCAACCTCGTCCTCCAGCTCGACCTTGGCCACAGGAGCTCGGCCTCGGCCTCATGAGCTCGACCTCGACCTCCAGGCGAGCTCGACCTCGGCCTCATGAGTTCGGCCTCAACCTCCAGGCGAGCTCAACCTCGTCCTCCAGCTCGACCTTGGCCACAGTCGGCCGCGGCCTCATGAGCTCAACCTCGACCTCCAGGTGAGCTCGACCTCGGCCTCAGCTCGACCTCGGCCTCAACCTCCAGGCGAGCTCGACCTCCAGGCGAGCTCGACCTCGTCCTCCAGCTCGACCTTAGCCACAAGAGCTCGACCTCGACCTCCAGGTGAGCTCGACCTCGGCCTCAGCTCGACCTCGGCCTCATGAGTTCGGCCTCAACCTCCAGGCGAGCCTGGCCTCACGAGCTCGGCCCCGGCCTCACGAGCTCGACCTCGGCCTCACGAGCTCGACCCCGGCCTCACGAGCTCGCCCCGGCCTCACGAGCTCGACCTCGGCCTCACGAGCTCGACCCCGGCCTCACGAGCCCGCCCCGGCCTCACGAGCTCGCCCCCGGCCTCACGAGCTCGACCCGGCCTCACGAGCTCGACCTCGGCTCACGAGCTCGACCTCGGCCTAGCCATGCCAAGGGCCGAAAAGGAAAAGTCCCAGCCCATAATTTCCCACAACTCAAAAGGGTATAGCAGCCCCCACATGCCAAAAGGCACGGCCACACGCAAATGAGCTCAGCTTATTTGTTTTCTGGGACCCGCCAATAAACCATAGTATCATCCCAACACCAAGCTTTCCCCACCAAGAGCATTATCTTTATCATTCTTAAAAGCCATTTCGGCTGGACCCCACCAAATCCCTCAAACACGTAACCCCAAGACTATAAATACCCCCTCTCATTGAGGGGAAAGGGAGAGATAATTCCTTCTGAGAAAAAACTTGAGACTTCTCTCTGCTTCCCTTGATGCCATCCTTGGCTTGAAGTGAATTCTCCTCGATTTCTCATTCTCAGAGATTCCGAAGCCACGAACGCAGCCGACCCGGCGCTCGCGATCCAGCCTCGACGCTCGCCGAAGCCTCGACCCCCGCCGGCGCTGCAGACCCGTTCGGCCCCAGCGCGCGTAAGCCGACCCCGGTGCTCGCTGGAACTTTCATCTCAACCGACGCTGCAGATCCAGCCGACCCGGCGCTCACGATCCAGCCTCGACGCCAGCCGAAGCCTCAAGTCCCGCCGGCGCTGTAGACCCGTTCGGCCCCAGCATGCGCAAGCCGACTCTGGTGCTCGCCGAAGCTTTCATCTCAACCGACGCTGCAGATCCAGCCGACCCGGCACTCGCCATCCAGCCACGATACTCGCCCTTGAACTACGTCATGCCCTGATCCCGACTAAAGGGTACGTAGGCAGCCAACCTTTGGCGCGGCCACAGGGTTCACTCTCCAGATTCCTCACTTGGAGGCGTTTGGGCGAGCTCAGGTACCATCGACAGCCAAGGGAGGATCTGGGCAACCAGGTCCGACACGCTCGAGCCCAGGCGAGGCCACTTGGTCCGGCTTTGGGTCTAACCGCATGTGGCTCCTAAATCGTTGTCCGAAAAACGGCGACAACACCTCCCTTTGCCTACATTACCAATGGTCATAAACGATGAGTCGAAAGACTCAGCAAGTGGGAGTCTATCTAGTAATAAAAGCGACTAGATGACATGAGACGTGCACATAACACATAAAATATGTATGAAAGTCATATGATTTCTATCATATGACATGCAAGCGTGTGCACACTTACAACATGTGAACTTGTCATTCTGATCTTCAGGTCATCCAACCACTCACTGCAACAACCCTCAGAATGACAAGTAGCCAACCCTCAGACCCGAGCAATTTAATCATGAGGGTGACTCCAAGTTTTAAACTTCGTCTAGGATCCTCTAATGGCACTATCTCCAATCATAGGGGCGCTCAGGAGCTCCCCGAAAGCTTAGACGTACCCGGCACGCCGTCTAGTTACCAATTACAACACTGCGCCCGTCAGGTTTCCCTGACAAAAACAAAAGTCTTCAGACTTGCTGGTACCACCGACATATGTTCTTTTTAAATGTTTGGTATCCGATGGAATCAGAGTACAACCCTAAACTACAACGGGAAGAGATCTGTTTTGAGTAGAAGTCGATTAAGTATTGTTTAACATGCTCTTCATAGTATTTTAAAAGAGAAATCAAGGTGTGACCCTTGCAGTCCCTAGAACAGATATCTCAACTGCAATATGAGAAACGTCTGTCCCTGCTTTTCCTGTAAACCCGTCTATCGGGTGAATCTAAAATTAGTAAGTCAATGGAAGATTAATTAATCAAATAAGAAACAACGTTGGTTGTTAGCGGGTTACGCTTGAACTTAACAGAACAAACCCGAAGCTACATTTTCAATAATAGTAGCCGAAGCCTTAATCTTGATTAGTATTGTCAAATTCATGGGCTTTCAACTACTCTTGCTTACTAACACAGTAAAATGCACATAAATATGTGATTCCCTTGGTAAGTAGTTGACTTAATTCTCACTTACTTGGACTCCTAATTTGCTAGCTCCTTTCCTCTCTAACGCCTAATCGTTACGGCGATAGCTGAAAATATCTGAGGAATAAAATGGAGCATTGAACACCATTAGTTATGCACTCGCAGAAATACTAATCTACAAATTCTCATCACAGAGAACTGAACAAGGCGCATGGACCTCATATTCGTCACACGCAAAACACACGTTCTCACTTAAGAGAATCAGAGAAAAGAAGAACACGATTTCCACATGAAACAGTGATCAAGAGAGAGAACAAGTCCTACAAGTGGCGACTAAACATGAAACTTGAGATTAGCTATGCTAAGAAAGCATTTACTAACCCAAATCCCTTAGCCGAGCCCAAAATCTAGAACCGAAGCTCAACGTTAAGAACCCGAGAGGGAGAAAAACTTGTTTCTTTCCACTACGATCCACAAGAAATTAGGATCACTATTCTTAAACCTGTAAAGAAAGTCTTACCTCTAAGATCGTAGAAATTAGAATAACCTCTCGGTTAGACTATATGCGTAGTTAGTAAAGTTACCCGTTTAAAAACTATAGATATAGGTTTTGAAAATAATACTAATCTTAATTAAGGAAGTACATTATAATAAGTAAAATAATTAATTAAAAATAATTAAAATATAGTTTAAATAATAATTAGTAAGGTTATACAAACCTTTATTTTTAAATCACTTCCTTAATTTTTTTTCATTCAACCCACTACAAAGCCAAGCAAATCTCCACAAATCCGGAACCCCCAAAATCAAGACCAAATTCATCCATAATTCCAATCAAGCAAGGAATCTTGAAATCAAGCATGTAATAATCCAATTAATCACTTAAAATATGAGTCCTAAACATCAATGAACTTATTCAAGCATCACGACATGAAAACCCCCAATTTTCCCTTTCAAATTTTCGGCCAAAATATCCATAACAATCTGAAAACCTTAACTCAAAGAATTTCAAATCAATAACAAGCACAAACCGAGCACAAACACAAGCAAACCACGAAATCAACCAAAGGAACTCAAAACCCCTAATTGGAAAACCTAGAAATCGGACTATAAGCAAAGAAAACGAGTTGAATTTCATACCTTGATGTAGAAGACGAACCCACAGTGTTGTCAATGGTGCCCACAAGAATAGTAGTAGTGTCTATTTATGTACATTTGATGTAATATAGTTTCACGAAGACTCTTGCTTGTAAATTCTAAATCATTAATAAAAGTAGAAACGTTCATTCATTCTTCCTTGTTTGTGTGAAGATTTATGATAATCTACAGTCTTTAGTCCATAAATAAACCTAACAACATATGAAGAGACAAATGTGGATTTGCATGAACAAACTCTTCATGGTTTGCTTAAAACTACATATTCACAATCTAAGGATCAAAGGAGTATTGATCTCAGTACGATTGTTAGGAGAATCTATGATGTCTGGTTATGGGACATTGAGAGTTGGAGACTCTATAGTTCTTCTAGGTATCTTCTGAAGGTACTGAATTGACCAGTGCACTTTTAGAGACATAATAAGAACAAACCATTTAACCTCTTATGTCTCGGAGTCACTACGTATGAATTGCATCATGCTTACCTCAATCATGAAATGAGACATGTCATTTCATAGCTTACGTATTCTCATTTTAGAAAGTCAGAGTTCGGATTCACTATGTGATTATGAACAAGACCTATTGGTGAAGTACTAAGTTATGAAGATGTCATGACTAACTTTGTGAAGATCTCATAGATATGGAATTCATGTACAAGATTGCTGAAATGCAATGTATATCACCTCATGCTTTGTTCCTTGGAATGTGAATTAATGAACTGGCCAGTGTCCAAATTGAGTCATGAATCTTTTGGATGAATCAATGTGACTTGTTAGCTCCTTGTCAATACATTGTTTCTAACTTATTCACAAGCAACAAAGGAGTTGAGAAAATAACAGCTAGAAGGGCAAATGGTAATTTTGTAAATCCCGACTAGCTGATGATATTCATGAAGGGTAAACATAGATAATATTTAGTGGATCACTCATCACAATTAAGTTGAATTCTTGAGTAGAAAATAAATTCATTTGAACCGAGAGATTCTCAGTGTCAACTCTTTAGTGGAGTCAGTTGACATTAAGCTAAACTTGGAAAAGGTTTGTGAACTTTTGAGTCCAAGTATGTTAGCTCAAGCTTTGTTCATTTGGATCCATGAGGTCACTGTGACAAGTCATATCGACTAGGATTAGTTAAACTAGAAGCTAAGTCAAAACAAGAACGAAACAAGTTTTATGAAAATTGTCTAAAGGTATTTTTGTCTTTTTTGACATAGGACGAAATGAATGTCAATAAATTTTTTGACATTGTCATATGATGACAAATGAAGTTAAACCACACGACCAAGTGAAAGAATTTGGGCCTTGAGGATTAATTTCATTTCATGAAATTTTACTTGAAAATTCTTAATGGGCTTTTCTTATGTTGTCATGAACAAATGAAGAAAAATCTAGAAACACCTTCTAGAAGCCCTTTTGGCCGTCCAAACCCAAGAAAGAGAGACCAAATTTTGTGCATTGATGCATGAAGTTACTTGCCAAAAGAAAAAGAGGAAAAAAATTTCCTCTGTGAGGAAAGAAAGTGGGCGGCCAACTATAGGCAAGAGAGAGGCAAGACAAATGAGGAAACAAACTTGCTTCTAGAAGCATAGTCTTGCACGTCCAAGGCAAGAGAAAGAAAGAGGAAATATTTGCTCATGAATATGGGATATTCTATAGAAGAGGAAACTACCTTTATGAAGGTAATCCTTCTCCTATAAATAGAGCCCTCATCCCTCTCATTTTCTCATCCCACATAAGTTAGAGATTGAGAGCTTCTCTCTCTAGACCTTGTGGCCGCCCAACTCTATCTCTCTCTCTCTCTAGTTCTTTTCGTTTTTGTTTTGGGACATAGGTCCACATTTGATCTAGTGTTTTAGCTCTTCTACTCTTAGACTTGTTCGTGAGTCATCGTGTTTAAAAGTGCCCACACACTAATTCCTTCATATGTCAAGTGATTTATGTGATAAAAACTTTTGTGGTTACTCGAGTTCCCGAAGAACGAAGAAAGACGAGCTGCGTGGGGAGACGAGCGTTTCAACCTCCACAAGCTTCTCAGGTTAGTAAACATGTAATTGCTTTTAGATAGTTTTAATAATAAACATGTGCTTGCTCTTTGTCTAGGTTAGTAATATTTGAGAAATTGCCCCATTTGCCACCAATTTCATAACATTTTCCCACTTTCCACCAAAAGACTAATTTTTCCCAAAATGCCACCATCTATGTCAACAATGTTGACATCTATTTTTGCCCTTCACTATGAGATGTCAATATTGTTGACATAGATGTCAACAATGTTGACATCTCGGTGGCATTTTGGGAAAAATTAGTCTTTTGGTGGAAAGTAGGAAAATGTTATGAAATTGGTGGCAAATGGGGAAATTTCTCAAATTGTTTTACTTGTTTAAAATAAAATTTTTATTTTCCGCCGCTTGCTCGAAGCGTTAAATCTTTTCTTAACCCTAGATCAATTCCAACACACAGACTCTCGGCTTCTCCTACTCCACGAAATCCCGCTCAACCTTGTGGAGAGAACAAGATAGGAGCCAAACAACTTTCAGACGTGATTGAAGAAGATGAACGAAGAAAAAGAAAAAGAAACGGAGAGGAAGAAGATGAACGAAGGGAAGAAGAAGAAGAGGACGAACTCACCTAAACCACTCCGGCGTCTCTCGGTCGTTGTTCTCTCTCTCTCTCTCTCTCTCTCTCTCTCTCTCTCTCTCTCTCTCTCTCGGATTTGCTCTCAAAATTGCCCAGAGCAAGGTTTTTATCTCTTTTTTTTTCTTCTGTGTTTTGGTTTATTTCTGCGTGCAAGTGAGGAGATAAGGGCTGTAGAAGAGTCTAGAATGCTATATGTGGTTGAGAAACTTAATGAGATAAGGACCAAAATAATTGCTCTTAACTCCTTCCTTCTCAATTAAACCACCTTTTGTTTGCAAATCGGTCCTTTTACTCTCAAAATAAACATTTCATCCATAATTAAATGGAAACGATTTAGAAAATAAACCGAGATAATTTCTCATTGATTCTAATTTATTTTGAATATATTTAAGGCGTTTCGAAAATTATTTTCACTCTCGACACTCTTCTTAGTACTCGAGGACTCACCGAAAATCTTATTCGGGAAATTAAAATCATTCGAGGCCAACTCGAAATTCTCAACTCATTCCGAAATCTTTAATTGACCTTAAATATTTGTTTTCTAAATCTAGGACCATTTCACGCTCTAGTGAAATTATAATTTGCAACAATACTCAATTCAAGGAAAAACTCGTTTATTGATTCCAATATTCACAAGACGAGTTACACAAAAAGCCTTACTTTACACCTTGTGAATTATTATAATGTAATTATGCATTTAGATATATATTTAGTACCAATTTATGAGGAAGACTTTGTTTACATAATTGTTATAATGAAAATTATCCAAGTTCCCTTAAAAAAATATATCCTATGCACAAATAGGATTAGTAGGCATCTTATGTCCGCAGGTAGGCCTTCTAGCACTCTAACTTCGTATCCTAGTTGTGTTGGTCGACCTACTGCTTGCAATGACCCAATTTAATGAGACGAGAACAATAAATTGATAAATGAATGAGCTCATAAAGTAAGTGTAACAACTGTTGTCATTTCACTTTGAAGCCAAACACAAGTTTTTCTTTCAATCCTTCCAAGCTCTTCTCAATCATCACCCATGAGAAGGATGTCATCCACGTATACGATCAAAATTCACTACTACAAAACTGTGATCCTACAACGCTTAAAAACAGTTGTAGAATGATTCTACAACGCTTATTAAGCGTTGTAGAATCCAGCGTTGTAGAAGCTTCTACAACGATAGAGTTCCATTGTCCAATTTTCAAAAATTTCAGAATTTCTCGCCGCGGCGATGTATATTTCTCGCCGCGGCGAGATATTCTACAACAGATAAGATATCCGTTGTAGAACTATCTCGCCACGGCGAAAAATATACATCGCCGCGGCGAGAAATATCTGGGTTCTACCCCAATTCTCGTCGCGGCGATGTATATTTTGAGGTCGTCTTCTAGTTTTTCTTTTATCGCTACCGCTAGAACTAGTAGTAATGGACGACATGAAACCTAAGAACCACAATTCCAACTAAATATCAAATGCAAACTCAATTCCAACAAAATATCAAACAAATATGGTGTTTCAACCTAAATTATATCAATCCATACTCTCAATTCCAAACAAACACTTATTTTCAACCTAAATTATACATAATTCTCAACCAAAAACTAACCCGGAGTGTAGATGAGGAGCATGGAGGCGTGGAAGAAAGAGAGAGCCGGAGTTGTCGCCGGAGATGCCTAGGCTTGTGTGAGTTTGACGTGGTGGTGGAGTTTATGGGTTTGTGGTTGTGGCTTTTGTTGGTTTAAGGTTTGGGTTTTGTGGGTTTGTGGGGACGGAGAAGAATAGTGAGGGCGGAGAGAGAGTAAGGGAGGAGAAGAAGAGAGCGAGGGCGACGAGAGAGAAGTGAGGGCGGAGAGAGAAAGAGAAGTGAAGGCAGAAAGAGGGTGAGGGCAGAGAAGAAGAGTGAGGGCGGAGAGAGAGAGGGGGGGGGTGGAGAAGAAGAATGAAGAACGATGAAGAATGAAGAAGAAGAAGAATAATGAAGAATGAAGAAGAAAAAATGACTAAATCTGAAATTCGGGCGGGCCTTTTGAAAAAATTTAAATTTTTAGGTTTTAAAACACTTCTACACAACCCCAAGGCATACTTATGAGCGTTGTAGAACTCTCGCCGCAACGAAGACTATTTCTCGCCGCGACGAGGCTACTGAAAAGTAAGCCCAGAATTTTCTCGCCGCGGCGAGAGATAGCCTTCGCCGCGGCACGAATATCTTCTCCAAAAAAGGCTTTTTGGTCTTCTCGCCGCGGCGAGAATCCTTCTTCGCCGCGGCGAGAACCTTCTACAACGGATATTTATCCATTGTAGAAGGTTCTCGCCGCGGCAAAGAAGGATTCTCGCTGCGGCGAGGTCCATTAAATTTCACTAATCCTACAACGCTTAGATTATCCGTTGTAGAAAGTTCTCGTCGCGGCGAGAAAAACACGTCGCCGCGGCGAGGCTTCTACAACGGATAGTATAAGCGTTGTGGGAGATCTGAAATATGGTGAAATTTTACAACACTTATAGTAAGTGTTGTAGAAACACCAAGCTGCTACAACATTTATAGTAAGCGTTGTAGAAACACCAAGCTTCTACAACGCTTAGCCATAAGCGTTGTAGAAACACCAAGCCTCTACGACGCTTAGCCATAAGCGTTGTAGAAATACCAATCTTCTACAACGCTTAGCCATAAGCGTTGTAGAAGCACCCAGTTTCTACAACACTTATTTTAAGTGTTGTAGAATCTCCAGTTTCTACAACACTTACCCGTAAGCGTTGTAAAATATGGGTTATAGAATCCAACATTTGTAGTAGTGATTTCTATCTTTCCTTCGTCCAATCATTTTATGAAGGGAGTGTGGTCTGACATCGTAGCCTTGTTTCTTCACAAATTGAGTGAATCTATCAAACCATATGCTCTTTGTGATTGCTTCGATCCGTACAAAGCTTTCTCTAGTTTGCATACTTTAATTCTAAATCTGATTTCAAAGACTGGAGATGGACTCATGAAGACTTCTTCTTCCAAATTGTCGTTCAAGAATGCGTTCTTCACGTCGAACTGTTGGAGAGCCAATCCAGATTCCCTGCAACTGGTAATAAGATTCTTATAGTATTCAGTTTCGCTACTAGAGCCAATGTCTCTATGTAGCCATTCTCATAAGTCTATACGTATACCCTTTTTCATGAGTCTGCCTTTGTAGTGCTCAAGATTTCCATCAGCTTTAAATTTGAGTGTGATTGTGACAACCATATGCATCCCATTGTTGGCTTATCTAGATGTAGATTTTCCACCTTCCACGTCAGACTCCTGGCATCCATCTCCTCCATAACAGCTTTGCTCCGCTCGAGTTTAGATAGAGCTTCGTGTATACTTGTGAAAATAGTAATGCCAAAAATGTGTGTGGTCAAATATAAGAATGCCGAGGATAAACGAGTTTGTGAGACATAGGATGAGATATGATATTTAGCACAAGACCTTTTTTTTTCTTTTCTTAGAGATATAGGAAGGTCAGGGTCCCTAGTGGATTTACCTTGTTCATTAACTGAATCTGGTTCATATTCTTGGTGTGTCGAGGATCCACTAACTTCATCTTCTCTTTGTTTTTTTTTTTTATTAAGATTAGAGTGTTGTTTCAGTAGTGTGAGTCTGTTTATCAACTTGCGTGATGTGCAAGTTATGTTTCTTTTATCAGTTTATGTCGTTTGTATTAAGTGACAGGTCGTTTCTTATACTGTAGTTGAGTTATTTATTTTTCTACGTAGCTGTACACGTGTTGCTCGCCTGTATATGTATTATCTCTATATATATTATATTTACACGTAGAAATTACAAAATAACTAACTATTTTCTACACCATTCTATTCGATTAGATCTTGAACTATACAGAAACATGATCCATCAATTTATGATTAAGTGCCAGCAATTTAAGATCATTTATAGGGCAATCGGTACCATATGCGTGAGAGAAAATGTGTGAAAGAGTGTCAAAGAAAAAATAGAAAAGGAAATGTGTGATCATGATAAAGTCGTCGTAGAGTTACTTTTTTTTTTTTTTTTTTTCCTGGCAACCGGTATCACACATTGCCGTCTCTATGCAGTGGTATAAGTGAAATTACAGGACAAGGAAAGTCTGAATGATTTCGTGAGCCATTGGTGGCTGCCTACTATAATTAATTAATTAGTGAACCTTCTAGGCTGAGAGATGTTAAATAATATGAAGCACTGTCATACAGCTTTTATGATCCTGGCCCGCGATTTGGTTTACGGGTTGTCGTGTTCTCGTGCATGACTATGACAAGTGAAGAAAAATGTGAATGATCATTTTCTTTGAGCTGCCTCAACCACCAAGCTCAATAATTAATCACCACTGATCACTGGCTATAAATAAGCATGAAGTTTGTAGCATGGCCTCCACAACTCAAAACTTAAAAACAAGTCAGGGATATTAGAAGAAAAGAGTTAAAGAAATGAAGCTCATTAGTACCACAACTGTTTTGGTGGTCCTGGCGTCGGCTTTGGCGGTGGGAGTGGTGTCGGCACAGCCCACTTGTGGACCTGGAGCCGGGGGAGCCCGGTGCCCCAACAACGAGTGCTGCAGCATCTGGGGCTACTGCGGAGACGACGACCTGTACTGCGACAACAACTGCCAATCAGACTGCTGGAGTGAAGAGCGATCGGACCACCGCTGCGGCAGCGATGTCGGGGACTCCCCCTGTGGCCAGTCCCGCTGCTGCAGCTTCGAGGGATGGTGTGGCAGCGGCCCCAACTACTGCTCCGGCGCACACTGCCAGTACCGATGCAACAGCGATTACTCCGCCCCGGCCCTGCGCACCAACGCCACTTCCAAGTCCGTCAGGGAGGTCGTCACCGAGGCGCTCTTTCAAGAAATGTTTCCCCTTCGGAAACAATGCCCCAGCAAGAGGTTCTACAGCTACCACTCCTTCCTCGCCGCAGCCGAGTCCTTCCCGGCCTTCGCAACCACCGGCGATGTGGCGACGCGTAAGAGGGAGATCGCTGCCTTCCTCGCCCACGTCTCCCACGCAACTTCAGGTATTGATATCATATCAACGCTCTTCTTTCACTGCTAATTAACAAGTACCCCTCTTGATTGATTGTAGAGAAACGGTCGGACTTGGAAAACCCGTTCAGATGGGGGCTCTGCCATATCAACACCACTGCTTATGACACTGACTTTTGCACATCCTCCCACTGGCCTTGCGCTGCCGGCAAGAAATACTCCCCGCGTGGAGCCATCCAACTCGCTCAGTTACTATTTTATCTATTCCTCCCGAGAATTGACTCTTTAAATAGTGTTATTTAAGACATTTATATCAATGCTTTGATTTTCAGCAACTTCAACTACGGCGCTGCTGGTCAAGCACTTGGCGTAGATCTGATAACGAAGCCCGAGTTGGTGGCCACAGACCCAATCGTGTCCTTCAAGACAGCCATCTGGCTGTGGATGACCAAACATGACAACAAGCCTTCATGCCATGACATTGTCCTCAACGCTGGCAAAATCTCAACCACTGGCGTCATCGGCGACATAATCAGCCGCGCTTTGGGACATGGGATAAGCGATGCATCAAGCGTCGGGTTCTACAAGAGGTACTGCGATCTCATGGGAGTTAGCTACGGACATGACTTGAAGCTCTGGTTCGACAACACGCTTTCCTCACACATCCAAATGCCTGTGGTGGCATAATCGGAGACCTCTCTCCACTACTACTTAGTGGCTCTTCTCTTATCATTCTGTCAGAATAATGGGGATACTCTTTAGAGTTCTCTCTTCTCTGTGTTCCCGAGTGCTAACACTCTATAGAATTGTTAAGCACTATATGTTAAATAATATCGAATAAATGAATGAGCCACGTTATTTTATTTTATAGTATCCATGTTTCACGCGAAAGCGCATTTTCTTATGATTATATAAGAACTTAAAACTTTCTCATAATAAGTGGATGCACCTGAAAATCTCAATTATTCAAAGTAAGTTACTTTAGTGACTTTATAGTGGTGCATGTCTCGTTTTAATTACTTTAATCTAGTAAGTTTATTACCCACATATTTTTGTTCAACAAGCTGTATCATAGCAAGGTCGATTGGAGACCACGTCCAAATTACAAAAGCGGTTGATTAATAATTTATCAAGATTAATAATTTATCAAGCTTCTGTATTTTGTACGGTGTTAGCAAATGTGAAGGTTGCTTGTTAGTCAAACACGATGAGCGATCTTCAATCAGTTTTAAATAACCTAATAATAAAAAATTATAACATATGATCAACGTATACGAAGTAATAATTCCAGTGCCATGACCTTTGGGGTTTAATTGAGTGAAGTGAGACAGAGCAACCGAAGAATGATAGAGTTACTTCATGGAATGGAACAGCTATTCTAGCATGTTCGAAAGGTGGAAACTACAAAAGTTTAATGACACTATATTGGATTTCAGATCTCCAATTTCAGATATGAACGAAGAAAGAAGAAGAAAGATAGAAAAAGGGAAAACTCGATATGTGGTAATCGAGTGAATGAATTGAATTAATAAATCAAGAGCTTTAAATACACCAACTCGAATACTAAACGGCAAATAGTATGAGCTAAACAACTATTAAACAGAAACGACATGGTGTGGAGATACCGCACCGTAAGCAACCAATCAAACTCTACCAAACTATACAAATACTCCAAAACTCCCTCTCAAGATGAACTGTAAAGATTTTTCAGATTCATCTTGGACATCAAATGATGCATCACCGGAGAACCTAACGGCTTTGATGATGTGTTCTAATCGAAAGCAGCTTGACCAAAATGATCTCTAATGAAATGTAGATCAATCTCTATTTGCTTGGTCCTCTCGTGATATGTGGGATTGGAAGTAATGTGTAGCGTTGTTTGACTACCACAATAAATCACTGATTGTGTTGATGAAACTTTTTGCAAATCCATTGCTAATTGACGAAGCCAGATCATCTCACTCATAGCTACAGCCAAAGATCGGTACTCAGCTTCTGCAGAACGTCTTAACACCGTTGTTTGCTTCTTAGATTTTCAAGTCACAAGTGAATCAGCTACAAAGATACAATAGCCCATTACTGATCTTCTAGTATCAAGGCATGTAGCCCAGACAGCATCAGAAAAACCCTTAGGTGTGTCAATGATACAGAAGAATAAAACAAATCTAAACCAAGATTGGACTTAATATATAATAAAAGATAATTGACTGCTTGTAAATAATCTCTTCTCGGAGCCAGTACAATAAGTCTCCAGTATAAAGTGGAATCTAGTAACAAGTCTTCATCAGTGGTGATGTTGTTATACTTGGATTCATTGCGGTATTCACTGTTTTAGACTCGAGAAACCCAGCATCCTCCAAGATCTGAACAGCATATTGTCTTTGACTTATGATGATCCTAGACTTTGATCTAGCTATATCTAATCCTAGAAAAATAATTCAAGTCTCCTAAGTCTTTCAACCTGAAGACTAAGCTCAAAACAGTTTAACATCATTTATAACACTTTGATTAGGACCAGCCAAAATAATATCGTCAATAAAGAAGTATAACAATAAAATTGGAACCACTGCCATAGAATAATCAGCTTTTGACTGACTGAAACCTGCACTCTGAATTCCTTCGATAACTTGAAATTCCATTGTGTTGAAGCTTTCTTGAGACCATAGATAGACTTATGTAATTTTAAACAAGCTTTCCAGATTAAGGTTGAGCATGTGACTCCACCTGTGGAATATATCCCATAAGTAACTCCATATAAACCTCTTCAAATAAGTCACCATTCAAAGAAACAATACTGATATATAATTGACCCAAAACCCAATTTTGAGAGGCAAGAATACTTAATAGAAACTTAATTACGACTAATATAGCAACTGGAGAAAAAGTTTCTAAGAAATCAATTCCTTCTTTTTGTGGGTATCCTTTGGCCACTAATCTTGTCTTTCTTCTTGCCAAAGTTTCATCTGAGTGCAATTTTTTGGTGTAGATCCATCTACACCCGAAAGACTTCTTGTCTGAAGGAAGTGGAACAATTGACCAGGTGTTATTGCTACGCATGGCTTCTATTTCCTCAGTCATTGCTTGTCTCTATTATGAGCTCTTAACAGCTTGATGATAGAAGTGTGGGGCAGAACAGAATCAATAAAATGCTTAGAAGTACAACATGAAACTGATTTGCTCACATTGCAGTAATATTCTTTCAAATAGACCTGGTGCAACATATGTTCTGGAAGACTTTCTCATTCCTACTTATGGTTGAATAACTAGATTATTAGTTATCTCAATAGGAGTGTTATCAGGTGTGATAGTATCTGAATCATCTTGTTATGGCATAGTGGTATCATGTTTCACAGATTCATTGGTACTGACATGGTCATGATCAGGATGTTCCAGAGAATTTGGAATAGTCATAGGCATAGATGTAACTACAGTTAAAGGTAGATCCTTGTATAGATCCATACAGATTGTGGCGTGAATGTTTTCATGGAAAGGGAATACACCTTCATTGAAAATATCATCACGAGATATATAGACATCCTTGAAGTAAAGGTCTAAGAATTTGTAGCTTTTTAATCCCGGGGGATTTCCCAAGAAGATATACTTTCTTGCTCTAGGGGAAAATTTAGTTATGTATGCCTTACGAGTGGATGCAGAGCACAAACATCCAAAAACTTGTAAGGACTCATAGCCAACAAGTTTTTCATAAAGAAGCTCATAGGGTCTTTGATGAGAAAGGATGGGTGATTGTGTTTTGTTGATAAGATATGTGGCTACGAATGTTGATCTTTACGCTCAACTGCAGAGTTTGGTTGAGGTGTTTGTACACATGAAAACTAATGTATGTTATCGCTGAAAATTGAACAATTGTTTAGAGCTTGTGGTGGTTTGACCCAAGGCCGGACTAAGTGGCTGCATCAGAGCTAATTGTGAGAAACTTGTAAGTCATGAATGTCGCTCCTCTAGCTCAAGAATGTTCTTTGTTCGTTGCAGAAATCTTAGAGTAAGAATAAGAGAATCTAACCTTAAAGAGACGCAGAGTGAGTGCCTCTGACGCCCGATCCGACGCTCAACATTAGTATAATTGATATGGTTAAGATATGGGCCAATATTCATTAGGGAATATTAGGAGATTTGTGGTCCATTAGAAAAAACAGTGTGCGGAGGGTACTCGACAACGTTTCACAACTCTTCATCGCGCCGGATGGGTCGCACTCAAGTGTTATGTTTAGGTGCGCGCAGAAGGCAAGGCTATTCACGATGGCGCGTCGCGCGGTGGGCCCTGCGCATCGCGCGTTGTCGTTGTGTGTAGGGCTGCAACGTGTGTTAGTGGAAGTTCGGCTTGGGCCCGTTTTGAATGAGCTCCTTGTTTCTTTAGGGCCTTGATGGGAATTCTGGTGACTTGGCCCGTTGGGCCTTCGGACCCAGAATTCAACGCACGCCACATCGAATTTAATGTTTTGGTTTTTCCGAGAACGAATGACAACATTTTCCCTCCAAGTCCGCCGTTCGAGGGTTCGGGGCGATGAACTTCAGACGCTACCGCCGAGTGTTCAAAGAAAAGTGAATTCCCCGATCTTCGCGGTCGCAAATGTCTTTTTTTCGCGCAAACGTGTCGCGCGTCAGGTATGCGCATCATGCATGCGAGGGCCTAGGCTTCGCACAGAGCGCCATGGGAATGCCTGACGCGCCTGATCAAGGATGATGGCATGCCACAGCAGGCATCTGACTTGGATGCCCCCTGCATGCTGGGAGGCGGTGCGCATCTTGTTTCATTTATCCTTGGCGGGATCCCATTCAAATATGTTCTCGACAACATCTCGTTCAATGAAATTTTTTAGACGGAGTCCGAGGGGCTCAGCGACGACTCAAAGACTTCTCTGAGCGATAAAGGTTATGTTGTGGTCCGTCTTAGGTAGACCATGGCAGCCGTGGCAATCGGTTCAGAGGGTGACTGCTCCTTTTTGGTGTCAAATTGCGCCCATTCAGAAGTCTCAGAAGTGGAAGCTGGCGCTTCGACCAGTTGCTTGGAACAGATGTAGTGGTTCTCGACCGGGGGCCTTGTCTCTCTGGAGGTCTTTGACTGTGCGGGGGTTGACATCAAGAGTTCGATTACACACCATGAGTTCACCAGTCTTTGGGATACTTACAGCATTCTATCTTTGGCGGCGTTTCTTCACCCATAATCGAAGGACCAGCCTTTCCTCCCGAGGTAGGGTTTTGTAGCGATGCATATGGCAAGTCTTCAGTACGGGTTGCGCTTGTTCCAGACCATTGTCGAATAGCTCCTCGTGCAATTGGGGATGTATACTTATGAGATTCACCCGGATTTATATTGATTGGTCGCAATGTGCCACATGGAGTGGCATAGCTATTCAAAGTGTGCCATGATCATGGAAGATTTATGTAATCTCGTCAAATTCTTCATGGTGCTGGGTCTTCCTGGGTTTCATATGGCTTGAGATCGTCGAAACGTCAAGCTCATCACCGATACCGAGGCCACTGGCTGGAAGGCTTGGGTGTGGGTCCATCTTGAAGCCTTAGGAGCAGCGCCACTTCAGTTCAGCCACTTGGCTGACTTTTTTTATCGACGTAAGGGTGGATAATCTCGACTTCATGAAGGCAACCCGAGGCAATTTGGACAATCAAAAGGTGGGCAAGCATTTTCACTCGAAAAAGTTGATGGCGTCAATCGGATGGTTCCCGTTTTCCATACCGGACCCGTGAGTCTTCCACAAGCGAATGAAGTCCATCGCGATGCGTCTTCTCCCATGAGCCTTGACCTATTAGGTAGTCATTGCCTTTGTCATCTTGTTATATGATTTTGCGTCCACGCTCGGTGTTCTGACTTTTTTGCTTTTTTAGGTTCCTCATCCAAAGAGACGGCTCAGGCACGCTTGACAAAGTCTTCTCGAGATTTGAATGCCCTTGCAACTACTTGTTCTCAGATCGCACATGTACCAGTCGGGACAGCTCAGGGGCCAGTCACTCGATCATTAAGGGACGACTTTGGTGCATCTCAAGGGATATCTTAGGTTGCGCCGTGTATGGTGGCTTATAGTACGTCTCAAGGGACGTCTTAGGTGCGTCTCGAGGGACATGTTAGGGTACACTGTTTATGGCCGTTTATAGTGTGTCTCGAGGGATGGCTTGAGGTTCCTTGATCTTTTTGGGATTCACTTCGATCTCGCGATGGCTGATTATGTAGCCTAGAAATTTTCCCGACCCTACCCCAAAGGCGCATTTGTTAGGGTTGAGCTTTATTTTGTATCGGCGGAGGATACTGAACATCTCACTTAGGTTGTGTACATTATTAATTGAATGTAGGCTATTAACGAGCATCTCATCCACATACACTTCCCTTTCTTTTCCGATTTGTTAGGCGAAGATTCGATTGACCATTCGTTGATATGTAGCTCCCGCGTTCTTAAGGCCAAAAGGCTTGACCTTGTAATAGTAGAGACCACGATAAGTGACGAAGGTCATCTTGATTTGATCTGGTTTCTTGAACATGTGAGTAACCGCGAACGTTTCTACCACTAGATTATTTCGAGTATGGTTAGGATTTAGTGTGTTTGGCACTTTTAAACACCATGACTCAAGAACTTGTCCTGGAGCCAAAGAGCTAAAACAAAACACTAGGTCTAATGAGGACCTAGGTGCCAAAACAAAAGAATAACAAGAAGAGAGATAGAGAGAGAGGGGGCGGTTTTATTCTAGAGAGAGAGACTCTCAATCTCTAAAATCGTGTGTTCTGAATTGTGAATGAGGTGGGGTATTTATAGGGGGAGGTTTTGCCTTGAAAAGGTAGTTTACTCTTTTTCTATTGAATATCACATATTCATGAGCAAATCTTTGTTTCCTCTTTTCCCACTTGGACGTCCAACATATGTCATCAAGGCACTTGGATGTGTTTCCTCATTTGCTTTGGCTCTCTCTTTGCCTCCCAACATGTTTCCTCAGAGGAAATTTGTTTCTACTTTTTCTTTCGGCAAGTATCTTCATACATCAATGCACGAAATAAACTCTCTTTCTCTCTTGGGTATGGACGAAAATGAGCTTCTAGAACATGCTTCTAGATGTTTCTTTATTTGTTCATGATAATATAAAAAAAAACCCCATTTAGAATTTTCACATAAAATTCCATGAAATGAAATTCAATCCTTAAGGCCCAATTTCTTAAGTTGGCCGTGTGACTAAATTTATTGTCATCATATGACAATGTCCAAAAACTTATTTATTGACATTCATACCATCCTATGTCCAAAATGACAAAATTACCCTTTAGACAATTTTCGTAAAACTTGTCTAGTTCTTGTTTTGACTTAGCTTTCTTGTTTCACTAATCCTACTATACTGACTTGTGGCAATAACCTCATGGATCCAAATGAACAAAGCTTGAGCTAGCATACTTGGACTCAAAAGTTTGCAAACCTTTTCCAAATTCTAGCTTAATGTCAACTGACTCCACTAAAGAGTTGACACTGAGAATCTCTCGGTTCAAATGAATATATTTTCTACTCAAGAATTCTACTTAATTGTAATGAGTGGATACATTGAATATTATCTATGTTTACCCTTCATGAATATCATCAACTAGATGGGATTTACAAAATTACCATTTTACCCTTCTAGTTGTTATTTCCTCAACTCTTTTTCGCTTGTGAATAAGTTAGAAACAATGTATTGACGATGAGCTAACAAGTCACATTGATTCATCCAAAAGAGTCATGACTCAATTTGGACACTGGCCAGTTCATTTATTCACATTCCAAGGAACAAAGCATGAGGTGATATACATTGCATTTCAGCAATCTTGTACATGAATTCCATATCTATGAGATCTTCACAAAGTTTTTCATGACATCTTCATAACTTAGTACTTCACCATTAAGTCTTGTCTATATCACATAGTCAATCTAGAACTCTGACTTTCTCAAATGAGAATACGTAAGCTATGAAACGACATGTCTCATTTCAGGATTGAGGTAAGCATGATGCAATTCATATATAGTGACTCTGAGACAGAAGAGGTTAAATGGTTTGTTCTTACAATGTCCCTAGAATTGCACTGGTCAATTCAGTACCTTCATGAGATACCTAGGAAGAACTATAGAGTCTCCAACTCTCTATGTCTCATAACCAGACATCATAGATTCTCCTAACAATCACAATGAGATCAATAGCCCTTTGATCCTTAGATTGTGAATATTCTGTTTTAACCAAACCATGAAGAGTTTGTTCATGTAAATCTATATTTGACTCGTCATTTGTTGTTAGGTTTTCTTAAGGACTAAAGACTAAGGTTTATCATAAAGCTTCAAACAAATGAGGAAGAATGAATGAAAGTTTCAACTTTTATTAATTATTCAGCAGTTACAAGCAAGAGTCTTCGTAAGACTTTGTTACATCAAATGTATACGAGTTATGACTACTACTCTTTTTTGGGCACCAATGCCAACAAAGACATGCTTGAACTCCCAGAGGAAGGCGACAAGTTGAGTTTTCATATCAAGTGAAAGTTGGGCATCAATCTTTATAACTTGGTCAAGTTTTGATTCATTGAGGATGATCAAGATGAGATCGTCGGAAGTCATCACGAGGGTCGAGTTCCCCAAACTTCGGTGCATCTTTAAGGTTGCATGGGTAATCGTCTTCCAATCAGAAGATCCTGGTAAACGTCTTTCTGGCAGCCTTGTTGTCAACCCCATGGTTATAGCATATTCTGGCATGGGCTTGATCGACGGCCATGGTCATGTTTCCCTTTTATGTGGGGAATTTTACCAATAGGTGACATTGTACAGCGATAGCTGGTCAACCACTAAGAAGAGAAACATGTGAATAATTTTGATGTCCCCGAGAGTCCTGAAGGTGACCGAAAGGTCGATAATGACTTTTGTATGACTATCTCTCTAGTGAACCCACAGAGGGGTGTTTGGATCGGAGTCGGGCATAGCCCCCAAAGTTTCATGTGCTCCAAGATGGTCTTGAAAATTACGTCAATGGAGCTGCCATTGTCGATGAGAACCCTATTCACCAAGTTATTAGCCACTTGAGCCTTAAGGACAATTACATCATTGTGTGGGTGCCAACTCGCTTTGCCTCTTCGTTAGTGAAGTACATTGCCTCGTGTAGCACGGACGGAGGTTCCTAGTATGTGAGTTTGATGTGTTCAGCGGCGCCTTCTTAAGATACGGGCCTTAGGAATTTTTTTCATTGTAAAGCTGAATCACCACCTTGTGGACCACTCATTATGTTGGTCACGACATGAAGTTGTGGATCGATGCCAACAGTAATCATGGTTTGGTTGATTGTGGCGGCTGTTCTCCTCCCTTGCTAGTTTGTAATCCGCTTGAGGTAGGACCAGCAGCGCCGATCATACGCAACATGAACTCTTTAAGCTAAGCTCGTTGGATCAAAGTCTCGATTTACCTCTTGACTTGAAACCATTCAGAGGTTAGATAACCATGATCTCATTGGAACTCTCAATATTTTGACCAGTCGCATGGTCCTTTTTTTAATGGAGCCGAGGTGGTGAACTTAACACACGCTATTGTATGGATTCGATCCAGCGTTGTGTTTAGTGGTGTGAACGAGGAGTAGCCCCTGAAGTTTTTCGAAAGTCGAGGCTTCTGGGGCATGGGCGGCTGACTATTAGAAGTCTGACATCCCTTATTTTGTCTTTTTTGGGAGTCGCCGTCCTCTTGGCCAGGCTCGTCTTGGCAGCTAGAGCCTTAGTTGTTGCTCTTATGGTCGTCGAGGTAATCTTCGACTCTCATGAAATTCTTTGCTCGAGTCATTAACTTAGCCATGGTGGAAGGGACACGACCTACGACGAACTTTAGGAAATCGCTAGTGCACAAGCCTTTAATGATTGCGGTTATCGCGTCACCGTCGTGGAATCCGTTAACCTTATTCGATTCTTCAATGAATTGTACAAGATATCTTCTAAGAGATTCACCACTCTCTTGCTTGATGGACCACAATACATCTTAGTCTTCCTTTAGACCATAGACGTAACAAAGTGTGCTAAGAATGTGTCCTTTAGGTCTTTGAATGATTGGATGATATCTGGTCTCAAGCTCTTGAACTACTCGAAGCCGGGTTCGGCGAGTGTGAGCTCGGTCGGCTTGGCACATGGCCCCAGGGGTAACGCCTTGCTTCGCCGTCCAGGTCTCGCAGTGCTGGATGTGGTAGGTAGGATCTAACTTCTTGTCGAAGGGTGTGAGATTCGAGAGTTTCAAGTATCCCGTGCAGATTTCGGCCAATATTTGGATAGTGAAAAGCGAGGAAGATTCCTTGACAACCCCTAGTCTCCACTATCTCCTACGCCGCATTCTCGAAGGTCATGGACTTCGTTTCAAAGGTTGTGGATCATCATGACGACATCAAGGAAAGTGGTCCGAGTAGCCCCTTTCTCAGGAGAAGTCACTTGTCGCCTTTTGTTTGACCCTTGGTTTGTGCATAAATTCATGTTAGTAAGAGCCGCCGGAGGATCGTTAGGTCGAGAACTTAGCTGTTCTCTTAGGTCTTCACCATGCACAGTGCGTTGGGCGGTGATATGATCCATACGATCTTGGTTGGCGACTCGAATCTGCGATCTTCATCTAAGATGTCTCGCTCTTAATGTACCCTGACTTTCTGCGATGTCTCCTCTCTAACCAAGTCGGTCATGGGCTGAGCGTCGGGAGTTTCCTTCTACGGAAACTGCAGGCGCGCTCTTCATCTTTGGCGGAAGATTTGATGGACCAGCTACATTCACGGTGGGGAGTTCTTCATCCTTTGGGAGAGAAGTCTCGATATCCTCAAAATCTTTGAGGCGTTTGTAAGTCAAGAGTGTCACTCCTCTAGTTCAATAACGTCATGAGCGAAAGAATAAGAGAAAATAAGCTTAGAGGGGCGCAGAGGCAATGTCTATGGCGCGCGCTCCGACGCTCAACATTAGTCTTATTTTTATGCTTGAGATGGGTGCCGATATTCGTTAGTGAATATTTAGGAGATTGGAGACTCGATTAGAGGAAACTGTGTGCGAAGCGTGCTCGACAACGTTTTAGAACTCTATAATCTAGTAATTTTAGAGAATTGTGTGTGTACCTTGATCCCTCTAAGGAGGCGCATTTATATTTCTATAGTGCTTATGAGGCTCTAAGGAGCCCTTGGGCGCATGGCCAGGCGCGCAACCTCATATTGTAAGGCGCGCGCTAGTTTTGTTGAGGCACGCGTGAGATTCAAAGTTCATCGTGTGTCGCGCTCTGAGCCCTGCATATCGCGTGTGGTCGCTCCATGCAACGTTGTGACGTGCACGAGCGTGGGCTCAGCTTGGGCCCTCTTTGTATGGGTTTTGTGCTCCTTTTGGGCCTTGACGAGCTTTTTATTGACTCGGCTTGTTGGGTTTTTGGATTCGGAATCCGACGCAAGTCGCGTTGCATTTAATGTTTTGGATTTTTTTAGAATGACCGACAACATCTATGTTGTTTTTCTAAAGGACAAATATGTCATGGATTACTATCGTCTATACTAGGGTTGTGATAAACTAAATGTTGCTTTAACAGTTCGAGTCTTCGTAAGACAAGTGACCGAGTCTTCGATGCCATGTTTGAACAACACTTTATTCATATAGGTAGTAGGTTTGATGATGTTTTCTTGTTTAAGAATGTAGAGACTTGCGTCTTCTACCCTTGCCGATCGTCCTTGAATGATTGATATCCTATATAAGAAAAGAATCATTTAAAAAAGAGACAATCATGGCTGATTCTCTAGTTACTACACTTACATAGATGAGATTAAATTTGAAACAAGGAAGATATAGAACATTATGTAAGGTAAGATCAGCACTAAAGTGAATGTCACCAATATAGTTAACCTACCGGCGTAGTTTGAACCTACCATCGTATTAGCTTGATATTTGAACTTAGCTTTTGATTTCAGTTCATAGCGTGGAGGATATCCGTGAATTTTATAACATTTGTCGATGGTGTGCCCAAGCATCTTGCAATGTGTGCACGTTGGCCATTCCTTCTTGTTAAACCTTTTCTGATGTTCTTGGACTATCATCGCCAAAGAATTTGTCTGATCAGCAGAGGCAATAGAGTTGATGCGGACTGAACTTTGCTTCTCTTCTTGATTCAACATCGCGTAGACCTTATTGATCGGGGTAATTGGCTCAATCAGCAAGAACCTGGCCTTGAGCATGTGTGGAAGAGTCGTTCAATTCCCATAAGAAATTGCATAACGTTCTCATTTTGGGATAATTCATGGATCTTCGCTTTTCCTCCATAAGAACAAATGCAAGAACACTCTGGTTTGAAATTGCATCGCTCTTCATATGTCATCTTCATATTGGCGAAGTATGGCGGATAGATTATTGTTCTTGAACAAGATTAACGAATTGATGCCTCAGCCGGAAGATACACGGTCCGTTACTCTGCTGGAATCGCTCCTCGAGATCCTTCCATGCGTCTCGCGTTGTGCCCCCAAAGAAAAGGCTTGACAAAATTTCTTTGCTCATGGAATTGAGAATCCACGAGACTACGATGCTACTGTTGCGTTTCCACAGGTGAAGAAGAGTAGGATCATATGTTGATGGTTTCATGATGGTTCTATCGATGAACCATAGCTTGTTCTTCACCTCGAGCACAATTAACATCGAAGCATTCCATGGCATGTAATTCTCTCATGTGAGTACATGAGTCACCAATACAGTTCTGGCGAGTATGAATGGTGGAGATAGAGATGATAGGGTGGATAATCGATTGTCAATCTATGTTTGGGAATTCCGGTAATACCAGAGTTGGTGACCCCAGTCAATGAGACTGCTGGTTCTGTCATTGATGATGAGAATCAGAAGTGTGCGATCGAGAGAGGTCAACGGAGCTCGAAATATTTCCAGATCTAGGAATCGCAATGATATCATATTGGATTTCAGATCTCCAATTTCAGAGATGAACGAAGAAGAAGAAGAAGAAGAAGAAGAAGAAGAAGAAGAAGAAGAAGAAGAAGAAAGAAAGAAAGAAAGAAAGAAAAAGGAAAAATTTGATATGTGATAATTGAGTGAATGAATTGAATTAATGAATCAAGAGCCAAGATTTGGTTTTAAATACATTAGCTCAAATACTATACGAGAAGAAGTATGAGCTAAACGACTAATAAGAGCAAACGAAATGGTGTGGAGATACCGTAAACTGTAAGCAACCAATGAAACACTACCAAACTATACAAATACTCCAGAACACTACAATGCCGCTTTTAGAAGCGGAGAGCTTTAAAAAGTGACCAGTTGCTTCTAATTAAAATCAACAAGTCGCTTCTAATATCAGTTGTTAGATATCGCAGCGATCCAACTCCTTTTCCAATTATTAGGAGTCCGGAGCTAGTCTAATTCCTCCTACTCTGATCAGTTGGTAATTGGATTGGATTTGATTTCTTTTCATATACGATGTAACATGTTTATTTATTGCAATTCAAATCATGATCTAATTAATTATTAAATACGCTTTAATAATGAATTAAAGGCGTGGGGTCTTGACTTCTACAAATAATATTTTTCCTATTCAATTAACTAGGTAGATTTTCAAATATAAAATGACAACGTAAAAATTTCTCTAACAATGCCGTCACTATGAGCTCATTCGTTGCGATCTACCCGGTCTCCTCATATAATTTCATTCTTCTTTTTCGGACTGACAACTTAGTCTTCCAAACTATTCTCTAGGTAGACCGGGCCAAATAGTATCGGTTGACTTCTTTTTTTCCTATAAAGAATCAACGTGGGGATCGTTGAAATAATAAAATAAAATAAAACATGTCTAGGAAGAGTGAATTCGAAAATCATGAGATAGAGAGAGAATTTTCTTGTGATTTTCTAAACAGGTACGTTGATCAAATTTTGCTTCTATACCATACCTTTATTTATAAATTTTTCATATCTTTATTCTTTCAATGTTTTTTTATTGTATTATAATAAAACAAAATCATAACCATTATATTATTTTTGTTATAATAAAATAAATTAATAAACAACTAGATTCATATTGTTAGTTATAATTCGCTAACCTTATGGAATCAAACATTTACTCTCGTTCAAGTGAACGGATATTCTTCTCTTATATGCAAGTGTTAATGACAATCATTCCATCATGGATTCAATCATCAGGTGAGCGAACATTTACTCTCTTTCACGGGAGCTAGATTTCAAATATGTAACTCCCTTTCTCCATCGATCCTATTTTTTATTTAAAAACATAAATATAGATGCAGATTCCTACACCCTTTAAGTTCACTAATCACTTTGTATTAAACAAATTGGGGGACTGAAAAGCTATGTAGGACTTTGTCCTTACATAAAAACACCAAGGATTGGTCTTAACAGTGTGGTCCAGCCCACTTTGGTTTAAAAAGGAAGTTCAGCCAAAGACATGTGCAAAGAAGGCAGGGAATTTGAATTTAAAGTATTTAGACCAGTGGATAAAGAACCCGGATCCTCCATCCCTTTTTGATGTCTCCCTTAGTGTCCCTCCAATTAATATAAGCTAATTTGATCATTTCAATTTATTTTTAAATAAATATAAACTAGTAATTAAATAAAATAGTGACATGAGTTATTTTGATTGTAGGGACAAGAGATACACCAAAAAGAGGACAGACCCTACCCATAGATTTACTTTTAATTTTATAGAGTTTACCCGTATCCATACCTACTAACAATAAATTAACAATAAATGAAAGTAAGATATAGTTTTAATATTTTTTATGGGTAAGGCCTTACTCAAACTTACCCATTGTCATCCTTAATAATAAGATTTCACATTATTTTTTATAGGATACATTAGGTATATAGTCATATTTATAATTTCACATTGCTATATAACCAAAGTTTTGTAAATCTTAGATAAATAGTAACAATCATGTATTTACACTCATAAATTGACATAAATACCCCACCATTTTATTTCAATAAAAGGGCAAATCATGAATGTTATGTCATGTTTGTGGTTATTTACCTAAAATTTATGAAACGTTGGCTATATAGCAATCTCAAATATTTTAGTTAACTGGTTACCTAATCTTTTTTTTTGTTAGGAGTCATTAGTCTTTTAATGATAATTGATAATAGTGAAGTCAATTAAAGTTGGGTTGAATGAACCGAATGTAATTGATATTTTTGTATTAAAAAAAGAGAAATTGCCTAATTTGTCACCAATTTCATAACATTTTCCAACTTTCCACCAAAATGCTAATTTTTCCCAAAATGTCATCATCTATGTCAACAATGTTGACATCTATGTTTGCCCTTCACTATTAGATGTCAACATTGTTTGACATAGAGATTGCATTTTGGGAAAAATTAGCGTTTTGGTGAAAAATGGGAAAATGTTATGAATTTGGTGGCAAATTAGGCAATTTCTCCTAAAAGAAAACAACAACAACAACAACAACAAAAAAAAACGCGTCTTTGTGGCTAAAAAATGTAACTTATAATATTTCCCCAATATATTCTTCATCATTCTTAATGCCCAAATCCGACGAAATACTTGGGCATGAACCATTTCTCCGAATTTGAGTGGCGAGAAATCGCAAACACTCATAAATTGTTTCCGTTTGTGGGTGAGAATCATCCCTAGCGAAGAAAGTGTAAATCCTTTTATCGTCAATCTCAATCCAGCTACACCCAGGGTTCTTTCTCATCCCCAACTCTTTCATTTTCAATCTCAATTCCCTCAACTCATTCCACTTCCTATCGGAGCCATATAAACCTGAGAGAATGACGTAAGCTGATGGGTCATTTGGGTTCTTCTCGATCAGCAATCTAGCCACTTTCACACCCAAATCAACCTCGTTATGGAAACGGCAAGCTGAGAGTAGCGTGCTCAACAAGTCAACTTCACCGCCAATCTCAGGGTTCCGTAAAATAATCTGATAAGCCTCTTGCAATCTCCCGGCGCGCCCGAGAAGGTCCAACAAGCACGAGTAGTGCTCTACACTCGGCTTGATCCCATGCTCAGTGACCATTTGATTGAAATACTCGTAGCCTTGATCGACAAGTCCACCGTGGCTACAAGCAAACAAGACCGAGAGGAAAGCGACCCCATCGAGTTTTTCGATATCGCTGCAGTTTTTCATTTCCTCAAAAAGCTCTATGGCTTCTAAAGCTCGGCCGTGGGACCCGTAGGCCGATATCACAGAGGTCCACATCACAATGTCTTTCCGTGGCATTCCGCGGAGAACTTCAATCGCTTCATCGAGAGCGCCGCATTTCGCGTACATATCGACGAGAGCGCTTATAATAACTTCCTGCTTCTCAAAACTACCATCCGAGATGCTCTGGTGAATCTCCTTTCCCTTTCCGAGAGCCGAAAGTCTCGAACAAGCTGGTAGAACCGTGGCGAACGTGATGTTATCGGGTTTCGGACCGCTCTCTCTCATGGCGTCATAGATTCCAAGGGCTTTGGAGTTACTCCCCGCATCAACGTACCCTTTAATCATGACGTTCGAATACACCACATCTTTTCGGGTTGTGATAATCTTGTTGAACACATTCTCCGCAGCCGAGACGCTTCCGCATTTGAAGTACATGTCGATGAGGAGACTGTTGATGAAGACATCAGGCTCGATCCGGTTTCTCAACAAATACCCGTGTGTGAATTTTCCGTAACGAAGCTGAACCGACCTTATGCAACCCAGTAAAAGGGTACTGAAAGTGGTGAGGCTTGGCCTCGTTCCTTCTCCGATCATCCTCCTGAGAAGTCTGAGGCAAGCTTTCACATCGCCGTTTGAGCTATAACCTGCGAGCATGGAGTTCCAAGCGATCAAGTTCTTTCTAGCGATCTGCTCGAAAACCTCTTTGGCCCGCTCTAAGCACCCACATTTCCCGTACATGTCCACCAGAGAATCACGTATGAAACCCTGCGATACGAGTCCGTTTCTCACCACCTCTTCATGGATTCTCTTCCCTCTCTCCAAATCCAAGAGCCTCGAACAGGACGAGATGATCATCATGTACGTGACCGAGTTGGGCTCAAAGCCAGCTCGTCTCATCTCCTCAAACGATCTCACCGCTTTTTCAGGCTGGCCGTTTTGATAATAACAAGAAATAACCGCATTCCAACACCTGACGTCTCTGTCAGGAATTTCGTCGAACACCTTCTCTGCACTCACGAAACGGTTACACTTCGAGTACATTGTCGCTAACGAACTCGAAACGAAAATATCTGACAAGAACCCAGTTTTCACAAGATGACCATGCAACTTTTTCCCGTAATCAACTCTGCCCGATTCGCCACATGCCTTGAGAGCACTCGGGTACGTGTATTCATCAGCTGCGATACAAGGAAAGTTCAATAACTGTTGGAAGAGCTCGAGAGCTTCAACGAACATGGAGTTCTTCGTATGAGCTGCCAAAAGGCCATTCCAAAGAGTAATGTTTGTAGGCTTCTCGATGGTTCCGACGAGAAGATTCGCAGCAGAGTCGTAGAGATGGCAAGAGAAGTAGAAGTTGACGAGGCGGGAGCAGAGAGCGGAGTTGGGTCGTAGGCCAAGAGTGAGTATCTTCTGGTGGATGAGCTTGCCTTGTAATATTGACTTGGAACTCGTAAATCTTCTGAGAAGAGATACAAGATTTGACGATATGTCCATTTTCTCAGTCTTTCGTGCACCGAGTTTAGGAGATTTGAGTTCGGTGTCATTTCATAAGAATCACTTGCTTAAAGAAACCCCGATCACTACTAACAAATGTAGAGAATGGCATGGCATGTGTTATGAATATATTGCAATAGCACAGCAAAAATGTATTGAATAATACTAGATTACGAGAAAAACTTATATTAGTGCCTTGAAAATAAGAAGAAAAAAAGGTATATTGCAAAGCCGCCGCCAAAGAAAAAAATGCCTGAATATGGTACTTATTTCTATGAAAAGGGTTATTGCAATCGAGTGGTCTTTGTCTGGTTTTTGGTTGGTAAATGTTCGTTGTGGTGGTCTCAAACTTCGGTTTTTGTCTGGTTGTGTTGTAGTGATTATTCGTTTTGGTGGTCCCAAAAATAGGGTTTTGTCTGTTTAATTTATATCCCCGAGTTGTTGGTGGTGGTTGTGGTCCCATTTTATATTCGTTCGTATATGACATTGGAATATTAGTATAGAAATACAAGGTAATTTAATAGTACTTTAAAATGGAATATTTTGACCTTTTCAGATCTAGCATCGACTTTGTTCCCATCAAACTTTATCACGAGGGTTCTATGGAATTGATTGATGAAGTTATGACGTATGTTGGTGGGGTTCATCTATATAGACAAGTGTGACTTGGATTTGATATCCATCGTCGTTTTAGACAACCTTTTGAGAAAAAAAAAATTAGGGTACGCGAAAGGAGTAAAGTATTATCTACCTATAGTAGGGTCCCCAACTGAGAATGAGCACATTTGTACTGATGAAACCCTTCTTATTTCATTGCGCAAGTTAATTGACATCTCACGAGAAGTAGTTGTTTATTGTGATCATCCGCATGGGCAAGAGAAAGAACAAGCACTGAACAAGTGCAAGTTGAAGATGATGAAGAAGAGCAAGACCAAGTAGATGAAGAAGAGCAAGACCAAATACATGAAGAAGAGCAAGAAGAAGATGATGTAGAAGAGCAAGGTCCGGTAGAAGAAGATAGTGGATATGAACGCAGTGAAGATGAAGTTGGTATTGACGGACAAGGGATAGATGTCGGACTCGGTAGGTTGAATAAGAAAGGGAAAGGCCAAGTCAATGAAGAGCTGAATGAAGACAGTGACTACGAAGATGAGTTCGATGTGAGGATACGTGACGACTCAGAGAGTGAAGAAGAAGAAGAAGAAGAAGAAGAAGAAGAAGAAGAAGAAGAAGGAGGCAGTAGTACGTATAAGCTGTCACGACGATATACAAAGAAGAAATTACCCAAGTTCCCGGAGTTTAGACCAGACACTGATATGCGCAATCCGGAGTTCAAGCTTGGACTAGTGTTCCCGAGTGGTAAAGTGTTTAAGGATGCAATCAAAGAGTACTCAATAAAGGCTGGTAAAGAAATATACTTTAAGAAGAATGATGTTAACAGAGTACGTGCCGAGTGCAGAGGCCCTAACTGTAATTGGGTATGTTTTGCATCATGTGTTTGGTAGACATCAACTTGGATGATCAAAACGTTCAGAGGTGAACATACATGTGCAAGGACGAACAAAAACATATCTGCAACATCTACCCGGCTTTCGAAGACGTATCTATAGGATTTCCAAGACAATGAGTCATGGTCAACATCAAATTTTATGAGCAAGGTACAAAGAGACTAAATTTTGGAATGTTCTAGGATGAAGACATATAGAGCAAAGAAAGCTGCAGACCTTGTTATTCAAGGGACTTATGAGAAGCAGTATGTTGTTCTTTGGATTACGGAGCTGAGATCAAAAGTTCTAACCCGAGGTCAACTGTTGAGTTCGACTGTGATGTTGTCCATGAAGGCAACCCTGTGTTCAAGAGGGTACACATTTGCTATGAGGGGTGCAAGAGTGGGTTCAGAAGTTGCAGACCAGTCATTGGTCTTGACGGTTGCCACATTAAAGGACACCATACATGCCAGCTTTTTACTGCAATAGGGTTGATGCTAATAACAGTATGTTCCTTATAGCATTTGTTGTTGTTGAGTCCGAGGGGAAATCAACTTGGACGTGGTTTCTGCAGTGGCTTAAAGAGGATGTGCAAATAAACAATGGCCATCATTGGACTTTCATCACAGACAAGCAGAAGGGGTTGAAAGAGGTCTTAAATGGTCTATGTGAAGAAGGTTCAGTAAAGGCTGAGCATCGCCATTGTGCAGAGGAGTCCACGATTGCAGACCAACATGGTGCCAAGAAATGAGAATGGATTGCAGCCAAGGGTCCTATTCTAGATGATTTAACTTTAGGAAGCCAAGATCAATGTCTTTTTTGTGAAACAACAACTCTGATTACATTGGCTTATTTTTTGTGTACTAAAACCTGTAATCGGGCACATTACATCTATGTATGGAACATCTATTTTGGTACTTTATAACCCATATTGTACGTGTACTCTATTTTGGTACTTTCTTATCTCAAAAGATGTAAGTAAGTTCACTGCCATTCCATTAAATTTCAACTCCACATACGGAACGTAGCTGAACATGAATAAGTTCATTTTCATTACATTCCAAAACACAAAAACTTAGATTACATAGGCCTACAATTTTACTTCACTAAAATTAAATACAGTAATCCTACAATAATTATCATCAACATAAGCTTCACTTTCTTGGTTTCAACTTCAATTTGTCGCCAATTTTCATTCTTTTTTCCACCCTTCACATCTCTGTCGCTGGGACCGAACTCTTTTTCCTTGCCGAGTTCAACTTCATATCGATTTATCTTTCTCAATAATCCAGGTATAACCTCAATCGATCTCTTACACATTCGTGGATCGATCCAGTCTATAAAACCACATCCAGTAAAAGCACCCTTCTGCAAATTCAATCAGATGACAATGAGATCCACAGAAAGGAATAAGGTCGTGTATTAGACATTTTGAAAATCCATTTTGACAATGAGATCCACAGCTTACTCGTCAAATCCCAATACATATTATTTTTGTATACCTTATACCGAGCACAACCATAGAACCGTCGTCCTGGGTTGTCAACGGTCCACGCTGTGCGTTGAAGGCTCAGCGATCCACAGAAACAATAAGGTCGTCGACGAGCATCGCCGGAAGATTGAGCTTCATCATGTCGACCACAGCTCATCAAATCGCTATTTCTAGACGGAGACGATTCCATTTTCATCGACCGATTTAATTTGGGAATTTCAAAACCCTAAATTCTCAAATTACGTCTTATATTCGTCAACGATAGGGGCATTTTGATACTTTCCTTTGTCACGTGCTAAAAGCGTGACCACACACCCAACGTCCGTCAAGAGTATGTGACAAAAAGCCTAAGTTTGCTACGATGCAAGGTTTTAAGGTTGGCTGTGTACGATTGTCAAATCGAGGGTGCATAATGTTACACGTGCAGGAGTTCAAGGGGCATTGATGTAAATAATCCCTATAATTATTTCTCCTCTATATTTATTTCCTCTCTTTAACGGTTTTGTCCCGGTGTTGGCGTTTGTACTCAATTGCTTTGGAAATATAAGTATAACTTATAGGGCAAAGTTTGCGTGTGTACCTTTGAGAGTAATCTCTGAAAAAAAAAAAAAGAAAAAAAAAACCACTACGAGTCTAATATATAAATAAGGTCAGTGATTGAATGCATTAATTTACTTTTTTTTGTTGTTCCAGCAGTCGACATGCATAGATTCGAGAGTTTATCCACGGATGACTAATTCTCGAATTTTGAGAATGCCATTCAACAAATTCTCCAAAATTTACTTGTTGATGACTCATAATGCTAATGAGGGAGGGAGCAGTTCCTTCGAGGGTAGTCCTAATCAGCTTTGCTAAGAGGACTTATCATTCCTCAATGGTGTGAAGTTCAGAAAACAATTCTATTGCGCACTAAAAAATTGAAACTTTATCTATTTCGTTAATCAATAAGTTTCAAATGGTTATTTTGTACAATATTTCCTTCAAAAACGGTCAACCAAAATCAGGTCGGATAAATTTGCCTATGATGAACTTGGGAAGTCGGGCCCCTAGGCCGGCCTATGTTGACCCCGGCCCTTGAAAAAGTTTCAGCCCTTTTTAATTAAAATACATTTATATCTAATAAAAAAAAATTAATATTGAAAAGTGGCTTTTATATGTAAAATTATTTTAACACTAAAATTAGTGTATTTTTTTAACATTAAATTTCTCTTACCAGACATATCATGCAAAAACATGGATTGGTTCGCTATATATCACGGGGGAGCTTAGTAATTGCAACAATTCTATTATACCATATGTGAGCAATCAGAAATAGTTGAATAAGAAGAAACCAAGAATATTCAATCATTTGTGTGCAAATTAGTTGTGAATAAGTATGATAGGTGCTCGTAGGGTAACCAAACAAATACATGTGCTACGTGAAACGGTAAGACGAAACCAAAGAGACGGGGAACAAATGCGACTTTAAAATCTGCAGATATGCATTTGCTTATGGAATTTACATGGAAGCTGCTTTCAACAAGAGCCAGCAACCTACTACAAATTTACATTTCTGACCCTCAATCTCCCCACACAAGGCAGCATTAGGGAAAAAATGGATTACAAATCAGAAAGGGTAAAAGAAAGAAAAAAAAAATCAAAGACGAATTGGATAAAGCGAGAAAAGAAAACACAATCAAACCCTTCCAATTCCCACTCCTATACCCAAGCCTTTGCTTCTCTCACCCTTTTTATAAGGATGGAAGCCAAACTCTAATTAAAATAGTATGACTTCACTGTTACTCATACCTGGAATCTAAAGAAGACCCATATCATTTACATATGATACTTCAACAGGGTCAGTGAGCCAAATCCTCACTCCCAACACCGACACTAGATTTGTCTACCATACGCACATTGTACTCCTCGTACACTCTTGCACGATTCTCAGCCCACCACTGCTCTGCCTGCTTTTCACTAAATCGTTTGCGACTGCATTCGACAAAAAATAAATACGGATGTTTTCAGATATCCGATAAGATGTATGTTCAAATATGTTCGCCATGGTTTGTTTTGAAAAGATGGTCCTGTTCAGTTCTACTAAGCCCGTGGAAGATTTATCGTCAGTAAGGTCATGTTCCCCAACACACATTTAAGTGAGAAACTTGGAGGTATAACATACCTGAAACGAACACGCTTGAGATCTTTGGCACCTCCAGGTAGGGAGGTCAGTGTAATATAAACACCTGGTTCATCTTGCTCAACCCATTCACTGTCATTTCTTGATTCACTATCTTTTGTCCGGGTCCCATTTTTAGATGTTGGATCTGCATGGGCTTGTTTATTATGGCTTGAATTACGGTTACTGGAGGTAGTCGATCCATTTGTATGCAATTGGCTGTTTGGTCCGTTTGAATCTGGTTCGTGGGATACCATTTGACTAGTCAATCGGTCAATAGGAGAACTTGAAACGTCACTGCCAAGAAGATCAGAGCTCAACGAAACAACGGAAGGTGATTTGACATTCCGGGAAGCCCCAACAGGTAATCTTTCTGCCATGTCTTTTAACTGCAACCATATAGATGCTTGTGTATTAAAAACAGAAACAAACTAACAAAAGCTAATCAAATGAAAGCCTTGATGATATTGAAGTTTAACCTAAGCACAGGCATGTGAAAAATCACTATGCAGCATTTGAGTAATAAGCATACATGGAAGAGTTGTAAGGCAAAATATTTCCAGTATTATTTTATAGGGCATATGAGTTTATTAAATTGTGTAACCTTATGCCGTAGAGCAGGTTTTCATATACATCATAAAAAATGGTGAAAATATAGAAGATCCACATGCAACTTATGCAAGAACTCTTGCATTTAAGTTTGAAAAGATAGCTGTATCTGATCATACACAGTTTGCATTAGTAGAAAAAAAAGAGGCGCAAATTTTTTTTAACAAAAGTAATGAATGTTTAGATCAATCTTACTTGGGCCGTAAGTGACTTGATAACTTCCTTTGCTGCCTTGCACTTTGCAGTCTCCTCCCCAGCAATTGCTATTGCTTCCTTTAGTTGTTTAGTTGTTCTTTCCAGCTCAATTTCTTGAAGTTGTGCTTTCCGTGTAAGATTTTCAACCTAAGGCAAGGAATGTCAAGACATCGTGCTGAGGAAGAATAAGCAAGCATAGTGCAAGGGAAAACAAGCACAATGTATAGAGAGACATCCTCACTTTCGAACAAGTGTTGCAAAATGCAGAACTTTTTGAGGTTTACAAAACAATAAATGACCAAACAGGCTTGAAGTTTTCAATATCCGATGACAATTAAAAGAAATATAGATCCAACAACAATTTCAAATATGACTAAGATAATAGAATTGATTCGACTTCCTAGGCATTCTAAGTCTCGCCACAGAAATAAGATTGGGCGGTATTCCTTACTTAAGGCCTTAATTATCCAGCTCTAGGTCCATACACAGCCATGCACTTTTCAAAAATTTATTAGCAAATTATAAAAAAATAATAAATAAAAAACTGATAATAATACACTAAGTTCAAAGTAGAGATACCTGTGTTCTTAGTTTGATAACCTCCTGGTTCAGGTTTTCGTTTGTCCTTTTGGTATCATCTAGAACAATTTTTGGTGATGTAAGTCCTCCGAGAGTTGGAGTTGGAGTCGTTGAACGAGGTGGGCTTGGCCGCCTTGAAATTGGGGACGTTGCTCGAGAAACAATTCTTGATCCAGGAACAGAAGCAGAGAAAAACTTTTTCGATGATCCAAACACTGGATTAAATGATTTAGAAATATTGATAGCACCCCACTGTGACCCAACATTTGGAACTGGTGAGACTCGACTACTATTTGAATCAAGTTTTTTGTTTTTCTTTGAGGACCGGGTCTCTACTTGCCTCAACGATTCCATTGAAGAAAATCTTGCAAGTTGAACTCGCGATCTTGTATCCATCTTTTCATCTTTATCAATAAACTCAGACCCGTGAGTAATAACCCCTCTTCGGCTTACCGAAGAGTGAGACGAGGCATCAGTTTCAAGGGCTTTTCTAAGTTTGCTATAGCAACAATCACATACACGATAGGGTTTGTTGGGATTTGGTGCCATGGACGCCTTGTGAGATTTCTTACTGCTGCATGAATGACAGAAAACAAGTCCACAGTTGTAACAGTTGTGGCGCTTTCTTTTGAAATTAAATGGTAGGCGGCAACCAGAACACATAGATTGATCGATTCCTGACACCCACTTGTGAAGGCATATAGCCGCGGTAAAATTGGTACCACAAGCTATGCTCTTCACTTGTTTGTCTTTCAATGCTTCAACCAAGGTTGGAGTATTTCGATCATCTATGTCCCCGTGACCTAATCGGCCATTCGCTCCTTTTCCCCAAGTGTAAACTTCAGTTCTAGAGGTTAGAACTGCAACATGATACGCACCACACGCTATTTCCTCCACAAAACTCTTGGCGAGTTTCCCGTCAATGCGGAGCGGAAGCTTTCCATCAGCTTGAGGGTTTCCTAACTGACCATAAACCGAGCTACCCATTGTATACACATGACCCGAGGTTGTAAGTGCAACGGTCAAGCTGTGTCCGCAGGCAACTTGACAGAAGTTTGGTTCAACAAGAGCAGCGACACATGTAGGAACCAGTTTTGGATCCCTATCACCATGACCAAGCCGGCCTTTGTCACCATCGCCCCAAGTAAACAGCTTACATGAAGAGCAGTTGCTGGAACTCGAGTTTCCGACCATGACTTCTACAACTGCAGCAGTATGCCATACACCACAAGCCGCTCGAACAGTTCGAAGCCCCTTCAGTGAATCCACTTCCCTGGGTATGGAAACACTTGTCCTATCTCCATGGCCCAGAACACCAAATGTTCCATCACCAAAGGTAAACAGTTGCCCGGAAGATGTTACTACAGCAGTGTGCCAGGGACCACAAGAGATATAAGAGACGTGTATTCCTTCCAGGGGACCGTTAACTCTTTTCGGTATCCAGTGACTTACTTCATTCCCGTGTCCTAGAAGTCCATAATTGTATGTACCATCACCCCACGTGTAGAGATCACCGGAAAGAGTCACTGCACAGGTATGGTACTCCCCACAAGCTACGAGTTCGATGTTTGTATTGCTCAACGCGTCGATTAGTTTTGGATAATAAACATCAGAGTCTACACCGTGACCAAGCCTGCCTCCTGATTCTTCACCCCAAGAGAAAATTTCTCCATGCTTTGTCACCAGAGCAGCGTGACGTCCTCCACAAGCAATGTTTTGTACATCAAGAACTACGGCAGATTCTAACTCCTTGGGTAGCAAAGAATCCATTTTTCCACTTGAAGAACTTCCAACTCTGTGTGACCCACTGCCCAAAACTCCATCTCCCATGCCCTCGCCCCATAAAAAGACATCTCCCAAAGCATCACCATCATCATGACCAGAACCCTGGCTAGATGAGCTAACAGCACTTGATAGACTGACTCTAAAAGCATCCATCGCCATAGCCTTCATGTGACCATGTACGCTATCTGAGCCCCCTGAGGATATAGAATGGACTGAAGCACTGGCAGAATCTGAGGGGAAGAAACCTTTTGGAGGAACAGCATATAGTATCACATCAGATAGTGCCTTGTCCAGATTTTTTGGAGGGCTTTCATATGGACTGTGAAGACGAAGGTGATCTGAACCATCCTGGATTAGATAGAACATGACCGATAAGTACAGAGGCATTATGTTTCCCTGTTCTTTACAAGGTATTACAAGTTACTAACGACAAGATTAATGATGAGTTTGACGATATAAGCTCTTTTATATTACCAAAAGATAAATAACGTTACGAAACTAAAGACCTTCAGTACATCAGCAGAGTTTCAGAAGAGCAAAGAAGGATAATAAGTGTGTGTAAGAGAATTCACAGTTCATACCTTCTGTAAGCTATCATTGCTACCAAAGGGTGAATGCAAAGGAGAACTCCTTCTAGTGTATGTTCTGGGACTATTTGCCTCAGATGGGATCCCCTCACTCCTTGACTCCGTTCTCCATTTACGTTGATGACTACGGGATATCAATGCTTTTAACCCACTAAACCATACCTCAGCTTCATCTTTATCTTTGCAAATCTGCAGGCAAGGCACGGGAATAAGCTATACTCTAGTTGGCAAATCCAAATTCGTAAAACATAACCAAGTGACAGAAACAGTAAAGAAGAGAGCCAGAAAGTATATAAAGGGCAAGCGCAATCCTTACTAGGTCCAGAGATCTATCATTGTATATTAAAGAAAATGACTGATACTCCTTCTCTGGTCGTGGATCCCTTTGAAAGATGGGCTGGAAAGGTTAATTCACAAGTTAGTCTCTTATAAGGATCTTCTTTATAAGTGTAAAGCTATCAAACAAATAGAAGCAGCAAATTTTAGATGCATCGGCAGACATGGAAATACCTATCTCACTTTTTGAGACCGGAGCTAACATTTTCAACAAAAAAACAAAATAAGATACCGATGCTGATACTGCTTACAGTAATTTAGCAGACGTAAAGAAAACACACAGAGTGTGATCACAATAAGTTCAAAGTTCAATGTACTTTTCAAAAGTCTCAAAGCATTTTTTATAAAAAAAAAAAAAAAAAAAAAAAAAAAAAAAAAATCGGTGCAGTAGGAAATTTAATGTTTTCTAGCAACAAACATCAAAACATTTAAGTCGGAGGGCTTATTAATTATACAGTCTCCTTAAAAATAACACTTACCGTCCGTTGTCCAGAGATAATTCTAGATACATGGCTGAGTTTAAGGTGCTTCTCTTCTTTCCCTGATAGCCATATTAAGACACATTCATCCTGAAATCAATAAAGTAAGTAACAGCTATAAGTTGATGAAATCTTATTACATGACCAGCTACAACACAATGACATGAGCAAATAAATTATGCAGGACATGGAAGAGGAAAAAAATCACATTCCCAGTGTGTTTCCGGCCCCAACAAGTTTTAGATTCCATTCGCATTGAAAATTTACTAAAAAACACTACTGATAAGAAAAGAACTAGTTGTAGACAGTGTTAAAGAGTAAACCGCAAGCAAGTAGCCTGCTGATTTGCACATTAGGAATTGCAAATACGGAAATAAAGATAAAGAGACAAGACCAGTCTTCAAAAAAACGAAAAAAAAAAAATAACAATAATTAGAACTACACTTACATTGGAAAGTCGGAAGGGACAGAACTTGGGCTTCCCTCTCCTACCATACTTTAGTAAGCATGCCCCTTTCTTAAGAGCAGTAATAGCCTGTGGCAAAGGTGTTCACATGGATGATTAGAGGATTCACATTGGAATCAAACGAACATGCGGAAATTCAAATGATTTGTGAAATTAAGAACAATATAACAACAAAGAGAAGGTAGCAAAGAAAAAAATAAATTCTAGGGGAAGAAATACGGAAAAGCAGAGGCATGGTAGTTCATACTACCAGGGTATAGGAAAATCCACTGGATGGTTTCAGAGTACAAAACACTATTTCCCACGAAGTACGATAGAATGGGATTCCTTTCTTGATCATCCATGTAGCTTTCTATTTCCCCCACAGTAACTGGAGATGTATGCGAAATATGTCTAAATAACTAACTCTACATGGATTTGCGTCACTAATAAATCTATCGACAGCATCAATTTGGGCATAAAACTTTAGAACAGCTAACCCAAAAAATGACAAAAATGAGGGTTGGTTGCAAGTCCTCCGTTATTACAGGCTACGAGAATGTTGGATTTCAGCAGGAAAGCTTAATCTAGTTCAAAGTGCCACAGCAACATTATGGACTACATTTGACTTAAATATCAACATCATCATAGCTTACATCATAAACACTAGTGGCTTTAAACAATAATCAGACAACCTATAAACCTATATAGGTATAACTTTCCCGCATTTGCTAGCATCTAGACAATCGAACAAAATAAAAGGCACAAGCTATGACTTAGGCGTGCCAAGAAAAGTATGAGATCACTAGAGCAATACCTGTTCGGTGTCCCTCTCTGCAGTACCAGTCCTACTGAGATCCGAAGCCATCCTATCGGTTCGAGACATTACGCGAAATTGAGACACGTTTTTTCCTGCGAATCAAACCCTAAATCTGGACTCCGATTCGAGGAAGAGAATCGCTTGGAAGCAGAACCTGCCATTCACGAAACCCTAGCGAGAACTCTGACGCTAACTCCAAATTCACTCATCCAAACAGTCCCAGATCGTCACCGACAGTCGAATCGAACAGCACAGCGCACTCCTTCGAGGACCTACGTAATCTCTCACCTACAGCTCTTCCAGAGCTACCACGACCAGCTTAGAATCAAATGGTAAAAGTAATTCAATTAATCGATACTTCGAATAGAATCTTCCGAGTTGGGAGGTACGAGCGAACTCAGCTCGAAGGGCTTCTAGCTCGGCGTGATGAGGCTTTGAGTGACGAAACGAAAAGGAACGAAATGTGAGTGAATGACTGAGGAGTCCACTGAGTCCGACAGTCGCGGAGTAGCTGAAGTCTTGCTGAGTCCCCGAGTCGCTGAACTCGAGAGCGAGATTCTGACCGAGAAAGTACGGGAAAAAAGTGGGAAAATCTAGGAAAACTATATGATCTGACTATCAGTTGCAGAGGAGAGAGAGAGAGAGAGAGAGAGGTTTTTCACCAGATAAAGAGAATTGAAATTATTTTAATTTTATTTTTAATTATGTTATGATATTTACGTCGTATATTAGATAATAATTATTCATTTTTTGTAATAGTAATATCAAGCAAGATAATAAGAGATACTTCCCTAAAAACACACACAAACACACACATATCATACATGTATGATATATATGTATATATTATAAAAACTTTATTTTACTTTATTTTTGGTACAGGAAAGACAGTAAACACGTCTGAACTTTATATTCCATGAAAGCATATTCTAATCCAAATAGTTTAAACATGCTTTTGTAATCACAACAATAAATAATTAACAAACTCTGATCGTAGTAATAGAAGTTCCAACGAATTTTTCTTCAAAAATATAGTACATCTCTTCCTAAATAAATTAAATTAATTAAAATTCATCAAAACTAATTTTGGTCGAACTTCTTATTTTGTAGCTCTGTGTTCGAAGTTGCTTAAATAAATAAAATTAAAAATTAAATTCTTAATTATTTAATAGTTAGACTGTAAATTCTTAAATATATATGTATATGACGAATTTGTTCTAACTAAGAGTAGAAATATCAACGTGGTAGCTAACTTGGTCTAGCGGTAATCTCACACTCACCTCGACGGAGAAGTCATGGGTTCAAGCCCACATGGGATGCAGAAATGCATGCCCCTTAGGATTTATTCTAATAAGTATGTAATCTTGGCCAATAGTGTCATCTACTATGTAATATTGGCCGATAGTGCCACCTGCGCTCTGCACTGCTAATATATCATGTAATCTTGGCCGATAGTGCCCCTACTAAAAAAAAAAAAAGAGTAGAAATATCAACAGATAATAGATAGATAGAGTGATGAAATAATAGTTGTGGATACCAGAATAAATCCTTGTAATTTGGGCCACCTCTCAAAGGCCCGATTTATATCCTGGGCCCCGATTGATGAATAAAATCTAACCAAGCCCAGCCCGCTCGGATTAGGATTACACACAAAAACCAGCTCGCAGCATCTGCCCCGTCAGTTCCGAAGAAGCAGTCTCCGAGCTGACCACCCCGCGAGTCCGGAAGAAGCGGTCCCCGAGCTGACCACCCCGCGAGTCCGGAAGAAGCGGTCTCCGAGCTGACCATCCCGCGAAGGAATAGGCCAAATCACTCCGCATGCAGCATCGCAGAACGCTCCAGACCGACCACGTGTCCACCAGATCGACGGAAGAAGAGCAACGATCTCATCTATAAATAAAGGAAACAGCAGATCTCGCAGGGGACATTATTCATCATCATTTTTGTATCTTCAATATTCTGTATTCCCAAAATATATTATGTTGTTCTATGTTCGATCGCGATCAATTATAATAAAAGTTATTTTTTCAATTTATTTTCTATTATTATCTTAGTCGTTCTTCATTATTACTCCGAAATTCAATTCTAGTTACGACGAATCCTTGAGATCCACTTCATATAAATAAGTCGATATATTCAATATAATATATATAATATCGTGATTGTTGAGAAACAGATTTCGACATCAACAATTTGGCGCCGTCTGTGGGACATACTCGAAATCAAGAATTCTAACCTCGAAGAATTGAGTTAATCTCAAATCACGAAGTATGGCTAACGAAAATGAACAAAATAATGAATCGAGAGGTTACCTCCGAGATCAAATCTCTTTTGGAAACTCTGGTCGCTGGATCGACCGAGAATAGAGAATTCCAGCAATCTACCCGGACTGCCTTGGAATCGCTGGCTGCCGAACAGGCCGCGCTCAGAGCCGCGTACGCAGCCGATAAGGCTGCAGCTGAAATCGCGAACTCATCAGTTCGACCTGTCGCCCTGGAGATAGGGGATCGAGCTCTCCCGACGGTGACTAGTTTGGATTTCTCTAGGATCCCGGTCACCCCGTCAGGGATAGGATCATCCTACCTAGTGTTTCAGCCAGGGATGTATTCACATCCCGGAGTGATCACCCCGGGATCCTTGCCAAGCTCCAGCAGGATTCCTCCTCCCCCGGGAGGATCGCCACCTCAGCCCGCACCTCGTCCGCTTGGCGCTGAAGAGAGGGAAGTCCCATTAGCCCGACTCCCCGCGTCATCTGATCACCCCGCGAGCTCAGACAAAGCTCCAGCGCAAAACCAGCCAATCACTAGTACTGCTGCTACCGTCGCTTTTGTGACCCCAGGAGGATCCGAGCTCGTGACCACCAGGCCCGAGCTGACCGAAATGGAGTTGTTTCGCAAAATGGTAGACGACAAATTTCGCGCTGTTCACTCCAAGATGCATTCTGCCACTAGCTCGGCCCCTGAAATCGACTGTCTAGTAGCCGAAACAGGACGAACCCCCTTTTCAAAAGAGATTAGTAAGGTCAAGATTGGAGATGCGGGAAAGGTCCGACTCCCTAAGTACTCCGGTACGACCAATCCTAAGTCTCACATGACAGCCTTCCGAATTGCCATGGGTCGAGCTCATCTTTATGAACACGAACTCGAGGCAGGATATTGTCAACTGTTTGCCGAAAACCTAACCGAGGCCGCCTTAGATTGGTTCTCCAGGCTTGAGGAAGGCTCGATCAGCAGCTTTCAAAAACTGTCTACCGAATTCCTTAAGCATTACTCTATGCTCGTTGAAGACGAGGCCACCATGGCAGACCTGTGGAATACCCAGCAAACCAATTCCGAGTCCCTCAAAGGCTACATGACTCGCTTCAAAAGCATCATGGCAAAAATCCCGAACATCGATAACGATTCGGCTTTGACCGCTCTAAAAAATGGACTGTGGCATGATTCTCGTTTCCGAGAAGAGATGATAGTCAACAAGCCACCTACCATTGAAGATGCGATTCACCGCGCATCGAACTTCACAAGAGCCGAAGAAGAAAGGAGTTTCCTGGCTAAGAAACATGGTATCAAGAAAAGTACACCGGGAAGTCTAATCCCCGGGAACTCGCAAGGGGTAGGACCCAACAGGATAGGGAATACAATCTCAAAGAAAGCGGAGGCCCCACCAGGCTTCGCGTTCAATGTGAACGATGGGAATCGCAGCGAAGCCACTAATAAGAAATGGACTAGAGACCCTAATGCTTATTGCGAATTCCACAAAAGCAATGGCCACAGTACGCTCAATTGCGAAACAATGAGAAAAGTCTTAGCAGAAAAATTCGCTAAAGGGGAGCTGAAAGGAATTGACTTGGGACCCCCTCTGAAGAAAAAGACTTTCAACTCACAACCCCGAGGAAACCCTTCTCCCGGAAAAAGGGGAAGAAATGATGAGCAGGATACTCAACCCGAACCACAAACAAAACCTAGAATCGATTGCATTATTGGAGGTTCGAAGTTCTGTAGGGAATCAATAAACTCCATAAAGGCTCATCAGCGTCAGCTAAAGAACACCTCTACCAGTCTTCCCACGGAAGGTGAAGACGAAGTGTTAATCTCCTTCAAGGGAAGTGAGGTAAAGGGGCTGGTCACGCCGCATGACGATGCCCTGGTTGTCGAACTAGATGTATCAAACTGCATTGTGTCTCGGATCCTGATCGATGGAGGAAGCTCAGTGGACGCGATCTTCAGAAATACTCTGAACAGGATGAACATCGACGAAATCGACATCGAAAGAGAACCAACAGAGCTGACCGGTTTTAACGGCCTGGTAACGCCCTCTATGGGAGTAATCAAACTCCCTGTCCAAGCAGCCGGAATTAATAAGCTCGTCGAGTTCGTGGTTCTCAACTGTCCATCACCCTTCAATATGATACTTGGGAGGCCGTGGATTCACAGTATGAAAGCCGTCCCGTCCACATACCACCAATGTGTTCGCTTTCCCAGTCCAAATGGGATCGCGGAAATCCGTGGAAGCCAAGAAGCATCTCGAATGTGTTACATGAGCAACCACAAAATAAAGAAAGAACTATTGAATGGTGCCCCATAGCAATTAACGACTGTCGGAACCACTGTTTCCACCCTGGAAGACACCCAGGATTCCCCTCGTCCCGAGTTAACAACCCAAGTACAGCTCGATGGATCTAACCCAGACCACCATGTTGGGATCGGATCCGAGCTCAAAGGAAAAGTAAGAAGAGATATAATAGCCTTCCTAAAAATAAATAAAAATACATTCGCATGGTCCACCGAGGACATGCCAGGCATAAGCCTCGACGTGGTGTCTCACCAACTCAACGTTGACCCCAGCTTCAAACCCATCAAACAAAAACGGCGAAAACTCGGCCCCGACAGGTCCAAAGTGATCAATGACGAAGTGGAGCAACTACTGAAAGCCGGATCAATCCGAGAAGTAAAATACCCGGATTGGTTAGCGAACACCGTAGTAGTAAAAAAGAAAAATGGTAAGTGGAGAGTGTGCATCGATTTCACTGACCTCAATAAAGCTTGTCCCAAGGACAGCTTCCCTTTACCACACATTGATCAGTTGGTCGAGGCCACAGCTGGGCACAAAATGCTCTCCTTCATGGACGCGTTCTCAGGATACAACCAAATCCTTATGCATCCGGACGATCAGGAAAAAACGGCATTCATCACAGACAGAGGGACTTATTGCTACAAAGTAATGCCCTTTGGCCTAAAAAATGTCGGGGCCACGTATCAACGACTCGTAAACAAAATGTTCTCCGAGAAAATCGGCAAGAATATAGAAGTATACATCGATGATATGTTAGTTAAATCACTCCGAGAGGATGATCACGTCGAACATTTGGAAGAATGTTTCAAGGTATTAAATAAATATCAAATGAAACTGAACCCCGAGAAATGCTCGTTTGGAGTATCTTCCGGAAAATTCCTAGGATATTTGGTCACGCAACGAGGAATCGAGGCGAATCCTGACCAAATCCGCGCATTGCGCGAAATGCCGTCCCCCCGAAATAAGAGAGAGGTACAAAAACTCACAGGCCGTATAGCTGCCCCTAATCGCTTCATCTCTCGGTCGACGGATAAATGTTTACCCTTTTACCAGCTCCTGAAATCAAACAAGGAGTCGAAATGGAACGACGAATGCGAGAAAGCATTCCGTGAGCTAAAAGAATACTTGGCCAAACCCCCAATCCTCGCAAAGCCCGCAATCGGAGAACCACTCTATCTCTACGTGGCTGTGTCGCACGCTGCCATAAGTGGCGTTCTGGTTCGAGAGGATCGAGGAGACCAGAAACCAGTATTTTACATTAGCAAATCCCTTGTCGACGCCGAGACAAGGTACCCTGCTATGGAAAAGCTCGCACTAGCTATCGTCACTTCAGCCAGGAAATTAAGACCGTATTTTCAATCACACACGATCGTTGTAATGACAACCCAGCCGCTGCGAACCTTCCTCCACAGTCCAAATCAATCCGAAAGGTTGACTAAATGGGCAGTAGAGTTAAGCGAGTACGACATCGAATTCCGAGCAAGGACGTGTGCAAAATCACAAGTTCTTGCTGATTTCCTTGTGGAATTGCCGAGAAATGTGACCGAGACCAACCCCGACGAGGGTGTTTGGACCTTGAACGTAGATGGCGCCTCATCGAAACAAGGATCTGGCATGGGGATACGTCTGGTATCACCCCATGGCGAGGTAATCGAACAATCATTCCGACTCGACTTTGTCGCGTCAAACAACGAAGCTGAGTACGAGGCTCTAATCGCAGGTATGCAACTAGCTAAAGCCTGCGGGACAAAAAAAGTAAGTGCATATTGCGACTCCCAACTCGTTGCTAACCAATTTAGTGGAGAGTTCGAAACAAGAGACGAACGAATGGAAGCTTACGTGAAGGTAGTACGGGACCTCGCAAAGAACTTCGAAGCTTTCGAACTCACAAGGATCCCGAGAGGAGATAATACATCCGCCGACGCCTTAGCAGCTCTGGCCTCAACATCAGACCCAGGACTCACTAGAGTCATTCCGGTCGAATCAATCAAACAACCTTCTATCGCCATTAGCATTAACACAATAATGACAATAGAAGTGGGGGATTGGAGGGACGACATCCTGAAATACATCAAAGAGGGAAACGCGCCCGACGACAAGTCAAAAAGGTGAAAATTGAAACAAATTTGCGCTAGATTTTGCATCATCAACGATGTTCTTTTTAAAAGGAGCTTCGCTGGACCATATCTAAGGTGTATCTCCAAGAGCGAATCAGCCCGCATTATCTCCGAAATCCACGAAGGGGATTGTGGGAACCACGCCGGTGGAAGAGCCTTGGCCATAAAAATCAAAAGGCAAGGATACTATTGGCCAACGATGGTGGAGGACTGCGAAGAACACTCCCGACGTTGTGATAAGTGCCAAAGGCACGCCCCAAACATAAAGCAACCCGCCGAGGCGCTGTCTTCAATCTCGTCCCCATACCCATTCATGAAATGGTCAATGGACATCGTCGGACCAATGCCTACCGCCCCTGGGGGATTAAAGTTTTTATTAGCCCTCACCGACTATTTCTCTAAGTGGATGGAGGCCAAAGCCCTACCCCTAATCAAGGATATCGACGTCCAGACCTTCGTATGGAAGGACATCATCTGCCGACACGGGGTCCCGCAAGAGATCGTCACCGACAATGGTTCCCAATTCATATAAAAAAGGTTTAGACAATTCTGCTCATACCACGGAATAGAACTGAGAATGTCTACACCTAGATATCCACAAGGCAATGGCCATGCCGAGGCCGCCAATAAAACTATCGTAAACTCTCTAAAGAAAAGACTTGACGCTAAGAAAGGTCGATGGGCTGACGAGCTTCCGGGAGCCCTTTGGGCCTATCGATCCAGCCCTCGGCACCCTACTGGAGAAACCCCATTCTCTCTAGTGCACGGTGTCGAATCAGTCATTCCTGTAGAACACGAAATCCAAACCATAAGGACGATGTGTGCACGCGAGAATGAAGACGCCAACAACTTGGCACTCTCCGATTCCCTCGACTTCATCGAGGGAAAAAGAGATCGAGCTATGGTCAGAATGTTGCAATACCAACAGAGCATCGCCAGGCACTACAATAAAAACCTACGCTTCCGCCACTTCATAGTAGGAGATCTCGTTCGCAGGAAAACATTCCAGAACACAGCAGAGCCTAACGTTGGAAAATTGGGAGCAAATTGGGAAGGACCCTACCGCATTACGAAAATGGTCCACCCAGGAGTTTACGAATTAGAAACTCTGAATGGAACACGCGTTCTAAGGTCTTGGAACATCGTAAACCTAAAAAAATACTACGTCTAAACCACGTAGAACCCCGAATCGAACTACGTCACGGCTTGATCCCATTCATTGGGTACGTAGGCAACCTTGATTCCAAGGCTCAGCCCCATCCAAAGTTTTAAACACGAGGTCTGTAACGCGACAGACAACGAGTAACGGACTCTTGACTCCGCTTGGTGCCCCATCACCACCAACCAAGTCATCAACCTTCACAGGATCAAGGACGGACCCTTGATATCCTCACAGCATCGAGGCTGTCAGTATGATTGGGTAACACGAAGATGGGATCCCTTTGAAATACTGAAAATTAAGATGGGATAAAAATAAAACGCAAACACCTCCCATAGGCATCGAGGCCATCAAAGCGTCTAAATACCTCACTAAAGGATCATTCACACGCTCTTGAAAACCAATATATAAAACAATACTTCACAAATCGAGAGTATGATCAGAATACGTCTCAGTCCGATGAACATCAAGCAGCGGGCAGAGATAAAGGCATCACTCCTCGGAGATTCAGACACACATAAAGCACAATCGGGACGCAAGTTTTTACAACATGTCACCAGAAAAAGAAAAGGAAACAACTACGGACCAAAACAGTTTCTTCGACAAGCAAACCCGAACCATTCTCGGCATAGGATTGATTATCCAGTTTTTGATCTACCCTATAACAAAACCATAAGGACCAAGCTAAAAACGCTTAGCAGTTCCCATGCAACCTATAATCAACGAAATAGTTCGCCGAGAAATGCGAATAAGAACTGATCAAGTTGATACAATAAATCATCCGCTAAATGTTGTTAGAAGGCTTAGCAAAATCCTGTAAACGACTAGGCAGCAGACTGATCAATCAGCTCGGCAGTATATTGAGCGAACTGAAAGCTCACCCATGACGAACTCAATTAATACATACGTATGGGGAAGAATTCCTCATGTGTAACAAATGGATCCAAACTATCCTACATAAGAGCAGTCGAAATAAAAAGACTTAGCAAAAGTTGAGAAATCATAAATGCATAGAAGCCAAATAAAAACTCCGACCCCAGAGTCAAACAAAAGTACGAGCTCGATGAAAGCGACCCCATGGCCAAAATCATCAGAGCTAATAATTATTACAAAGAAAAAGGCGTAATAGTCTTGCCAAAAAACAAATGGGCTCATAATTATTCAAAAGAAAAAAACAACTGGAATGAACTATGAAAACCCTTAGGCTCCGGACTCGGGAACATCCTGGACGACCTCGGTCCCCTCAGGAATTCCCGCCATAGTCAGACCAGCGTTCGAGCCATACTGATCGATGTCCATCACAACCGAGACATCTTCAGAGCCGCCGTCGGGAGTAACCCGCTCCGAGTACGGAGTGAAAATCACATCCTCCACACCTGCGAGGTCGGGGAGAGGCTCAGCGGACAAATCCGCGGTGAACTTGGCAATATCGTCCTTCGCCTCCTGAAGAACCTCGGTGGCATCATCAAGCTCGCCAGCCACCACGTCCTCCGGCACCCCGGCCGCAGCACGGCACTGATCAAGCTTCCGCACGATCACAGCCTTCTTTTCACGAGCTGCGAGGTGAGCCTGGTATTTGGAGATGATGCTCCGATACTTCGCAGATGCTGCCTTCCGGCCAGATCGAGTAGCCTGAGCCTTGATCATCTTGGCACTCTTCTGCATCTGAGCGATAAGAGCGTTAGCCCGCTTGAAGTCAGCAGCAGCTCGATTGGCAAAGGCACTCAAATCCTTGTTGCTCGACTCCAGCGCGGTGACCCGATCCCGGTACTTCTCGATCTCCGATTGAGCAACGCTAAGCTGCCGCTCCTTTTCTGACAACTCTGAACGAGCTGTCTGGGCCTCGATACCAAGGTCGCGGAGCATCTTTTGGTCAAGTTGAGCATGCTTCAGCTCGTCCTCCTTCTTCGCCAGCTCGCCCTTGAGCCCGGTCACCTCTCCCTCCAAAGCTTTCACCTCGGCGTTACGCTCCCTCGAAGCCTCCAAAGACCGTTCCAGTTCGCGAATCCTTCTCTCCGCCACTCGGATTTTGTGCTCATAAGCATAAACCCCCTTGTTGATCTCTGCTTGATACTTTATTAAGACAAACACCAGACGAAATCAGCAACAAAATTTTTTTTTGGATAATATACAAACAACTCAATAAGAGTTAATACCTTCGTAGCCGCCATAGACATCCCCCTATAGATGTTGGCACCCCTCAGAGCCCTTACTTTGCCCAAAGGCGCAGTGGGGTACCTGATCTGCCTCATCAGGAAGGCTGACGAACTGCCGTCCTCGTAGATGGGGTGGTTACGCTCAAAGTGAATCACCACTTTGTTTAGCTTCGAGTCGGATTTAGGCACCTCGTCAGGGGACGTGGGACCCGAAGAAGTCAGCTCGCCGGGACCAATCACCGCGCCCCTCTCCTTTGGAGCAACACTCTTTGGGAGCGAGCTCCCTTCAGTATCCACCATCCCGTCACTCTTGGAGGACTCAATCGGAACAACCGATCCCGGCAGTTCGATAGTCGCATCACCACCACTTCCCACATAGCCAACCTTCTCATTCTTTTTCTTTTTGGCAGCCCGTTTTTCCTCCTTCTCCACCTCGGCGGCCGAAACGAAAACGCCCTCCTTCGAAGACTTCTTTCCTTTGCCCTTCTTGGCCACGACCTCGACTTCGGGAGTCGGCTTAACCACCCCGGCTTTCCTCTTCACAGCACTCACAGGCGATCGTGACGCCACCTCGGGATCAGCCTGGACGGGTTGAGGACTCTTCTCAACGCGTCCCTCAACTCCAACGCCATCAGGCGGACCAGGCGAGCTCGCCCCACAAGTATCTTCCTTCTCCGCTGTTCGCTCTGGAGCGGCCGAACCGTCGATAATTTGGGTTACCTCGCCTTTCTGTGCATCCTTCTTGGCTTGACGAAGTCTTTTCTTCTCAGCCACATAGTCAACTTCGGCATCCATGCCACCCCGCTTGCAATCCTCGCCTATGGTTAAAAATTTTAAAACCCATCAATACAACACCTTCTGCAAGTCTAATCAAGTAATAGATTATACTCACCAGGAACACCTCGATCAATCTCAGGATGAGTCCAATAACCCGACTCGACGAAACGATCTGAGTTAAAGTGTTTCCAATCCAAACTTCCAGTTCGCAACACCTCGAGCTTTCCCAGGAACTCCGCGTCAACCTTGGGCGCCGTGATTTTCGCTGTAAAAATAAAAAATCACAAAAATTATTTCTTGACATATCATAAAGAAGCCAAGTAGCGAATGACAAATCCTAATTCTATACCCGGAGAAGAAGCCCACTCGAGGCGTAACCTTTGATGAAACGAGCCGACCGAGTGCTCATTTATCTCAAAGAAAAATCTTCTCCGACCCCAATGAGTGTCTTTCTCAGGTAACCCCTCTAAAACACCTCGACCCGCAGCATTAGCAAGATAAAAGGTAACCGGGGTAAGTTTGGAGTTACGTTTGATATGACCTAAACGAACCAGGTCGGCCACCGTGAGCTCGACCTCGTTCTCCTTGGCTAAGGTAATCAACCCAGATATTTTCCTAAGGAAATTGGGGCACATTTGGGGAATGGATATTTTTAGGGCTTCTAGATATTCTAAAAGCAAAGGGTCCACAGGAAATCTAAGCCCGCAATCCCTGAAAAATATTTCATATACGCAACAATAGCCCGCAGAGGTATCTGAGGCTGTAAACTCGGGACTAGGAAGGGCTAAGGCCACGTTCTGAGGAATATCAAATTCATCGAAAAATCCGACGAGTTCGTCCTCAGAAACCGTGGTAGGACCTCTGAGGTCCTTAGAAATCTCATCAAGCTTTTCTGGAGTGCTTTGGATAGACATCTAAGAAAACCCTTTTGTAACCCGGTCAGAAGTCAAAAAAAAAAACCAGTGAGATGAACGCCTAGAGAGATAAGCTCTGACGAAAAAATAAATAAAGAGAGAGTGAAAAAAGACGAAAGATACCTGATTTTGAATCTTCGAGGGATTAAAAGCGAGTAAGTCGATTAGAATGCGAAAAGCCCTATTTATTAATAGCGATGGGATGGCAGCGTCGTTTCAAATTCCACTCAAGTAGGAATCATAACTGATTCATCCTAGAAAGGAGAAATTCAGTTTGACACCTGTCATTATGAACGTCATGACTACGACACGTGGACATGCAAGTTCGGGATTTAGTTCAGGAGTTCGAGCTCAGAAATTTAAAAGCATACTTAATATTCGCATAAATTAACTATGCTTTGGGGGACTTAATGTGGATACCAGAATAAATCCTTGTAATTTGGGCCACCTCTCAAAGGCCCGATTTATATCCTGGGCCCCGATTGATGAATAAAATCTAACCAAGCCCAGCCCGCTCGGATTAGGATTACACCCAAAAACCAGCTCGCAGCATCTGCCCCGTCAGTTCCGAAGAAGCAGTCTCCGAGCTGACCACCCCGCGAGTCCGGAAGAAGCGGTCCCCGAGCTGACCACCCCGCGAGTCCAGAAGAAGCGGTCTCCGAGCTGACCATCCCGCGAAGGAATAGGCCAAATCACTCCGCATGCAGCATCGCAGAACGCTCCAGACCGACCACGTGTCCACCAGATCGACGGAAGAAGAGCAACGATCTCATCTATAATAAAGGAAACAGCAGATCTCGCAGGGGACATTATTCATCATCATTTTTGTATCTTCAATAATATGTATTCCCAAAATATATTCTGTTGTTCTATGTTCGATCGCGATCAATTATAATAAAAGTTATTTTTTCAATTTATTTTCTATTATTATCTTAGTCGTTCTTCATTATTACTCCGAAATTCAATTCTAGTTACGACGAATCCTTGAGATCCACTTCATATAAATAAGTCGATATATTCAATATAATATATATAATATCGTGATTGTTGAGAAACAGATTTCGACATCAACAATAGTCAGTAATTTTTAAATAAAAAAAATAAATGAATAAGTTGACTCGTGACAAACATACAAGAGTGACAACATTTTTTTTTTTTTAGATTCTAGCTAAAATTTCATTTTATCAAAAAATAACTCACCAAATCGACATAAATTAAATTAATTGAAATAGTTAATTTAATTTACTTCGATCTGGTGGGCTATTTTCTTAGTAAAATTAAATTTTGACTATTTTTAAAAAGAATGATGAGCTACTGACTTGATGTGTATATATATATATATATATATATATATATATATATATATATATATATATATTAGATCAACTCAAGTAAGGGATATTGACACTAATAATACTAAATGAATGTCCTTTACCAAATATAGCCCAAAACCCAAAATTTGACACATGTAATACCTAGACCAATGGGTAAAGACTATTATACCCTCAAAATTCATTTAAACGAAAAAACCATCCCAAACAAATTCCCTCTTTTTTCTCAAAACTTCCCACGCACACCTCTTCATCTTCATCTTCTTCTTCTTCTCACTCGGTGAAGGCACAACCAACGCGAACTCAACCCAGGAGAAGAAGAAAAGAAAACAAAAAAGGAAAGAAAAAAATCGCGCGTCTTCAAGGACACCGGCGAACTCAACTCAAACTCGCGCGCGCTCCGCCGAGGAAAAGAGCCGCCGTGCGTCTTCAAGGACACCGGCTGAGAAGAGCTCGCCGGAGAAGAAGGAGAGAGAGACGGCGACGGAGAAGGTAATCTCGATTTTTAATTTCTCTTCCTCTATGGTTCGGATTTGAGGAAAAATGAAATTAGGGTTTTGAATAAATGAGTTTGAGAGTTTGATTTCGATGATGACATAAATGAGTTTTTGATTTATGTTCGTGTTTGATGCCTTGTTTATTGGTTGGGCTCGGATTCTATTTGGTTCTGAAATTGTTTCTTCTGGCCGAGTGTAATTTTGGCATTTTGACGTTGTTGATGTTCTGGTTGTTTATCATGGTTAAGGAAATTCCTTTGGAAGATGTCTGAGAATCACGTGATAGGTTTGAGTCTGGAAATTTATTTGGACGAGTTTGGGTTTGATTTTTGGGTCTTGGCCGTGTGATGATAGATTTAATTGTGATGCTGAATTGTTGATGATTCGAGACTGTTGGTGCTGTGTATTGGCTGAAATTGTTAAGCTTTTATTGTGCTTTGGACTGAAATGATGTGAAGCTGTTTTGTGATGATGGTTAGAATCTGAGAATTTTGTTTACTAGGAGTTAATGGTTGTTTTCGTTGGTGTGCGTGTGAGTTGTGATGGTCGAGAATTTAGGCTCGATTTAGGTAACTGTACAGGGCTCGGGGCAGCGGATTCGGGACGACGAGGACGCTGTCCGAGAGGTGGCAGAGCTGTCGCGCGAGTGTTGACGAGGCGGGGCAGGACCAAGCCGAGGGTGGGCCGAGTAGGAAAGGCCTTCGGTTTTTGTTCGGAGACTCGCAAAGTCTCGATTTAGTGTTTAGTATTAACTTATTATGATATAGTTGAACATTTAAAATAAACGACTTGGTGGGTATGAATTTGAGAGTTTGTTTTCGATGATGACATAAATGAGTTTTTGATTTATGTTCGTGTTTGATGCCTTGTTTATTGTTCTTGAAAGAAGAGGTTACCAAGCTCGTCCAATGTTTGTGTATTTGTGTGTTATTGCATAAATTATTCCTTGAATTATTGAAGTCTTTTGGTCTTGAATTATTGATGTATGAAGTGAATCCAGTTCGTGACACTAGTGTCACGAAGTGAATCCAGTTCGTGACACTTCCCGATTTTTCCAGGGTGTCACGAAGTGAATCCAGTTTGTGACACTACCAGGTTTTTCCAGGGTGTCACGAACTGGATTCACTTCGTGACACTAGTGTCACGAACTGGATTCACTTCGTGACACTAGTGTCACGAACTGGATGTTTTTCCATGTTAATAACCGTTTTTTAATACTCATATCTAATACGAGTGAACGTATACATGTATGGCGGAAATATGTTTATATGCTAAGCATAGCGGGAAGTGGGTAATAATGAGTGAAATATGTGTTTATGATACCCATGAAAGATACGATCTTTGGCGCTAAGAAGAAAATGAGAAGAAGAAGATGAGGAAGAAGAAGAAAGAATGGTTCTTGAACGCCATTGTTGATGATGAAACTATTCTTTCTTGATTCTTTCTCTGTGAAGGAAATGTAGTTTGTTGAATTGGGTGTGTGATTTGGTATGTAACTGTTAAGTCTAGAGTGTTGTTATATATGCGAGCTTCAATGCATTTGTTTTTTTTTTACTTGACGAGAATTATGTGAGAATAAAGTGGTTCTGTTGAATTGGGTATGTGATTTATTGATGATTTTTTGTTGTTGAATTCCACCAAAATTCTACTATTATGTGATGGACCAACTCATATTGTATAGCAACACCATAAATCCATAACCCAAGACCAAATTTTTATCAACACAGTGGGTCATGAGATATAAAAAAAATCATAACAAATCAAAAACATGCCCTATTTACTTGAATAACTCCTTGAATGATACAATTTATGTAGAAGACTAATACAAAAACATACCCTAATTTTATCTTACACTAAAAGCTAGTCTAAGATTGTCTTTGGTTTGACTCCAAATTTTTTTCCCCCAGAGCGGCGATTAAAGTGGGACCCCCGTGTCGAAGTTGCATTAAGCTTAACGTAGCCCAAAACTCCCGGTTTGCATCAAGCTTTGGTAATTCAAGTTGATAGGCAGTAGAAGTGTAAGAGTACCACCCTCTTGGTACACGCCTGGTTGTACCCACTTCGTGACACCTGGAAAATTTCAACACTGAAATTCCAAACACCATTTTTGGCGAAGTAAAAACTCAAAAAAGCTTTGGAACACGTTCAAACTGAACGAAATCACTAAAAATAGCTCTTAGTTGTTAGAAGAACAAGCTACTTACCCAGATTTGACGCCAAGATTTGACGGTCACCGGAGAAGACACTCGACCCAGATCTGACGACGGTGTCCGGAGAAGACTTGGACCCACGCTGAAGAGGGTGAGCGATTGAAGAGTGAGCGTGAATGAGAGAGATGCTTGGAGGGAAATGAAGATCTGAGGGGTTTTTTTTTTTCAGAAAAGAGAGAGTGAAGATGAGAGAGAGAGAGCAAGAATGAATTATTATTTATTTTTTTAGAAAATGAAAGAGAGTGAAGATGAGAGAGAGAGAGAGAGCAGTCAAATATGAGTGTAGGGGTTTTGAGCGGGAGAGAATAGAGAGAAAAGGAGGGGAAAATATAATATAAAAAAATTAAAAATATTTTTGGCTGCTTAGGGTAATTGAGGAAATTTTTATTTCTCTTTCCTAGTCAAAGTAACATATGTGTCAAAATATTGGTTTTGGGCTAAATATGGTAAGTGACAACAAGATGATATTATTGCTGTCAAAACCCCCTCAAGTAAAATGGTCGATATCAGTGACGTGTAGTACACCAATCTATTTGCACGAAATGGGATAAATCAAGACTCTAGGATCAAAATTGGTAGAACAAGCTAACAAGGTCATTCAAAAGATTCAGGATTGTATGAAGACTGCACAAAATTGGCAAAAGGGTTATGCCGACCGTCAACACCGACCATTTGAATTTAAAGTGGGCGATCACGTCTTTCTAAAGGTAACTCAGTTGAAAGGAATCTTGAGGTTTGATAAAAAAAAAAGGACAGTTAAGTCCTTGATACGTAGGACCGCATAAAGTATGTGAAAGAATTGAAACAGTTGTGTATCGAGTACTTTATCGCCGATCATGTCATGAGATCAAGATGTCTACATATATCTATGCTAAGAAAATACATTGAAGACACTCTCACATTTTACCTCGGCAACAATCAAAATATCTCTGAGGTTAACAATGTTGAGACACCATTTTGAGAGGGGAAGCCGCACAGCATTGGATTGAAAGGATCAATATGGTTGTGATTGAGAATATTCCGATTGGATGGAGTTTTAATCATACATTACAAACCGGTTTACAAACCGCGACAATATCACAACTTGGTAGGCGAAGGTATCTACGTTCCGCCAAGAATGTCCTGCGGAATACTAAGCATAATATTTAGAAGAGATTATGCCTCTAGGACCAAACAGAGATGGATGTGGCTGTTTTACATGAGGATGTTCCTATCGAGTACTTGGAATTACCTTGAGGAGGATTCTTAGAAGGATCCGATCGAGGAATCGGAAAAGAATTGATAAGTGCGATTCATTCCCTCCTATCAATGCTTTTAGAGAATGAGTTGAGACTTTTTCTTGAGGCTTTTGATGTTATTTTTGTAGTTTCTTTTTATTTTGTATGTTATTAAAGAGCTACAAGTGTAATGAGGGTAATTGAGCAGTTTCATGGTGATTTCAAGACTTTTCGAACAAGTTAGAGTAAAATAAGAAACAGCTAGCTCTCTTCTGCATGATTTGGAGATTCATAATTAATCATTTTAAATTAATTCTTTCCCTAATTGAATATATATTTCCCTTAGCTTTCTAACGCATATTATTCGTTTGCAAAAATCGGAGTTCGGAGCAAGAAATTATGGCCAATTCAAATTTATTGCATATTCAGGACAGAGTCTCACGCGACGGTCGCATTGAGAGCAACGCGTCACACTGAAGTGGCGCATTACGCCTAAAACTGGTGCAACGCGCCTGTTGGCATAAATTACCTCGTTTTATCCGCCTTTATGTAATTTTGACCCTTAGGTCACATCCAAGGGTCTAGAATTCTTCGAAAACAATGATATACTTGAGGCTATTGTTCATTTTGGTTTAGACTTGATTTTGGAGAGTTTTTAGAGAGTTAAGCTTGAGCTTTGAGAAGGGTAAAGGCCGAATGATGAACTTTCCTTAGAACCGACCGAATCGAAGAACCCAACGAAGTCACACCCTTTCACTCTCCTTATCATTTGTCAAGTCTTTGTTCATAGTTTCTGTTCATTTTTTAAATTTTAATAAAGTTCAAAGCATAAACCATCAAAACCACCACATTTTACATAACTCATTTAGATTTCCTAGTTAATTAATATCAAAGAATAGATGAGATCCTCGTGGGATCGATATTCGTGCTTAATCATGCTTTATTACTTGATGACACGTACACTTGCGTCGTGTGAGGATTTTTCTAACTAAGGAAATATTCCATCAAGGATCCCGAGGAGGACCCAATCAAGGAAGTAAAGGAGGATCTGATGAAAGATTATGTTGAGGACCTAGACAAGGACTTTGAGGATTGGATGAGGACTCTGATAAAGAGCCCAAGGATGATCAAAGCGACGATCATGAATATTACTCTAGAGACCCTTCTTGATGATGATAGACATACTTCTTTTTTTAATTATATGTTTATGTGCATACGTGGGTAGTAGCTAGGGTGACCATATAAATTTCATAGTGACATTGCTATGAAATCCAGCCACTCTTGTTTGTAGAAAAAACAAACTCTCAAAGGTCTCTATTCTTGGTCAACACTATCTCATTCACATACGTATAAACGATATTACTTATGAATTCCGAAAGTCAGTTACAAAATATAAGCGATAGTTTATTCTTAATGCATTGAGTTAGCACGTCATAGTGTCACATAAGCCCTTACAAATATTTACTATATTTCTCTTCAAAATATGTTTTCAAATCTACATCAAAATTGTTATAAAATCTAGCCACTTGTTTGGGAAAAAAAAAAAACAAACACACAAACCTCTCAAACGTCTCTACTCATGGTCAACATTGTCACATTCACGAATGTTTCATTACATACATTCATTTTGTTATGTTAGATTATTTATTTTTTTCAAATATATTTAAAATTCGATGATTTTAAAGTATATTTTGAATATAAATATAATAAATATTTTTTAAGGGCTTATGTGACACTATAATGTTGCTAACTCAAAGTAACAAGTATAAAAATGTCTCTTATATTTTGAAAATGACTTTTGTGATGCATAAGTGATATCATTTATACGTATGTGTCGCAAAATATTAAGAAAACAATTCCAACAAAATATGTTGTACATATATTTTTGCAAACTAGTTTATATACATAATTTTGAGATACACAACCAATTTATTAATTGAAGCTCTATTTTTACATTTCTATCAGTTTTTTAATTGATGTATATTTTCTTGAAATTATCTAATTACTATAGAATAACAAAAATATACTAGTATGCGATAAGTTATGAAGAGTTGAAGATTGTCTTAACTCATTGTGGATTTTTTTATGTTATGATTAGTTTTTTAATTTGTCAAAACATAAGGACAAGCGTTAACTTCTCTTATTATAATTCCGCATACCATTATATTTTTGTTATTATGTAGTAATTACATAATTTCAAGACAATTTACATCAATTTAAAAAAAACTAATAGAAACGTAAAAATATAGCTTCAATTAATATATTGGTTGTTACAACAACATAATATACTATTAAGAACTACAGCCAACAATTTTCAAACTAAATGATGATTAAAAAAAAAAAAAAAAGTTTGGGCATAGAGAATCTAGTTTTAGTAAGAGAGATTGATTGCGCACGTCAACCTGAGCAAAGTTCCTGATTTCGTCATTTTAATAAATGATATTCATTTTTTTTTTACATTAGATGCTCGAGAGTCTTGATGGTGTACACACCTCAATCTCAATATGATTGACTCATTTGAAGTTAGATCAACGAGGAAACATGTTTAAGTTGCTATAATAAGGGTTATGAAACTATGAAATAACATGTTACATTCAACGAAGAGTGAGAGAAATAGCGTCATTTTTATTGATAAACGACACACCTTTATTTGCTACAACATCGGCGGCCTCAGTCCTAGCATGTTGATCTATGCTGTCAGCATGAATTAATGTTCTCCATGTTGGTGATTTTAGCACCTCAAATAACCATTTAAATGCGGAAAGAATTAAATATGCTATCATAAGTTAATTAAAACATGGTTATTAACAAGATCTAGATTACTTAATTAATTGACATTACGAGCCTTTGACAAGCAACCAATATTTTAATGACAAGTTCATAGGAAACTTACATTTTTTTTGCTCAGCTACTGAACTCTTCAAGCTTTCTCCTAATCAGTCTTCCTTCCTTGAGTTCCTCAACGATCAAACCTGCGAGCTTTTCTTCACGGACTCGATGTGATGATACCAAAGTCTTCCGAGACGTAATCTCCGAGGCGAATAAGAAATATGAGTGGGCAACAATCTTTTATCTCATTGTAATCTCAAATAACGTTTTTAGATCACACCGTGTTTATGGGAATGGAATCATGGAATTTCGAGGGGAGAAGGAGAGAGAGGAGAAGTCGGTCAAGAGGACAGGAGCTCTCTTTTTGGTCGAATTCTATATCTCAGAATTAGGTTAATTTTTGCCTCTCATGAACACCCTATTTATAGTAGTGAAAAGTAGAGAACTTCTAGAATATTCTAGAATATACTATTTTATTTTATTGTGTTCACACTGTGTGTTCACATTATGGATTTAATCTCAGCCCTTGGATATCATCTCATAAAACCTACTTTTTCTCTCATCAATCAGATCAGTGTCTAGGATTTTATTCTATATGAAAATATAAAAGATTTTATTTGTTGAGAGAATATAGGAAAATATTTCTCCTAAATATTCTCCTAAAAATAATGAGAGAATATGACAATCTTATTTCCATATATATTATTATATCTCTCCTTTATTTTAGGAACAACAAAGAGAAAAATTTGGCATTTTGCCTAACTGATATAATCGGCCAATAAGCAGTAGGGGGAGGCCGAAATGTGCTCAGTGCAAGGCCCAATTGCTTTAAACCAATTTAACTCTTATTTACGTGTCCAACAATAAATAAATAGTTATTTACTTGATCCAACAGTAAATAAATAGTACTACTATAAATATTTATTTAATTTCGTAAATACCCGTTTTTCAGAATTAATGTGTTAATCACCATTACAGCTTTATGAGATAATAAAAATGAAATCATTATTATTAGAAAGTTCTTATTCGCCTTTATCGAAACTGAATCGGGGACGATGGACCTAGTATTTGAAACTTAACAGTCTCGATCAAAAGACGAAATAGTTCTTTCTCTTTTACATATCGATTTGTCTAATCTTGGTCAGTACTTCACCGTGTAGGCCAAGACTGCACTCTCCTTTAATACTATAATTATATTTACTCATCGTGACGAGTGTCAACTGCTTTAGTCAGTACGTGATCATGACCCTCCAGGTTCAACCCGTATCGAGATTGGTCAATTTGTTCCGTTATACCTTTCTCGTTACATATATACCATAAGCACAGTTGCTTCCCCAGCGAAAGATTCTTCCGAACGTAAGCCAACTTCGGAAGTGCACGCAATCAATCGGTTCTGGAATCAACCCTAAGGTGAGAGAACATTTACCTTCTTTCAGGAAGGCTGGATTCCGTATCTGTAAATCACTTCCTCCTACGACCATGTCCCAACCTCCCAAAACACCTATTTAGTCAGCGTTTCATTAGCCTTTAACGTGGTGAATCAAAGAACCCGGTAACATGATCTAGAAGTCCATGATTACTTCAGGATTTAGATCAAGCGTCACTGTGATCATCATAAGCGACCTCGGCTAGTGTATCGTAACGGTCCTTAAACGACGCATCTATCCAAACCAAAGCTTGTCCAGGTCATACATCTTCTTCAAGTGTAGAATGATCCCACTGATATGCGTCTGGAAAGCCATATTCTAAATTCATATATGTGGAACATGAGTGAAGGGTGATTACTCAGTGGGATGCCTAGCATGCAACTCAGTTTAATACAGAGACTATGGAATGATAAATCTTTCGATTAAGATACTATCACTTTCAACTCAAAAAGATAATATATGTCAAAACTTTATTTTATCAAATATTTCAGCAAGAAGTTACAAATAATATCTTCTCGTGGGCAAGGATTCCTAACAGTTTCCCACTTTGACATAGAGAAGATGTGGCATGTATCTAAGTCCCATCCTTTCTATGTGTTTGACAAACACACGTTCAGGCAGTCCCTTAGTCATCGGATCCGCGATGTTGTCCAACGTCGAGATCTTCATTACAACCACGTCTCCCCTTCGAACTATTTCTCCTAACACTCTAAGCCACAATATAGAGATATATAAATCTAAGCCACACAAGCTAGTTATAAATTCCAAATCCACATGGTACAGGTTGAATATTGAAAGAATAAATAAAGTAGTTCCTAATACAAAGATAACATTAGCTTTAGCATTTTGTAGAAGTGTGAAAATTTACTAAAGTTGATAAATCGCAAGTTGCCTCTTTTTCAAAATATTTGAACCTAACCCAATCTCGAGGCATTCTTTGGCGTCCTGTGATCCGCAAGGCAAGACCGGGTAAGCAGTGTAATCTCACATTGTCTGGGGAAAGTTAGGTGTAATGATTTCGAGGCTTTATAAGTATGGAACTACATACTTTAGAAAGACTTAAATGGATTTATTGGTCTTACCTATACCAATAATATGCATCTTCTTTTCGGAAGCTTGTCTCTTGAGAACTTTATTGTTAAGTGTGCTTGACCTAGAGTAGTCTCGAAATGGGTGACCTTCCAAAGACGTTTTCCAAGGAATTATATGAGTTAGTATAAAGATGCTAGAAAGACTCGTCTTGGCTTGTAGGTTCAATTGTCGATCCATAAAGCAGTCATGGTGATGTACTCTAGTATAAGAATCGAAAGTCCGTGGGTCGAGGCCAAATGAAATCTAGAAGCGGGGCCTTACAATTTGGTATTAGAGTCTTGAACAAGTTAGAAGTGTAGGCGACACTGACATCATAAAATATATGAGACATGACATTCACAGTCCTATGATCTACAAGGGAAAGATTAAGTAAGTTGTGCAACCCCATGTTGCCTGGAATAGGTTATGTGTAATGATTTCGAGGCTATGGAGCTAGAATGAAAATGGGTTAACTAGATTTATGGGTACAACTTATAGCAACAATTTGCATCTTGTTTTGGGATGCTCATCTCTTGAGAACTACAAAGTTAAGTGTCGCGAATATTCCACGCAAGTGCACATGTCATGGCGAGTAATATAGATTTGTCAGTAATGATGTCAAACCCAGAAGGACTAGCAAAAATTAACGGCTAAGTCTAACTTGAATGCGAATTGATTCCAAAGTAAAAGGGAGATGGTTTTAACGATTAACTAAATTAATTAAACTAAAAGCAATAAACAATCATGAGATTTCAATAAAGGGAAAGTAGAGGTCACGATTTCATCGGAACTAATTAGGTAATCTCACTCTTACCAAAATTATCCACTAGCCTCTCTCGAGTGTTCAAGAAAACCTACGCAATTAACAGATTGTTATCATCATCTAATCCTATTAAAATAATTACACGCAATAAGAATAAGAGTTCAAACGACTACACAATCGCCTAGAGTTTTCTACCAACCAAAGTAAACGATGAAAACATGAATATTTGCACGATTCCTTACTCTCTCTAAAAAAACAAACAATCCTAGATAACAATTCTAAAGATGATCAAGCACTAGAAAGAATTAAGCATAATTTAAATAAAGCAAAACATAATTTGAAACATACAAGCATCATCTAACCCTAACGAACCCCCCAACCATTATCAATCCCGCCGACATTGCGACCCTACAAAACACCGGCCTCTAATCGCTTTCATGATCATAATCAAAGATAAAACAATAATAAAAAAACATTAATATAAACAATGAAATGAAGAACGAACTCATATTAATTAATATACGATATTCAACAATAATCTAAAGTGCATGAAAATAAAGAGAAATAAAGAAGAACAAGAACAAGGGAATTAGAGTTTGAATGTCTCGCTGGCTCGTCAATTCCGACGAAGAAAAATGTTTCTCTTCTCCAAAAGCTCTCCAAAGTAACCAAACACAATAACAAAAACTAAAATAAAGTAAAATGTGTATTTTTGAAGTTATTCATATATATATATATATATATATATATATATATATATATATATATGTTAAGATGTTATTTTCGAGCAATATAGGTCCGGATGGGATCCAACGGTCCAAATATGTCAAAAAACAGTAACAATCTTTGCCATAATCGAGGAACAACGCGGCGCGCGAGGGAGTGTGCACGGCGCACAGTATGCAAAGCACGGCGAGCAGAGGTCCGCATAATTCTTCAATGTTTGGGTTCATCTCTTTCCGCGGATTGCGCGGCACACGGACGTCTGGTGCAATGCGCGATGAAGCGTTCTGAGCTTCTGTTTGGAGCATGAAATGACTCGTGGCATGCGGAGAGGGCTGCACAGCGCGTGAACTTCTCTTTATGCGAATCTCTTCATCGAAAGACTTCTGTTCGACTTATTTTGCTCCCGAATGCTCATAAATAGCTCCAATAAGCATTCAAGAGATCTCGGCTCTCGAATTTCATCCTTTTTATGAATTCCATAATAAAAAAAGACTCGAAATAATCGTCTTGTGAATGAATTCGTACGTATAAAAGAACTCATCATTAAGTGCTTGACTTGGAGTAGTCGCAAGATGGATGGCCTCCTTAGAAATCACTACAATAAATCAATGATTCATGTGCAATTGTTTCAAATTTATACTTTTAAACAAATAGACATTCGAATTTTTTGGGAAATGTAAGAGTGAGTACAAAACACGCTGGAAAGACTCGAGTTTGTTTAATGGGTCAGTCATTGATTAGTCATGGTGATGTACTCATGTATAAGAACTGCAAATCTGTGGGTCGAGCCCAATGGAGAGAGTTGAAGCTAAGGGTTTTACTCACTCATGCTTGACTAACTCTGCATCTTATACATTGAATTTTTGTTCGTTTGCCCCAAGTTCTCCACCAATTTTATATATAGCTTGTAAGTCCAATAGTGCAATGCAATCATATTTATATACAATGTATATCTAATATTATTTACATGAGTTTTACGCTTATTCAAAATAAATTCAGTTAGAAAACTATGGAAGATATTTTCTTGAGAATAAGTTAGAAAATATCTTAGAAACTAAGGTTTTGTTTGGTAGTCATTTCAAAAAGTGTTTTTAACTTTTTAAGTTAAAAAAAAATAGGAAAATAGGAAAGAAAAAGTGAAAGTGGGGTTTGGTTAAAATTTTCGGGTAAAATTTTTAAAAAATTTTGAAGTTGTTTTGAAAATAGGGTAAAGGAAATTGAAAAGAAGAGGAAGGTGTTTTTCGAAATTTTTTCTCGCGTGTACTCACTATCCTCTGTCATTCCTCTCTCATTGTCGAGCAAAAAAAAAGCGGAAGAGGGTTTTGAGAGCAGATCCGAGAGAGAGAGAGACAGACAGACAGACGCCGGAGAGTTATCGGTAAGTTTCTTCGTTCTTCTTCTCCATTCGTCCTTTGTAGGTATCTGTTCTTATTTTTCTTCGTTCATCTTCTTCATTCAAATGCAGTTGGCTTCGATTTGTTCTCTCTATAAGGTTGAGAGTGATTTGTTGGAGTAGGAGAGGCCGAGACTCTGTGGGTTCGCGTTCTACATAAAGGTAAAAATCTAATTCCTTTTTGTTCTCGATTTCTAGGGTTTCGAATTAGGGGTTTGGGCTCGGTTTGTGGTCGTTGTTCATCTGAAATTATGTGTAGGGTAACCGTTTTGTTGATTAAAAGGTTTCGAATTAGGGGTTTTGATGTGGTTCGGATTATCTCGTGCTTTGCTTATGTAATTTTTCTGACTCTGTCTCTGCCTCAATAGTATGAAATAATATATACCGAGAGGAGAATTTGTGAAATGAACATTCTCCAAGTCTAGCCTGGAGAGAAGGGCTAAAACCTCTTTCTGGTTTTGTAACACAAAATCGAGGAACAGAGTTAAACAAACCAGATATTAACCACAATGTTAGGCCGGTGGGGAAACATATAATAGATAGATTAAGCCCGTACATACAATTGATTTCTAATCTAGCTTTGATGTGGGTTTTCGATATATATTTAGTAATTTAACTGAAATTCTTATACATGCTCATGTAAAGGTACTTTTCGAGCAAATTAGTCAAGTGATAGCTGTCTACTAAATTAAAATAACTGTAAATTATCATTTAATTATTTGTTTTAATTTTATCCAAAATTCTAGGAAAACAATACAATGTACTCATGGGTACACCAAATGCGATCTACGAAATGGCACGAGCACGAGTACAATGTGAAATAATATATATGACATTGCTTACTGTACTCGGATCGGACAATTCTGGTAGTGGGGTCCACCTTGCACTAAATCAATCATGTTTGATCCATGCATGGAAATGCTAATTATGTGTATGGTAACAGTGTTGTTGATTAAAACATGTCGTTTGGATTATTTGAAGGGCTGTGATTATGTGAGATTGGGCTGTGATTCTGTGAGATTATCATTCATGCTTGACTTTCGTTCTTTTTTTTTCTTCTCTTAATTCACGGCGACTGAGATTGGTTTTTGTGTTAGTTGGTACTTAGTAGTATTAGTAGTGATATTCCATACATGGTACTTGTCTAGTTAGTAGTATGTTGATTATTATATACGTGACAGCATTATTGTGTTCATTTCATTTCAAATGATACTGCATTGGCCGGGTTCATTTCATCGCATATCTTATATGGTTCAGTTTTTTAAAAAATGGATGACGGCGCTCATTGGCCTGAAGAGGCTTTGGCTAAGTTCATTTACCTTTGTCATGAAGAAGGCCAAGGCCGTATGAGACCAGCTCAATTTGACAAACGATCTTAGATGAAAATTGAGTTGGAAATGGTAGGTAAGTTTGGTAAAGCCTATAAGGTGGACAAATTGAAGCAAAAGTGGCACCGACTTAAAAGTCATACTAAGATCTTCCAAGGACTCACGGAAGCCACTGGTTTTGGATGGGATACGGACATAAATACAGTGACTGCCGATGACGAAGTTTGAGAGACGCATATAAAGGTATGTTGCTTTTTTTGTGTATTATGTTTTAACATGTACTGCTAATTATGGTTATATATATCTAAATGTGTATTCTGTGTAGTGGCTGTGAATAATTGTCGATATAGTTGTTGTTTCATTTCTGTTGGTGTAGTTTGTAGAATGTAGAATTGGCTAGGGTTTGGGGACAAGTGAACAAAGGTTGGGACTTTGGGGTTGTTGTTTTGGAATTTTGTCTGTGTTGACATATTGTCATCGGCTGAATGAGTTGGGGTTCAATTGGGGGCTTTGTAGTCAATCCCGGATAGGTAATTATAGTGAACTGGTTTATACTCATTTGTTTATCTCGATCGTGGTTTTAAATTAACAGGGCTTTATGATTTTTTTAGAAGCATGCATTGAGTGAAAGTTAATTTGTAGGAAAATATAGCTTAGTGAAAAATATTGACTGCAAAATGGCGTGTGGTGTATGTATATAATTCTGAGTTGGCAATTTGTCAGTGTAGATTGTAAATGTGGAAGAAAATATTTGGCTGGAAAAATGGGAAAATAAATTAAAATAAAAAGCCAAGCCAAAGCCAGTACATTGGTGCATAAGTAGCATAAAAGCCAAATATAAGTAGCATAAAAGGTTTTACACAGGGTGAGAGTAGATGTGCTACTTTCCTTGTTCATATTTTATCATATTAAACACGTCATTTGTATATTGTATATAACCGGCCCATATCCATGAAAGCAACATGATAATTTATACTAAAAATAATGAACAGATTGTTTGGTTAAAAATAATCTCTGCCTCTTGTTTTAATCATGCAAAGTATTACTCAGTGATATCATGTGAGAAAGTCATTAGCACAACATGTAATTTATGCTCGGCAGATTTGTCACCCTTTTCATTATCCTGTTTGTGGTGAAATATATGAGGAATAGTCATAAAAATTATCCTGTTTTTGTCCCATTTCTGATTTGTCATACCGGTTAATGCTCTGTTTTGTGCAGAAATATCCCGAGTCAAAAAGGTTCAAGAGAAAGGGATTGGCGCACTACGATAAACTAAAGGAAATATTCGCTGGTAAGTCGGTAACCGGTGGATTAGCGATGGGACCAGCCGAGGTAGCCGCCATCAGCAAAGCTGCATCTACCGCTCGGGAAAAGGTCCCGTGTGTATCGACTGCGGGAAGTGCGCCTGATGCGGAAGAGGGAGGGGACTCAACTGATGAAGTCCGGGAGGTCGAGAAACAAACGACAGAAAAATCTACAGCACGCAAGAGAAAATCTCCGATGAGCAGTAAAAACATGTGGCAAGAGGTAATTCAATCCCCAACTGAAAGTGAGCGTTACACAAGTGATCGGTTGCTTGCATTTTTGGAAGAGAAAGAAGCACGGAGAATGTCTAGTCACGCGGACTCGATGACTAGAGACGAGGTGCTTACAAGGCATCGAGATTCGCTTTCGCTGAAACAATACAGCGGATTCATGATGGAGCTTGTGAAAAGAAGGACTTACGCATTGCTTTCATGTCAATCCCGGATGAAGTGACGTTACCGTTTCTCCAAGGCTTAAATGATGATTATTAGTTTTATTTGGGATTGAGATTAGATTTGCTTTTAGTTTTATTTCGGATTGAGGTTTATTTACTTTTAGTTTTATTTGGATTTGAGTTTTATTTGGATTTGAGTTTTAAGTTGGATTTGAGTTTTATGTGGATTGAGTTTTATTTGGATTGAATAGCTTTTATGTGTTTTTAAATATTTCCTCATCTAATAATGTATTGAATAGCTCGGCTCAGAAGAGCTATTAGAATTATATATTTAGTAGTGTTCTTTGTTATTTAGTAGTCTTGTACTAATCTTTGTCTTGTTTGGTTAACCTAAGGCCATGGATTCAAGTGATGACGACGGCGTGATTGTGGTAGACGCCATTCTTCGTCGTAATATAGGGCGCGATCGAAGAAGGCTACATAACCAAATGGTCGAAGAATCACAACGAGTTGAACGCCTACCCCGGCGAACGACTTCGGAAAGTGGAAGTCAGTACGTGTATGCTATGTTAAATAATCCCAACAGAGAGCCCTTGTTTGAGATGTGTCGCATGTACAAGGAGCCATTCATAGCAATCGTTGGACTGATTCGGCATTTGCTCCCGCCCGGTCACATATCACGAGAAAGAGTCTTTCATGATGTTCATGAAAGTTCTCGCACATTCGGACCGAAATAGAGTCATTCAAGACCGATTTAATTACTCTGGTGAGACCGTTAGCAGACATTTTGGAAATGTTCTTGATGCAATAACTCAGTTGGCACCCGAAGTCATAAAGCATCCCGGTTATACAATCACACCCACGGAGATTGCCAACAACCCAAAATATTGGCCATGGTTTAAAGTAAGTTTAATGAATTTATTTTATCTCTAACGTAAGTTATATTAATTATCAAACTAAAGTTTTGTTCTCTTTGAAAGGATTGCATCGGCGCTATTGACGGTACTCATATTGGTGTCATCGTCCCCACTGAGCAACAACCCAATTATCGAGGACGGAAAGGAACATGTACGACGAATGTCATGGCCGCTTGTACATTTGACATGCTATTTACGTACGTCCATGCCGGATGGGAAGGTTTAGCGTCAGATTCACGAATATTACGTGAGTTATTACTGTCTGACAATACAACTTTTTTAATACCACAAGGAGGACAGTACTACGTAGTGGATAGTGGATATCCTAATGAGCCAGGTTTTTTGGCACCGTATCGCACCGTACGTTATCACTATCCGAGTTCAGAAAAAATAGGCAAATGCGTAGACGAGAAGAACTTTTTAATTACAGGCACTCGTCGTTACGCAACGTGATAGGAAGATGTTTTGGCATCGTAAAAGCTCGGTTCCCGATTTTAAACTATATGTCAAGTTATCCGTTAGAAAAACAAGTTCGTATAATTATGACATGTTTTATATAACAGAATTTAATAAAAATGTACGCAAACGAAGACCTTTTGTTTACAACATGGAATCAAGATGTTCCTCCGGAGGATATTGAAGGCGAAAGTTCTGAAGGAGTCGGAGGTCAAGGTGCGTCAGAAGTTGGTGGACCGTCGTACACAAGCGCAACTACACAAGCTCGACGTGCACATTCCGAGTTTAGAGATTGTATTGCTCAAGCTATGTGGAATAATTATGCATGATTTCATATTTATGATGACAAAAAAAATTTTGTATTCAATCTAAACAACAATGTCATATTTATATTTTGTGTAGTTAAATTTATGTTTAAAAAAAAATTGAGTTAAGAAATTGTTTCCATGTACCAAATAGTTTTCATTTAAAAAAAAAAAAATGAAAACTGTACCAAACAGTTTTTCCAGTTTTTTCAATTTCTCAAAAACAAAAATGAAAACTGTACCAAACAGCTTTTTGAAAACAACTGCAAAATAATTTTTCAGTACAACTACAAAAATTAGAAAACAGAAAACAAAAAACAGTTTGAGTTAACTACCAAACAAAACCTAAGTCGTTAAGATATATACTTTTGTTTCAGGGACATAAAACAAACTCTTTCTAAAGTGAATGTTCAAATCATCTTTATGCATGTGTCAAGAGCTTAAAAGAGGAATCGAATGTCGAAATAGTTTTTTAATAGGGAATTACGAGGAATCATTGTTAGCTCATTTAAGTGGGCTTATTAGACTACAAGAGCAACTCCAATGCATAAAGTTTCAAATTTTTACACATCATCATTTTTATTTTACTTTATGTTTTTCTCTATCCCCATCATTTATTCTAGCATTTTACCCAAAAAAGAAAGGGAGTAGCTAAAAACGTTTTTTTTAAGTGGGTCCCACTCGACCCAAACTAATGGTGTATTTTATTATTTTATTAATTAAAAAAAGATGTTGTGGGCATCCGTCCTAAAAAGTTGCATCATTTTCATAATCATTATTACCCATAATGTTAAGTTGTCCAAATTAAAGTGAAGTGGCAATGCCACTTCAACAATATAGCAATTTCGATTGCTTGCATTGGAATTTCTCTAAATATTATTCATGGTTCCTTGAAACGGTCACATTACACTAGTGGAAATATGCGATTACACAACGGTTTTTATCCGTCGTATTAGCTTACCATGATGGTTGTTTCCCATCGTGGAATCCAACGTCGTAAAAGTTTTCACAATGGAAAAAAATACCATCATTTAAAGTATTTTCAACAACGGTTTTGGTCCAACGTGGAATGCTAAAAATTGGGAAGCTATTTCAAACCAATAATTTGTACCTTTGAATTTCCACGATAGTTTTTTTCCGTCGTTGAAAGTTCTCCTATCGCGACAGAATTTAATTACGTCGTGACAAACCATTCGATTGTCGTGACAGAACCTATATATGACGGTTAATAACCCTTGTGGACTCCATCTAGTCGCGACCGAGAAATTTGCGCCGTGTCCGACGGTGAATAACCGATGTGAAGATGTTTATCTCATTGTGATGCTATTTTTTAGGTCGCGACAGTATTTGAGAAAATGGCATGGAGATTCTACGACGGAACAATAACTGTCGTAAAAAATAACCCTAAAAATTTTCGCAATTGATTATTTTCCCGTCGCTACGTATTTTCATGACGTCATTGTATGTTCCACCACGGGAATGTTGTGTTTATATGACGGAAAAAGACCATCATGATTATTAATTAATAATTTTTAAAAATATCATGTCGCGACCGGTCACATTATATTCATGGTTCCTTGAAACGGTCACATTACGTCTATAATATTTGAGACTATGCTTTGAGATTTTGTCCGGCACGAGGTGGTGCTACATCTTCGTGTATCATCATCAGCGGTGTTTTATAGACCCGAACAAAGGAGGGGCTCGCATTTGTTATTGTATCTGAATCGTTTAAACTTTAAACATATATCCATGGTTAAATACGTTCTCAACAATTGTATATAGATTTTCATGGCCAGTATCAATATTTCTAGACCTTTAAATCTGAGCTATTTTTTACAAATTTTTTTTTTAACTCTGGCTTATTTATATTAAAAAATAATTAAAGCTCGAGTTTGCTAATAAAGTAAAAATATTAGAATGACTATTTGTATGGTTTTTCACAAGTTTGGATATTTAAATAAATATGAACTTTAAATACAATCCTGGTGGTGTGTTAAACTGTTTCGAGAATATTAAGTTTGTGTAAGAGGCGATTTGTATTTCGTTGATCAACTATATGGCTGATTGTGGTTCATATATACGCAAAAAGGGGGTGCGTTTTCTTTGGCGAAAAAGCGAACAAGGAAAATTGAGGCCAAGAAGCTAATAATATTTTGTCATCAGAATTCAGAAACGTATGTATAGTATAATTATTTGACTTTATGTAATATATAAATTTAAGTGGTAAGCAGGGACGCGATAAAAAAAGACTGACAGACAGACAATGAGAGTGAGAGATATGCAATGCATGCACACGCTTGCGCGTGCTTCTATATGTACATGCATGAGCATGACGGAGAGCCAGAAAAAGGTCTTGCAAAAAAGCTTTGAAAAAGCTAAAACAAGTCATTGAAGGCAATGTGCATTAGTGGGGTTAATAAATAACAAAGCCAGGTTTGAGCTTTGAGGTTTTAGCATTATGCATAACATCTCAAACGTGTAGAAATTTATCTAATTGAAAGCTTTTTTTGCCTGTACGCACATACACACACACACACATATATATATATATATATATATGTGTGTATATATATATATATATATATATGTGTGTGTGTGTATATATATATATATATGTGTGTGTGTATGTGCGTAGTGTGCGTACAGGCAAAAAAAAGCTTTAGTATGAACGAAAAGACACTCTAGCAATATTATTACCTTCGAGCAAATAATAATTATAGTTGTCAAAAATCAATCTCACAAAAAGTTGACGCATGTGTGGGGAAAAAGATATCCACTTCATGTAGAGCTGTAAATATCATCCTCTCTGACACGGATAGATATATCTTGCGGCCGGGTTATCAATCTTTGAATTTAAGCTTGATCATTTTGTTCCGGACGACTTGTATCGTAATTCGATTTATTTAAAAAAAAAAACTGCAAAATCTATACAAAGTTATGAACATTTATATATAGAATCTAAATCTAAAAAGACAAAAGGATGACCATTCTTTTTTTTTTTTTATAAAACAAAGCGAATCTGAAACATTTTTGTTTATGTATTTAAAATTAATTGTATAATAATAATAATTAGTAACACAAAAAATAAGAACATATTAATATGTATAATGCTATTTTAGTATTTTTAGACTTTAGATTAAACAGACCAGTGTCTTCTATTTAGACTTTACAACAATTTTCACAACTAGAGTTTACAATGGGAACGTCTGTCTGACGCTGTTTACTTCCGCATGATTTAAATTGCAAACATTTGAAGTTATCATCCGAGATCTTTTACAGGGTTGGTCGTGGCGGCTTGGGCACGAAAATCTCAAGACAATTTCCATAAAAAAAAAAATTCTGAAGTTAATATTCTTTTGCGTCTTGGCTTACCCTGAATTTTGGATTTAAAAAGAGTCAGATTAAAAGTCTATGTTCCATGTTTGAGAGTCATTTTTCATATTTATACCGAGTCTCATTTTTTGTCTTTTCTATCTAGTTATTTGTTTATGAGTTGAGGTCAATTTCGGCTGCCCAAAATTTAATAGCTAATTCTACTTTTTTTTTTTTTTTTTTTTTTTTTGTGATTGAAAAGTTAATTAATTTAGTTAGAGAAAATTCCTCAAATCAATAGAGCATGGGGAATTTCTCAGAATTTATATTTGCCATTATTCTCAATATTATTATCATTTTTTGTTTTTATTTTTGCAAATCTTAAAAGCTACCGATATAACAGCTTATTGCCAGTCAGTGGTGAAGCTTTACAAGATTGTTTTTTTTTTCACTCCTAGGTCGTTTCAAGAGTTGGCTGCTAGATATATGACTGAAAATATATGACCAGAGTTGTCTAGAAAGGATTGAACCGCAAAGATAGACATGCCATGTTCTCCCAAAGAGAGAAAAGTACTGCCTTTTTTTTCCAACCTTACTCATTATTGGCCAGCTGGGTAGGTAAGTATACGATATGGCCCTCAAAAGGTGAAGAATATTGAGAATAAAAGGGAGTGGCTAGATTCGCTGGAAATTAATGTTTATTTTAATTGTTTCACTGTAAAGAGTTAAAATGTACAGCCATGGAAAATAACTAATCACACCCATCCATGTTATCAGAATCAATTCTTTGATTGGCCACATAAACGACTGTTCGAAATAACTAAATGTTTTTTCACACACACACACACACACACACAAATTACAAGATGGCTAGAAAATTGAAGTTTCACTCAATGAATTATAGTGCAACAATATTCCTTTTGCTTTATCTGATTATCATTTGAAAATATTTAGACCAATAGAACCAACCTTATCCTAAGAGGAACCCAGAATGTTTTTCAATATTTTTCCATATTTATGTAAATGAAATTAATTAGAGTACGGAATGGGAAAAAAAAAAATTCAACAAATCTTGTGGTCACGAACAGAAAACTAAAAGGTAATCAGTCATGCAAATGCACATGCATTCACTTGCGTGTGAGTTCACAATTATAGAGGACAAATCTTGCTTTTGGTTACGTCAGAGTCTGGTCCAAATAGTTTAGCTGAAGAAATATTTTAAAGCTAAATGCTCCGCAGTAATTCACGAAAATTGGTATATATTTGTGTATTATTATATATTCTTGGAAATTATAGACCATAAGCTTAACTATATATTAGTTTCTAAACATATACAAGCTAAGTGAGGATAGATCAGTAATATCAACTTCGAAAGTAATATGAAAGGATAAGAGGGGAATTCATTTGAGAAATTTCGTTTCATAGACCTAATAGTTATCAAAATATTATGTTTAGACTCATTAATTAAAAAATGAATTAATGACATTTTTGGCCCCTCGTCTTGGACCTCTTTAACACTTTGGTCCCTGATTAAAAAAACCCGCCATTTTGGTCTTTTATGATAATCAAATTTTCAATTATAATCCTTCTGTTACTTTTAGTGTCAAAATAGACAGAAAACGATCATGTGTCTGTCACGTGTTAATTTAAAGAAGGGTATTGCAGTAAATTAACATTATATATAAAAAAAAAAAATTAAAGCCCTCTCTCTCTCTCTCTCTCTATCTCTCTCTCTCCTTTTCTTTTTTCATTTTCTTACGATACATATTGTTCTCTTGAATCTAATCCTTATCCTCCCTGACTTCAGTTGCAAATATCCCATCCCTTTTGTATCACAAAATAATAAGGTATATCTAAAATCCACAAAATGTAAAACCAGCAAACAAATCTGGAACCCAAAAACACTCAACTTGCAGATTAGTCCCAAGAATCACTCAAACCCCAACCCAAAAAAAGACCTTTCACAAAACCAGCAAACAAACACAAAACAGCATAGGCTCTCTCTCTCGGATCTGATTTCGCCAAAACCCACACACACAGAGAGAGACTCAAACGACTCTCTTTCTCAGTACTTTCATTGTACTTCGATGAGATGAGCAAGACTGGAGGGGACGAGGACGACGAAGACGAGTGCTTCTACGAATCCCTCGATCGCATTGCCTCGTCTTCTTGCTCTTGTTTCACATCCCCCTCCTCCGACGAACAAGAAATAGAAGAAGAAGAAGGAGATCGACCAAGTACAGATGGGAAAAGCAAAGAAAAATCTTCTTGCTCGTCGATCGCATTATCCCAATTTTTTCTCTGCTCCCCATTTATTTTCCCCTAAAACAAAGAAAAAAAAGAGAAAAGCAAACCCTAATTACTAAAAAAATTCTCTGTTCTCACTTCTCAGGCTTCAGAGCATGAATCATCGAATCGATCCTTCAATTTCACGTCGATGTCTTCGATGATATCTGTATAATGGTCAAAGCGTCAAGGCCTTCATGTGGTTCTTATCGCCACCGAGCTTTTATGGGTTTCAGCGATGCCCAAGCTTCGCTGAGGCCGAGTTTCTAGGGCTTCGAACGGAAATAGAACACGAGATAGGCGATTGGCTTCGGATCCCTCTGTCGCCGGAAAATTACGTTGAAACAAGGGCCTCCGTGGCAAGAGTCTCCATCTTGCAAGAGTCGCCGGATGAGCTGACGTGGCATTGTGGCATTGTGGAAACGTGTCGCGCTCGGCTTCAGAGCCTCCACGGAGATCGACCAGAGTCTCCATTTTGTTTGGGTTGTTGTATCGGCTGAGGGGATTCAATCTTTTTTTTTCCGATCTGTATGTGTCTGTAGTGTGTTTCTGTATATATGTAAATGTGTATGTGTACGTGTGCGGCTTCCTTTTTTTTTATTTAACAAAACTTAAAACTAAAAACAAATAAACTTAAAACTTAAATAAATGAGAAGGGCATTTTAATAACTTTACTCTTTTTATTCGACACGTAAGCATTTTCTGTCTATTTTGACACTAAAAGTAACAGAAGGATTATAATTGAAAATTTGATTATCATAAAAGACCAAAATGGCAGGTTTTTTTAATCAAGGACCATGGTGTTAAAGAGGTCCAAGACGAGGGGCCAAAAATGTCATTAATTCTTAAAATATATCTAAAATTGGACTTTTGTCTAACTTTTGGACGAAAATACCCAAAAATTAAAAATAAACCCTTCATCTCTCTTTCTCTCCTCTCCCATTTCATTCAACTCTTCATCTCTCTCTCACTCTCTCAAATCAAACCAAATCCAAGAATTTTCGAGCTAGTCCGACGAAATCCGACACCTGCGAGCAAGTCCAACACCTATAACCACCATTAAAACCAGCGTTCCAAGTTGTTCAAGGTCTTGAATCCGGGTTCAAAGCTCCATATCTCACATTGACAAAAAAAAAGTTAGCTTTTTATGTTTATTTCATGGTTTTGATGTTGTTGGATAGTTAGAATGAAGTTAGAATAGTGGATTAGAGTAATTATAGTGGATTGGAGTGATTATTTTTGGGATTTTGGTCGGATTTAGGACTTAGGGTTTGAGAAAATTTCTGGAAATTTATGATGAATCTCATCGGATTTCATCGGAGACCATCGGATGAAATCCGACGAGATTCATCGGTAATGTTCGACAAAATCCGAAAAGTTCCGATGACCATGATTTCTCTGACGGTCTCCGATGGTTTCGGTCAAAATCTAATGGTTCGGTCAAGATCCGATGGTTTCGGATGGTTTCGATCAAAATCCGATGACTTTGGTCAAAATAATGATTTTTAATTTTTTTTTTATATTAGGGTAAATGTGTGTTTTTTATGATAAATTTACTTATATCTGTTGATATTTCTTTAATAAATTATTGTCATTAAGGTTTTTAATTAGTTATGTTTAGTTAAAGATTGTAGGAAAAATCCGAGTTTAAGTTTGTTTTTATTATATTCATGTTTAGTTATTGTAGGAAAAATCCGAGATTTAGTTTGTTTTTATTATATTTATATTTAGTTATTGTAGGAAAAATATGAGATTAAGTTTGTTTTTATTATATTAATGTTTAGTTGTTGTAGTAAAAATATGAGATTAATTATACTAATAAATGTTTGTTTATATTAATGTGTGTTTTTATTATAAATGGTTGATATTTGTTTAATAAATTATTGTTATTAGAGTTTTTAATTAGACTTATAAATAGCTTGTTTAATTATATTAATATGTCATGATAATTATATGTTAATCGAGTTTTAGGAGAAATTGACGTTTCTATGCGAGCACGATTTTGCGGGTCGAATCACATATGGTGGTTCGGGATACTTAAAGATGGTGAAATAAAAATTCACCGTTCTTGGTCTACTTGATCGGGTCGTGGAGTCTCCGTTCGCCCAATTCTTTGTGGGAACTACGCTCAATTTTTCGATGGTACTCCTACACTCCCTTCTTCTCCGAAAGATCGACCCAATGAAACGTTGAGAGATTCATTTTGGGTTGGAAAATAAAAGCATGAGATTCGGACAGCTCGAATACGCGTTGATAACCGGATTCACGATGGAAGATGATCCAGCGGCGGCAGAGTAGGATGAGTGAACGAGCGATAGGCTCGTAACGGATTACTCGAATGGCGTGTCAAACGCCAAGTTTGATGTATTGGTAAACGCGTTCAAGACATGTCAAGATCACAACAACGCGTACAAGCTCGGTTTGTGTGTGTTTGTCTTGCGGTATCTCCTCGGACTAGAACACAACAAATCCATCAACGACAAGTACCTGTACATGGTTGAAGACTTGCCGTTTTTCTATTCTTTGACATGGGAGGACATCACGTGGACCGAGACTCTGTCGTCCCTATCAGTGAATCTGTCGCGATACTACGAACGAGTAAAAGACAAATCCGCCAAAGAGAATGTTGAACAAAAAGAGACAAAGTATTCCTTATCAGGAAAGTTGCACGACGTGCAATATTGGGCGTAGAGGCTATCCCGGAGATTGATCAGCAATTCGGGAATAATGCCGGTGTCCGAGTATCGAGGATGCATTCTTGGTCCAGCACCCGGGTTGTCACCCGCAAGGACGTTAAGAAGATCCTTGTAAAAAAACGGTAATTACTTTGAGCTTAAATACCTTAACATCTCTAACTTTTAAATATTTATAATTTTTTGTTGTCTTGTAGCTCGGCATTCTTCATATGTTGAGACCACGGACCGGAGAGCGCGAGTTCTTCGAGCTACTAGAGACGCAACGCATTCAATCGCTCTATTCGACTGAAGGCAAAGACATGATTGAGCCACGTAATATTGATGAAGAGATTGACTTAGTAGAGTCAACGGCGAAAGAAGCCGGCGTACTCAGACAAGCCGAAGAGGACGAGGAGGAGAACTTGTGGAGTGAGGAAGACGATGACGAAGAATATATTTCGGATACTCCGCGAGTACCTCGTCAGGTAAATTCTATTTTAGTAATTAAATATGAGTTTAGTTACTAATGAGTTAGTAATTAGTTATAAGTTATTAGTTATTAATAGTTTATTTATTAATTAGTTAGTCGTTTATTTATTAATTAGTTATTAGTTATTAATTAGTCATCATTTCAGTCCGAACGTCCTGAGCGTGCTCATGCTCATCCTGAAGCTCTTGCACTGACGGAGGATATGTGGAATCAAATGGTACATTCTCAGACGACCCTCTTGAGAGCTCTGAGTACGAACGATCGCAGGCTAGAGAGAATGAGGCGAGACTCGGTTAGTTTTTAAAAATAAAGTTCTAAATTAGTCGTTTTTATAAATGTTTAGTTTCTTATTAATTATTTTGTGTCATCAACTTACAACTTTCCATGCTTGAGAGGATAAACGCCATGTTCGAGGACGTGACAAGTTTACCTCCGGGACCGTTACCAACTACACAAGCTGGTTCACGCCGTCGACATCGATCGCGTAGTTCTCCTCCTCCTAGTCCTCATCCTCCTCCTCATCCTCATTCACAGCCGTCCTCTTCGACGCCCTCTTCGACGAAGCCGCCCTCTCTGAGTAGGAAACGTGCTCGACGGCTCAAATGTATCAAACAAGTCGCTTCCGCTGTCAACCCTAGCCCAGAAGAGGCTGAGGCTGGAAAGAGACTCGGTACGAACGTCATCTCAAAAGCATCACCGAAAAGATACTTTCTCCTCCGATTTCACGGACCCGACGCGGTCGAAGTACTCCTCAGAGGTGTGGGTAACACCGTTCAGATCTTTGAAGGAATCAAAAACTTCTAATTTCAATGACTGTGTGAAGTGAACCCACACTTTTAAACTTAAGGGAAAATTCTTGGGCCGAGTTTATGTGAAGGTCACCGATGTGTCTACCGAGTTCTTTAAGATCCTATTGGATAACGGAAAATGGCTAACAGATACGGTACGTCGAATTACATGACTTTTAATACGTTTTTAAATAAAAAAAAGTTAATTAATATGTTTGTTAATTCATACACGATCATAACATATTGATGTTATTCTGGATATGCTTTGGAGATGCCAACGACAGTATGCGGAGTATCATCAAGACGTCTATATCATGGATACCCGGTGGGTCCAAAACATATACGGTTGTTATACAAAGCAATAGGAGAATAAGAAGATAGCCGCTGAACAAGGCACATAGGTGGAGCTCATAGAATGGGATCACAGAAGCGTGTTGGACCCGATGACTGGCTGCAGAGATTCGCAAGTCATTCCGTGGACTGGTGCGCGAGAGATTTTTTATGTTGTCAACTTCAAGAACATGCATCGGTTCACGTTACAAGTCGATCTCCAAGAGTGGACCATAACCGTCTTGGATTGCCAGAAAGACCTTGTGAAGATGCAATACAATTCAAACGATTTCAACACGATGATGGAGGTTAGTAAAATTTAAAGTACTCTACTGAACCAAATGTTTATTATCTTACATTATTATGTTAACGTAGAATTGGAGTCGAGAGTTACCGGCGGTTATGGAAGAGTCAGGATTGTTCAACGAGCATCCGAGGGCGGAGCGATAGCTAGATGGCAGCCAAATTCGACTTCCACCGTTCCTATGGCTAGTCGACCAAAACGTGCCACAATGTGTGACAAGGTATGCAAATTGTATAATTATTTAAGCGTTTTTTTGTGTATAACATTTTGTGATTTTCTCATTCAATGGTTATTGCAGGATGTTCGCAATCAAGTATGTGGAGCACATCCTTGTCGATGCGGGGTTTTAGACACTTCAAAGCGACAGCATGAGGACGTTCATGAAGAAATGGTTGACTGACTTATTTTTTCAGCAACAAGCGCGATGATATGTTTTCTTATTATTTCTTTGTTTTGAATTTTGTTTTAGATATGTAGAATATTTTGTTATGTCATTAAATATTTTGATATGTTATGTCATTTAATATTTTGAATTTGTTATGTCATTTAATATCTTGACATGTTATGTCATTAAATTTTTTGACATGTTATGTCATTAAATTTATTGATAATGTTCGGTATGAAATTAAACAATAAATAATAAACATCAAAATAAACTTCAAATGTTCAACATTTAAAATCAAAAGTTGTAAACATAAAATACAAACGTCATAATTTCATAACAAAGTCTCTCCAAGATATAAGAACAAAAAAAAAGTTTTCAATCTCTCCAAGTGCATGTCTTCCTGTTATGTCCCATACCACCACATTTACGGTGAATAAAAACTTTTTTTGCCTTGAGATGGGTATCAGTTAACCTTTCGCCTTCCTTGTTTACTTTTCTTTGGTCGACCGTCTTGTTTCTTTTCAACTGATTCCGACACCTTCATGATTTTTATGTCATCCGGAACGTTCCACTGATCTTCATTCCCAACAGGATATATATATATATATATATATATATATATATATATATATATATATGGATCACTTGTACATCTCAATCCATGTCTCCTTAGAATAGAAAGGACTGCACAACGAATAAATGTCGACACTCCTGTGTTATGCAGATGCGACGACATGCTCGCACGGGATTCCAAGTAGTTGTGGTAGTCCGCAAGTGCATGTCTTTCTCAACAAATCCACATCAAGGTCACCTCTTGTGTATTTCACATGACATTCATACAGACGAGTGCGTACGCCGCGACGTATTGTGCCTTTTCGTTTAGATGGGCAAGATTCTCTTGAAACTTTGTGGACGGTCTTGTATCACATTTCCCAGCCATTTCTTCTCGATCAAAAAACCACGTTTGAAGTATGAATCGAATGAACTCAAGCAACATGGTGGTGGGAAACGTTCTAGCATTCATGTCTTATTGTTGAAGCTTTCTGCATTATTGCTTGTCATTATATCGTACCTATAAAAAAACAATTACATATTTTCAACGTTATAAAATTATTTAAACACTTATAATGACCAAAAGAAGGGTTTGAGTTTACCGTTTTCCAGGGAAAACTGTTCTGACCCACCAATCAAAACCGACTTCCTCGATATACTTTGCCATCTCGACATCTTTATGCCTCAATTGCCGAAAAATGAGCTTCGAAAGCGGTCTTATTGAATGCATAAGCGGCGGCATTCAGTTCAATGCCACAATGATCGGTCTTGAATTTATGTTGGACATTTAATTTTAGATGATGGTAGCATGCTCCGTGAGGGATACCAGGGAACACAACTTCGACACCATGTATGATGCTAGCATGTCAATCGGATATGAACGCCAAATTTTGAACGTCTTCACCGATAACTTCTCTCAACTTTCTCAAAAACCAAATCCACTAAGCATGACATTCGCTATCTATGACCCCGAATGCAAGTGGATATAACTGCGAATTTGCATCCATCGCAATTGCGCATAGCAACTATCCACCATATTTTGTCTTAAAAAATGAACCGTCCAATGATATAACCGGTCGACATGACTTGAACCCTCTACGACACGCCCAATAGAAAAGAATGCGTACTTGAATTTGTCACCATCTTCATTTTGTAGAGCAAAAATGCGAACCTCTTGCTTCATTTGTTTCTTGGACTCAAACTCCTTCCCAAGATATATATCTTCCGTGCTACCTATTTCATTCAATGGTTATAATACATATAACATAATATTTTTCATTTAAGAATATAAGTACATCTCATTTATATTACATGCGGAAAAAGTTGGCAGCAGACTTGAACATTCACTACGTTCTTCCTAGACAACATCATCGGTTGTGAAATCGGGGACTTTCCATGAGTAAGGCACGCAGTCTGTTGGTGATACATCTTTACGAAGTTCACAGTGTCCCGATGGTATTGTAAAATTTTCAACAATATCTTTATATTCTTCGGGGTTTGCGAATTCTTTAAATTATGTTCATTTGTGTGATATCTCATTTTTTTAGTCAAATAAGAAAAGTTATTTTTTAGCTAGTTTCAGTTCTTAAAAAAAGGGGGGGTGAGTGCGTGATATATCTAATAACCATATATATAATAATATAATATAATATAGAATAAATTACTAGAATGCCCCCTGAACTATGACCCGAGTCCACAATTGCCCCCTCATAAAAAAAAGTGATCGTCTGTTTACTTTTAATTCTTATTTTGTGTCGAAAACAGTCATTCCGTCTAATTTTCTCTCATTCTGTTATGTTTTTGCTCGGTTTTTTTTACCACGTGAGCTTATTTCTTGATGTAATGTCTAAAATGTCCTTAATGAACTTCTCCCTAAATACGTTTTTCTATCTATATCTACATCTATATTATTATATATCTAGATATTATATAAATATTAGGATACCACAAGTTGTATTTAAATTATTAATATTTTTCTTTTATTCAATTGATAATTTTTATTTACAATTATTAATATTTTTCTTTTATTCATAAAATTTGTTCAATTTCTTTTATTCATAGATCAGACCTCCCAATTTCATTCTCTCTCTCTCTCTCTCTCTCTCTCTCTCTCTCTCTCTCTCTCTCTCTCTCTCTCTCTCTCTCTCTCTCTCTCTCTCTTCCTGAGCGTTTCTTTTCTTGTGATTCAATCGCCGGAAGAAGTTCATCTGAACCGAGGCGAGCGAGGCGACCAGACAGAAGACGGCGAAGATCGCCGTGGCCCGCCAGCTCCCGAACTCCGGTCTCCGACGCGCACCTTGCCAGGAACGCTAAAGAAGAAGAAGAAGAGGGCTGAGCGAGAGAGAGAGAAAGGCCGAGAGAGAAAGGCCGAGAGAGAAAGAGAGCGAGCGGCTGAGAAATAGAGAGCGAGAGAGTGAGCGACTGAGGAAGAGGAAGCTCAGCCGACAGCAAGCCACCGAGACCGAGCACCACCTGTTTTACAGTTCTGCCGAGGAAAAGAGCCGCCGCCGCGCGCCGCCGAGGACCCCGGACCAAGAGAGATCGCCGAGAAGAGAGGAAGAGAGTGCCGAGGAAGCTATGTTCCGCATAACAGAGGTGAGAAACCGATTTACCCTAAAATTGAAATTCGATTTCTAGGGTTTGATTTGGGGGTTTTCGATTTTGAGCGGATTTGTTGGTTTTGTTATGGGTTGGAGCAACTTTGGTGCGAGTTATGTTGAGAAATTGGTTCGATTTTGTATTTTGATGGATTTGTTTCTGAACTTGTATTCTGGCCGTGTGTTTTGATGGGTCTTTGTTAAATGACGTTTGGGTCTGGATGATTGAGTGTGAGATTGATGGATTTCTTGTTAAGTTTGATTGACGTTGTGTAATAAAATAAAATAAAATAAGATAAAGAAATGAAATCACTACATTTACTATATTACCCTCAAAACATAACAGAATGAGAGAAAATTAGACGGAAGGACTGTTTTCGACACAAAATAAGAATTAAAAGTAAACAGACGATCACTTTTTTTTATGAGGAGACAATTGTGGACTCGGGTCATAGTTCAGGGGGCATTCCAGTAATTTATTCTATAATATATTATGTATGGTTATATTTCCCTATATATAATGTTATTATGAGTCTGACGTATGTTTTAACTTTTATGTTATATATAACATATATATATATACTTATATATAAGTTAGATACTTTATAATATTATATTATTTTATTGGTTACGTGTGTTAGTGGGGAAGAAATATCAACAATTTTGGAATAATATCTATATATATATGATATATGTATATTCTTTTTTTTTTATTACGTAGAGTTTGTTAATAGGAAAGTAATTGGTTGACGCGTAATTCATGACTAAGTCTTTTGCTAGGGTTTTATGCCAAAAGTCTTATAAATACACCAGACCCCATAATTATTTTTCTCTTCTTTTCACGCCATTCTATCCATCAGCCTTCTCTCCCCTTTTCCTCCCTATCCCTCTCTTATTTTCCTAAAAACCCTAGTCAGCAAATACTAATTAGATCCATCTTGTTTAGAGTGTAAAGCTTTTAAGAAGTGTTTTTTTTTCTTCATCCCTAATCAAGGTAAATTCTTGTAGCTATCTAGTTTATATGAAAATTTATGGTTTTCTTTAACATTTATATGAATAACAACTTTATAAAAGAAAGTTTTTTATTTGGATTTATTCAAACCCTAATTTTAATATGCTTACCGTGCTTTCAAAAAGAATTATTTTTCGTCGATTCTTTTTGAAAAAATTAGTTTTACATGTCTTCTATCTAAATGCGAAATCAGAAAATATTTTCCGTTAATACATAATATTTTCTGATTATTTTCAAATTGATGAGCAGATCAGTTTCAAAGTTTTGACCTAATTTCGTTTTTCAGATCTTAAAACTCTTAATGTGGCTTCGATAATTTTTCCTTTTCGTTGATTCTTTTTTAACACGCCGATTTTACATGTTTTCTTTCTAAATCAGTAATCGAATAATATTTTTATAATATATATATTATTTTATGATTATTTTAAAAACGGTGCGCAGATAGTTTTTGACAAAAATTTTAAAGTTAAATTTATCACTTCTTTTATTTTTAAGAAATAGTTAAAGGATGTTTTTGGCCGTGATGCCTTTACAAAAAGTGCTCAAATTTATGTTTTATAGTTACCTTTTTTTTACAGAAGTTTTTACAGAGTTTTATTTTTTCCCCCAGAACCCTAGTGGCCAAGGGTATTTTAGTAATTTCACGTCGAATGTCGTTTATGAAAATTTCCAGAATCTAAAGTATGTCTTGAATCCATTTCTTAGCTGATCTCCGATAGTTTTTTATCCCTTTTAGCTTCCAAGTCGTTTTGAGCGTCCAATTTCTCCGACGATCTACGATCGTAACCTCTAATATCTAGGTAAGAATAATCTCACTGCAACACTGATTTGTTCAAAATAAAATACGATAAGTATATATGATCTGAATGAGTTAATAATATTTTTTTATTGTTATTGTGTGATTGTTTGACATATGTGTGGTATGGTATGATATGTTAAATTATGAGTGATATGTTATGTATGTGTAGTTTATGATATGATATGGTAAAGTATGTTATGTAATGATATGATACGATATGGTATAGTATGATAAATTAGGAATGAGATATTATGATATGCTGAGTTTATGATATGATATGGTATGGTATGCTTTGTGATGATATGATATGGTATGGTATGTTATGTGATGATATGTTATAAATTAGAATACTTATATCATGTTCTTTTTCTAGTCATGTTATCATGTATATTGTATGTCATACGTCATTCGTGCATGTAACGAAAAAAAGTGAAAAGATAAAGATAAGCAAGGGAGTCGTACCGCCTCGAGCTACGGAGGTCTTAAGGATAATTTCTCGAGCCGACTTACGGGCCCAAATGAGTAAATTTCTCGGACCGAGGCCCGAATGAGTTTTTAGATAGAGCGAAGTGTGAGACCTTGCAACCTCATATCTTCGTCTCTAAAGTGTGCACTGAAATAGGTACGACTACCCTAGGGGCACCCCGAACTAAAAGTTGATAGAATCAAGAAAAGAAAGATCAAGTCACGAATTAGTTTTAAAATACTAATAACTGGTTCATGCATTGCATTACTCTTTTTATTTTGTGAGCTTTATATTATTCTCGCTGAGCGTAAGCTCATTTCTTCGAAAAAATATACGTCTGTGTTGTAGGTAAACAAATTGCAAGGAACTGAGCAGGGCGGACTCGCGGCGTCGATAGCGAGAGGGTTGGGTTATGGTTTTTCATTTACAGAATAAGTCTTCCGCTACAAGTCTTTAAGAAATAAATTTTAAAGTTTTTATTTTCAATTATTTCAAAGTTATGAAGTTTCAAAGAGTTTTCTAATTTGGTTGAGATTTAGATTATAGATTATGTTTTAGTATGTTCGCTACTATGTTTTGTTTCAAATTAGTATTTTCGATTTTGGTTAAGTACTTCTCATGAAATATTTGATATGCAATCTTCATATTTTTCTTAAATGCGTTTGTTTCTTTTTAAGATCTTTAAAATTTTAGTTCGTCTTTATTCGATGTGTTTTTTTTTAAAAAAAATTCCTCCAAGTTTTCTTTAAAATTTTCTAAAGTTTAAAAAATAAGATAAGTAAGACGGTCCGAAAATTCGGGTCGTCACGATTTGTCATTGTTGTCTCCATCATCTCCGTCACAGTTGTCTTCATCAACCCCGTCACTTTTTGTTCATCATCCCGGTCGTTGTTGTGGTAATCATCTCTGTCACGCCTGTATACTTCATCATCTTGGTCATCTACTCTGCTATTGAACACGGGAACATCTTCTATGTTGTTGATGATACGAACATCGTGTTGATCGTTGATAATGAGATCATTTCGTCTCTTGTTGAGTTCAACGCGAGAAAATTCTTCATTCATCACATTTTTCCCTTTATCAACTCTTTTTCACTTAACGTTATGATTTCTTTCGATATCAAAGTTACACAAAGTGGAAAACGTCTACGACTTTTGTACTTCGTATAATACTTAACATCAATATCGTCCTTCTACAAAGCATGCTCAACCAACATCGTACCCGCTACATATGAAACTTCAAATTTTAAGTCATACTTTAAGCTGTCTATATCAACTCTCTCGTACATAGCGTCGACTAACTCAATGTACGTCGTCTCTTTCGAAACTTTGATCGGAAATGTACTCGAATTCTTGAACACCCATAAGTGTCCATTTCTCTCCCACGTGCTATAAACAATCAATAAAACTGCAAGAAATATTACAAAAATACATTAAATTACATTAAAATAATAACATATCGGAGACCATCGGATTTTTACTAAAGTCATCGGATTTGGTCGGATTTTATCAGAACTTGTCGGAGACCATCGAAATCAGTCGGATTTTGTCGGAAATTGTTAGAGAACAGGACGTCATCAGAAGTTGTCGGAATCTGTCGGATTTTGTCGGATTTTTTCCTTGAATTTCCTCGGAAATTGTACTTGAATTCCATCCGAAACTATCGTATTTCATCAAAAATAACGTTAATATCCGGAAAGTTTGACCTAAATCTACATATTTTTTTCCTCAAACTATATATATCACTAAAGCTATAAAAGATGAATAAAGAAGCATACTTACCTAATTTTGACGGAATTTTACCAATTGGATACTCGAAATGATGATAAAATGAGAGAGAGTGAGAGATTTGAAAATGAGTTGTGAATGAATTTTTGTGAAATGGGGTTATATGGTCTTGCAGGGGTATTTTTGTCTGAAATGTGTCCAAAAGTCCGATTTCGGATATTATTGAATTAGTGTGTCTAATTAAGATATTTTGATCATTTTTTGGTCTACAAAATAAAATTTCTCATTCATTTATCAAATTGAAATGAGAAAGTACTAAAATAAGAGGAGACAGAGAATTTAAATCATTAACTAACTTTTAAAAGATGTTTTTAGAAAAAATTAAACAATTTATGTTCTAATCTAGCCAAAGTATTATAGAGTGTGTGAGTGTGTGTGTGTGTGTGTGTTATTTTGCATTTATCATTGAACTTAATTACATTGTCATTATTCACAATAAAACTATGTAATATTCTATTTATAGTAAATGACTAATAAGCTAAATAAGAAAAATCAATATTAGGTACGAGAGATAATTGGTATATGCTTAATGATCATTTATCCTAATATCTATGAGGATATATAATATAATAAGAAATTGCCAAGATAAGAAGTGTTTTTAATATTTTTTCTGGATTCCTTCAAAAATTTCAAGAAAAGACTGATTTAAAAGTGTTAAGTGACAAACATGTCGCTAATCTCTGTGTATTACTCATAAATTTCTCACTAATTTCTGTGACTTAATGACACATGTTTGTCACTAAATACTCATATATAAGTCTTTTTGAGTTTTTATAAGAATCCGAAAAAAAAACTTTGTAATCACTCCTAGTGGTGTTCAAATCTCAAATACAACCTACTTCTCGAGAATTAGAATATGGACTATTTACAAGATCGCTCCATGAACTCTAACATCTTTAACACTCCACCCCTTGATGTTGAAAATCGTACAAAATTGACCGTGTAATTTGGCATTGTAACAAACATAGTCCTTCTGTCAAAATTTACTTGACAATGTCAAATCATTAAGGGTAAAAAAAGTTTTTTATTTGTTTTGTTTTTTTAATTATTCTATTTAAAAAAATAAAATCAAATATTTTCAAAACAATTTTAAAAATGTTTTTTTTTCTTTTACTCTCCCTCTCTCTCTCCCCCTCTCCCTCCCTCTCTCTCAAATCTTCATCGTCTTCCATGGCGTCTTCTTCGTCTTCAATCACAAATCTTTGACGTCCGTAAGGCAACCGAGAATTTCAGAAAGAGAGAGAGAGAGAGAGAGAGAGAGAGAGATGGACACGATTGAGAGCTTGAAAGTTCATATTTATTTTTTGTTGCCTTTGGCTGAGAAGAGGGATTACATAAGGCAACGATTTTTATTTTTCTTCTAAACCTATATTGAGCGTTAGGATGGAGAGCGATGATTTGTGCAGCAAAGAATGAACATAATAATATAAAAAATAAAATTATAAATGAAATTCTGTTTAGTTAGAAAGACAAGATGTCGCACACAATGTATAGACAATGTGTCCGACAACTTGCTTAAACACAGTTAATGGATAAACAACAATAAGTGCGATAAAGAAAAGACACACAATATGGTTACCCAGTTCGGTGCAATGTCACCTACATCTGGGGGCTTACAGCAAGTGGAAAGGAATTCACTATCACGTAGTCAATTAGTACAAGCACGGTCTTATATGATTACAACAACAAATCAAAGCCCTAGAAACTATTACCACGAGTGATTACCAAGTGCAGGGCTCCCCCTGGATTTGAGACCCCTCTCAATTCCACTCTTCAAGCACACTCCTATGCTTGGACGACTTCAGTCTTCAATGCACGTGAATCTTCAATCACGTAAACACATAACCCAAATCAGTCAAACACTCAATCTTCTGGAATAGTATTTGGTGAATAACACCGCTCAAAACAATCCAACTAGTTTCTCAATCCGCCGATCTTGCAGGTCTAGGAACCCTAATTGTTTTGTCAAAAGCGTCAAGGCTACTAAGGGGGTAACGCAAGGCTTTTATAGCAGTCACACAACTCTGGAAGTAAATCTAGGGTTTCATTAGCCATACACACAAGAAGATCACTCAATAAAGTCACCAACGAAGCAATCTGGCAAAACCGTAAACTTGTCAGAATAACAGTCTGCGCACAAGAGGAAGGATGTCTCAACAAAGGCTGGAGCATGACGACTGACATCTTTCCTTACAACTTGTGCTAAAAAATATATCCAACAAGAACGTAACAACAATAAAGAAAGAAAGGAAGAATACTATTATGTATTAAACTTTATTTTATTTAATCTATATAAGGGTATTTAGGTAACTCTTGAAAAATAAGTCGCCACATGACTAAAACATGATAAAAAAAAAACTTGGATTGCCGTTAAGAAAATTCGACAGAAGGGGTACACTTGTAATGATGCAGGATTATAAGATCAGTTTTATACGGTTTTTAACGTCAGGGGGTGGAAGGTTAAAGGTGTTAGAGTTCAAGGGGTATTTATGTAATTAGTCCTTATAATATATGATATCACGCAAACAAATTTTTCAAAATGAGCATACTCTTAAATGATTTAGATTTGATAACAATAAGAGGCTAGTTTTCATTATTATACACCGGTGGTAGCTAAATAATTATACGATTTTTTTTTAGTATGTTAACAGTGGGCCCATGTGCACTTGTTCCCCTGCTCCAGCCTAGAGCTCTAAAAATCTCAGAATTGAGAAAGATAAATTCGCACATTTTTTTTTTATCTTTTCAAGGGATAAGATGGGAAACGTGTGAAATCATATTTTTGAGTTCCAGAGAGTTTCAATTGTAACACAGTGCAAAGCATGGATGCAAGCAGTTCGCGAGCAGAGTAAGTGAAATTTTGATTCCAAATCGGGCTCTACCATGCATCTCGAAACGAGACAAATCCACAAGAGGCTTATGATTTAATTGTTATCCCCTCGAAAACTTAATTTTCTCATTATTCACATAGGACTCGCCAATCTAGTGTGGAATTGAAGATTCGATACAAATATCCAAAAATGAGATTTAATTGACCCATTTTCTAGCTAGGTTTTTCCTAATTATTCATTTAACTGTCCTAAAACATTGAGGACTATTTTTTCTCTTTCCCTTTAGAGGACCATATCCGACTATTGATGGGAAAAATTCATCACATGACGCAACGTGACGTCAAGTAATAAAGTGTGCATGAGCACAGATATCGATCACACGAATAACTTGTCTATTTTATCGATGTCAATTAACTAGATGATCTAAATGAGTTATAAAGATGAAAATGAGAGGGGTTTTTAATGGTTTGAAGTGAAAATGAAATCAAATGCAAAAATGAGCAAAATAATAAAATAAAAACTTGTCAAGCACAAGCGAAGGGGTGTGACTTTGTTGTTTTCTTAGATTCATTTGGTTCTAAGATTCTAGCAACGGTTAGTGTTTGAGTAAACCTAGTCTAATTCCCTCTTGATTACCCATGAATCTCTTTCGAGTATAAACGGGTCTAATTGATTGACGAACTTACACTTCTCTACTTGGGTCCTATTAAAACAAACAATTGTATTTGTCACGGGAATTCAAACAACTACACAAACCATCTAGTCTTTCTATAGATTTAGGTAGGTGGATGAATACATGGGTTGAGCACACTCGATTACCACATCTCGGCATCTAATCGGGTATAGAGATTCACTACCTAGGTGATCAAGCCAAACAATGATATAAACAACCCCAAATTCCCTTGAACACCACAAACAAACAACAATCAAGCACAAACCTTGATTATTCTACTAACGAAATCAATTCACCCAAATACATCACACCCCTCCTATATGTTTAGCCACTCATGATTATAATTAAGCAAAACAAAAATTGATATGAGCACAAGCATAAACATAAAGAGAGACATCTTATTCAACAAGCAATCAAATCCAAAATAACAATGGAAACTAAAATCTAAATCAAAATCAACAAAAGTATTCTCAAATAAACTAAACAAAATTCAACCTAAAATGGAAAATATAAACAAATGGGAGTTCAAGCAAAAGATAAAGGCGGGGATAGAAGGATATAGCTATGGATTGAGGTTTATGAGGATGATGATGAAGATGGGCTATCACTTCCTCCTTCTCTTCCTCTTCTTCTTCTCTCCAAAGCTTCAATGGCCTCTTCTCCTAAACCCTCTTCTTTTCTCACTCTCCCTCTTCAAAACTAAACTTCCAAACTAGTCTAAAATATGGTCTTTCTACAAATGAACTCATACCCAAAGTATAAGGTTGTTTTCGGATCGTTCTAGGCCTTTGGATTAGATCCAAGAGTCAAAATACATCAAAAGGCGGAAAAACAAAGTGGAATTGTGACTTGGCGTGTTGCGTCAACACGCGTCGTGCACTGTCCATCACGCGCCGCTCGTAGATGAACGCGCAACAAATTTTAATTTTCCATAACTCCTTGCTCCAAACTCCGATTTCGGAAAGAAAAAAAAAACAAGCACTGGAAAGCTGCGAGAAATATATATTTAGTTTTGTAAATAAATCAACCAAAATATTCAATTATGAATATCCAAATTGTGCAGAAGAAGGCGTTAAGTTCTTGCTTTGCTCTAACTTATCCGAAAGTCTATGAATCACTCCAAGATTGCTCCATCAAACTCCAAATGTTCTCCATAACTCAATAACCCAAAAATTCACTAAAAGCTACAAAATAACATCAAAAACATTAAGAACAAGCTTTGATTTGCTTCCGAAAGACATTGATAAGTGTGAATGAATTGCACTATTATCAACTATTGACCCTTAGTTGATCGCCATTTTGCTTCTTCTGAAGGTTAAAAATTGGACGGCGATCGTGGTGTTCTTGGCCTAAACGAATGTTATTTTTAGAGGAAGCCATATAATATATAAGTAGTATTAAGAGAATTTCCTACGAAGGGTATACTTGCAACTTAAAGGCTACTAATTAAAACAGAATAAGTGGACTACTTTGAAGAAAAAATAGTATATTTTTTTTTTAGAAAAATGTATAACAAAATAAAATTACTCTAGAGACACTAATTTAAATAAAAACTGAAAATTGAACTTGCATTTTCTTTAATAAAAAAACCAAATTATTTGTTTGCCATGTTTAAGAATGGAAATATCTTAAGGAGGTTAGTTTTATTTTTTGCAAACAAATATCTAAATTAATAGAAGAAGAAGAACTATTTTCAAAACCCTAGCCGCTGTGCTTTCTCGAACTATTTTCAAAACCCTAGCCGCTGTGCTTTCTGGAACTATTTTCAAAACCCTAGCCGTTGTGCTCTCTCTCCCAAAAAATCAAGACTTGGGTTTTAAATCTTCGGTATGGTCGCTTCCCCTGAGATACAGAGACTTCGGTGGTCTCGACCAATGGAGGACTCTCGACCTAGGGGAATGTTCTTTTTTTTTTTTTCAAGTTTTGCTTTTTCTTTTGTACCGCACAATCTTTAATCGGAGTGATTTTCAGTATTTCTTCATATCTGAGTCTTTGATCTAAGATATGGTCTTTTTTGGATGTGGATCTTAGTTGGGCAAGACCCCTAAAATTGCAATCTGCAACAGGCAAAAATCAGCGTTTTCGCTCGTGATTCGTGTAGTAATCTGATAAAGATTGGTTACCTGCATGGACGGATAACCCACGAGTTATTTTGTTGTCTTTATGATTATTTATAGTTCACTTGTCATCTTTTTTATGTAGAAGTTTTTTAATTTTCTTTGCGTTATTCTTGTAATTTTTTAGCTTTTATCAATATATTTATTCGAGGAGTCTTTTATCCACTTCACAATTAAAGAAGAAATTTTAAAGTTAGGCAGAATCCGTCAACTAGTCTTGTCAATGGCCAAAAAGATCCATGCATAAAGGCACAATTAGAATCTAATTTATGATCTTTATTTTGCATAAAATCTAATTTATTATTTATCTAATGGCTTTTGGTTGCTCATTTGAAGGAACAAGCCATTAAAAGTGGCCCATCTTCTCAAAGTTTTTGTGGTACACAAGTTGATGTTATAACATAATAACCAATTAGACTAATTTCAAAATCTAGCTGGATACGGGTTCCACGTTACACACAAGCTCTCTCTCTCTCTCTCTCTCTCTCTCTCTCTCTCTCTCTCTCTCTCTCTCTCTCTCTCTCTCTCTCTCTCTCTCTCATGCTTAAAGGTTTTTCTTTTATAAGACTTTTTTTTTTTAATTTTATGACAGTTATGTGATGAAAAATTTGTGTGATGAAAAATTTGTATGTAGTGACAAAAAATTGTATTTAAAGATATATATAATGAAAAAGATATCTTCTAACTAATCATTCTTTTAAATAATCCCTCTAATGTATACTACATTTATTTTCGAAGCCCATCGTCCAATCTTTCACTCTTTTTTTTTTTTCCTGAGTCCAGTCTTCACTTATTAGAGTGATAGTGTTCAATTCAACTAGTTGCATAAATAGCATTTATAAATTTTTTATTCCAAAAATAAATTTTCTCAAATGGTAAACACACATTATTTTTTATGTTTACATCATATTATTTTCAAAATTTATTTTATGTTTTGAGTTTCATGTAATTTTGTAAAGAGATTTATTAATAATTAGCTACTTCATAGGGTGGAGATTAAAATAATCAAACTATGAATTTATTTAGAGAAATAGCTAACAATAATTAGTTACCAAAATGTCTTTTTCCCCTAATTTTTTTTTCTTCTTCTTGCTTCTCGTCCTTAGCTTCGGTCTATCTTTTGATCCCGATTGCCTCGGTCTCGACGACATCGTACGCTCACTCTTAAATATCATTCTCAACGATAGAAACGAGGCCCAATGGATTGGCTCTACTCGAAACTGCTAAACGCGTATGCTCTTTTATTTAATTCTTCATCTTGATTTAAACCATTGACGTGAAATGACTGTTTGAGAAATCTGAAAATAATAATTGAATTGGCAAAAAAAAAAAAAACTATTTCAGGTGGATCTCTGTTTGTCTGTTATCCATTGATATGAAAGGAAAGTTCTTATTTCTATTGTTATTTTGATTGAATGATATATTGTATAGTCTGTTGCGCAACGTTTTTGCTTTACAATATTTCCCTTTCGACTATTGTTTGTTGTAATTCTTTAGTAAACAAGACTGTGTTTTCTAAAAGCCAAGCGTATTTCTAACTATTTTTATACTTCATCTTAATTTAAACATTATAAAATTATTGTTTTTGTTACCAATAATAAGATTGACCGTTGATATTGTTATCGTTGATAAGATTAACTATGATATTAGCTATTGTTCTTGTTACCGTTGATAAGATTCACTGTTGTTCTTCTTGCGGTTAATAATATTAACCATAGTATTTATTGTTTTCCTTGTTACGGTTAGTAAGATTTAATGTTGTTCTTGTTAAGTTAATAATATTTACTGTTGTTGTTACGGATGATAAGATTTGTTGTTGCTCTTGTTACGGTTAATAAGATTTACTGTTGTTCTTGTTACGGTTAATAAGATTTACTATTGTCGTGTTACTGTTAATAAGATTTACTGTTCTTCTTGTTACCGTTAATGAGATTTACTATTTTTTACGGTTAATAAGATTTATTGTTCTTATTATGGTTTATAAAATTTACTGTTGTTCGTGTTACCGTCAATAAGATTTACTATTTTTTTTGTTACGGTTAATATTATTTACTCTGACAGCTAATAATATTGACCCATTACGGTATTATTGGAATATTGACATGTTATTTTAACAAATCGGCTATTTTCTTTAATATATTAATAGTTGGACTATAATTTTAAAGTAGGGGGCTATTTAGGTTGGTTACTTAGCCTACCCTTTTGTAAACCGTTTATAGTTTCATTTGTAAGATAAATAATTGTTTATAATTAAAAAAAATGATATTTTTAAAGGATGTAAGACATCAACTAATTGAAAATATTACAATTTTAAAACACTATTAGGTTGAAATTACCGAATAACTTACTTTAAAACAAGGGAAAATAACACATTTATACCCTGTGTTTTAGTGAAATGTCGAGTTTAACCTTCGGTTTTCAAAAATGTCGAGTTCATACCCTCTGTTTAACTAAAATGACGAAATTATACCCTGAAATAGACAACAGTGTCACGAATATTCTTTTTATTGACTTTTCATTGACGTTGACTATAATATTTATATATAAACACCAATTATCTTTATTCATTCGCGCCATATATGTAATTTATTTAAAAACTAAAAAATAAACAAGAGTCTCTTAATCGTGAAGAACACAAAAAGAGGCAAAGGGGTAAACATCGATAGTTGATAGTCATCAAAATCGCATATTCGAACAGAGAATCCAGGATTTAGAGTTACAATTCGAACACGGAATGAAATCATTTCTTAGGAGGTATGAGTTTTATTATTTAATTTCAATTTAAGGCTATTTTTATTTCAAAATTGACAATTTCGAAGTTAGGGCACTGATTTAGATTTGATTTGGTTTTTCTTATATAAGAGTTAATATCAATGAAAGGGAGATTTGTGACGCTGTTATCTATTTCAGGGTATAATTTCGTCATTTTAGTTTAACATATGGTATAATTTCGTCATTTTAGTTAAACAGAGGGTATGAACTCGACTTTTTTTAAAATCGAGGGTTAAACTCGACATTTCACTAAAACACAGGGTATAAATGTGTTATTTTCCCTTAAAACAATATTCTCATAATATTTCAAGGAAAACTATTCAAATAGCAATTTGAAACTTATTGATGAACAAAATAGCCAAAGTTTTAACTTTTCAGCAAAGTAACCAAATTTACGTTTTTAAATTTTTTTTACACCCAAGATTAATTTTTTTTTTACGATTATAATAAGCAATTTATCATTTTCAAAAAAATTAATCCTGGAGTAAAAAAAAATTTGAAACCAGATTATTGCACATTTTGACTATTTCACTAATTGGTTATTTGCAAATCCATAACTTTAAATTGTCTATTTAGCTAAATCACCCATATTTCAATTATCTTCTTATTTTAATATATCTAGTACTATTATGAGAACTCTTTGTTGTTCAGATTTATTTGAATTGTTTTTACACTTCTATACAATTTCTTTTAAAATAATGATAAAATCATTTGAATTTTTTTTTAAAATGAGTTATTTATAAAATATGTACAAAAATAGAATTTGTTTATGAAGTAGCTAGTTTAAACTATTTTTTTTTTAGGAAAATGGCCTATCACATGCTATTGCATAGTAACCACGTATAATGTAGAAGTACTAATATATCCTTTTATGCTTGGGTATTTATTATTTCATCTTGAAAAATGAATCTTACGTGATATTAATCAATTTCTTTTGCTCCCAAATCCAATTTCAGTCCGTCAATCGATTTTGAAATTGTCTGTTTTAATTTTCAACATAGTTTCTTAATTTTTAAATTTCTGGTATTTATGTTCGTGTTTATGTTCGGAACTAGTTTTTCTACGATTTCAAAATAATTAATCTAGGTGTCCAAAACTTAATTGGTTGTTTTTTTTTTTTTAGTTGAGTTGTTTGAAGTCTTCGATTTTGTGGATAAAGGTGCATCTTCCGATACTGATATTAACGTGGATTTGGATTTAGAACAAGAAGAAGTTGCAGATCAAATTGAGTTCATTAACTTCCTGTCAAACGCGTCACAACCATCTTTGCTTACTAGAATGCATCAATTAAGTTATCCCTTTGATATAATCAGGATCTAAAATATTAATCTAGAAAAATATTAATCTACTAATGCATTACACACACAAAAATCAGTGTCAAAATTTTTAATGCATCATACATAAATATTATTGAACGATATATATGATGCATAAACCTACAATTATCCAATTTTGAGTATTCTTTTCATATTATACTTCTCTTGCAGACTGGATCCTATTCTTCCTAGGTCTTTTGGGAAGTGTTTTGATGGTAGGAGGTTGAATAGAACTTTCACGAACGGAGGGCTTCAAACAAGTCAACTACACACAAGAACCAATGAATTAAAATTTTGGGCACCTGAATTAATTATTTTGATCATTAGAAAATGTGTTCACGAATTGAGAAATTCGATGACGACGGCAAAAGAGATCGACATAACGACAAAGGAGATCGATCGATTGCGACGACGAGAAAGATCAATGAAGATAATGACGGAGATCGATTGCGATGGGCTAGGGTTTGTGGGGTAGAGTTTTTTCATCGACGGTGATGGGCTAGTGTTTTGTCATGTGAAATTGGAGATTGGGGATTAGTGAGTAAGAGTATTTTGGTTATTTATTTTCTTTTGGCTACTTTATCGTAAGTTTAGAAAGTTAGGATATTTAATTAAATTCATAGTTTGAATTGGCTACTTAGCCACATAGCCTTTCTCAATAGCAAACTTAAGTTTTGTTAAATAATCAACGTTTTATTAATTTTGCAGAATAGCCTTTAACAAAAATTAACGAGGATCAAATATAAAAACTACCATTCATTAAACATTTCATAATAAAAAATCATTAAATGAGTTAATGGTAGCCACGTTTAATGAACATTCATTCCTACTTAATTCTCTCTCTCTCCCTCTCTCTCTCTCTCTCTCTCTCTCCATTAACGATGAGTTTGTCTCTCTATTCCGATTTTTATTCTTCACTGATGTATACGAAGGTTGCATTGTAGTCTCCCAAATTTATTCAGGCAGGCTGCATTTTTGTGATAACTTTACAAATATTAACATAAATATATTAAAATTAACACAAATTTACACGCACATATTGACGTTAGCACAAACACAATGCTATTAGTACCAAAAAAAATACGAATCCCAATGTAAAAAGGGTAATGATCTTTCTATCTAGGAAAATTGCCTCATCTACTACCAAAACAATATTTTTTTCCAATTTCCCACCAAAAACATAATTTGGCCAAAAATGCCACTAACTCATTTGTACAGCTACCATTTTACCCTCAACTACATTTTTTCTTACAATCTTAAACCAACCCACACCAATTCGTTTTAATGAGCAAATATTTAAGTCTGAAACATTTTCTCTTCCTCTCTCTCTCTCTCTCTCCGTCGCTCTCTCACTCTCTCTCTCCTGTAAATCTCGTCCAAGGTCGGTCACCCATGAAACCCCCACTCAAGCATTGAAACCCTCTGCTTCTAAAAACTCACACCCAAGCGTTGAAACCCTCACCCAAGCTATGAAATCGTGGCTCTGAAATCCTCGTCCAAGTTCAGCCCCGCCACAACATCCTCGCCCAAGTTCCGACCCCAGATCCTCGCTGAAACTAAAGCTCAAGGTTCGTTGTTTCTTCATTTTAAAAAAAAAATTGTGGTTTAAAAAGTTTTTTCATTTTTATAGATTGTTTAAAGAGATTTAAATGTTCTGTTTGGTCTGGGTATGTTCACCATGTTTTCTGAAATCGTCAACGAAGTTCATTAATTGTTGACTTTAGATGTTAACAATGGACGTCAACTGTTGACATCTGAAGTCAACAAATAAAGAACTTTGTTGACATCAATGTCAACAATGGATGGAAATTGTTGACGTCTAAAGTCAACAAATACTCTGCCTATGCTTTGTTGTACGTAGTGATGGCAGCTACAAGGCTCTGAAACACTCTTGGCCCTGAGTATTGAAGACACCAGTTTAGCGCGGTTCAAAGTCGAAACCTACACCAACATGCCATGGCAGAAAAACCTACAAAAGTTCACGATCGACCTATACCGACATGGGGCGGTGAAAATAGCGACCAAAGTGGGATCGGACATGGAGATGGATGATGATTAGGAAACTTTTTATTTTGGTTGGTTAAAGTAATATTTAAGTACTTATTTATGACTTCTTCTTCATTTGGTTTGTTCATGTACTAGATTAAGTACTCCTTTGTTGTGTTAAACATGATGACATTGATGTCTATTTGCTTTTTTTGTCAATTGATGTCAACAAAACCCGTCTATTGTTGACATTGATGTCAACAATTGACGTCAATTGTTGACATTAGATGTCAACAATTATCGATGTCAACAGTTGACGTCAACTGTTGACATTAGATGTCAACAATTGTCGTCAACTGTTGACATTAGATGTCAACAATTGACATCAAATGTCAACAGTTGACATCAATTGTTGACATCTAATGGATGAATTTAAATTTAGTTCTTCACTTAGGCATTCAATTCATAACATTACAGATATATAAAACATAGTGTAAATAGACATAATAAGCAGTTATAGGCTTTCAAATCATACAAAAACCCGTACACAAATATAAATATTAAGATGTTTCAGTCATTCAAGTCATACAAAAACCCATACACAAATTTATATATAAATATTAAGAAGTTTCAGACATTCAAGTTAAGGGTCATTCTTCTTAATCCTCATCCTCCTATTGAAGAGGAGTTCCTCTCTCTGGCTTTTCAGCACGACTTCCATAAAATCTCTCTTTTCGTTCAACTTAGTCTCCCAGTCGTCTCCGAAGACTTCTTTCATAACACTTTCGACACCGATGATCAGATGCGATCCAGGCTCACTACTAGAAAAAGTATCCAAGTACCATATATGTACTCAGCCTGACTCATTTGGAACTCCGTGAGTTGTGCATCCATTGACTACTATTTTAGTAACCAAAAATCAAAAATCACATCTACAATCACAAAAAATAATAACAAAAAATCAACTTTTCTTGGCATCAAAATGTACCTCATTTTTGGAACATTTTCTCTTTCGGGGTTCGAAGTCGTCAGAGCTTGTTGCCGGAGATTCAAGGGAGTGTTTTTTGACATTTTTGCGTTTTTTTACAATATTAGAGTCAACAACGTTCATTATTTGTTGATTTCAAATGTCAACAGTTGACGTCCATTGTTGACATCTAATGTCAACAACTGATGAACTATGTAGAGTTTAGACGTCAATTTCTCTCATCAGTTGTTGACTTCGGATGTCAACAGTTGACGTCCATTGTTGACATCTAAAGTCAACAATTAATGAACTTCGTTGACGATTTCAGAAAACCTGGTGAACATACCCAGACCAAACAGAACATTTAAATCTCTTTAAACAATCTATAAAAATGACATAAAACTTTTTAAACCACAATTTTTTAAAAAAAAATGAAGAAACAACGAACCTTGAGCTTTAGTTTCAGCGAGGATCTGGGGTCGGAACTTGGGCGAGGACGTTGTGCGGGGACTGAACTTGGACGAGGATTTCAGAGCCACAATTTCATAGCTTGGGTGTGGGTTTTTAGAAGCAGCGGGTTTCAATGTTTGAGTGGGGGTTTCATGGGTGACCGACCTTGGACGAGATTTACAGGAGAGAGAGAGAGAGTGAGAGAGCAACGGAGAGAGAGAGAGAGAGGAAGAGAAAATGTTTCAGACTTAAATATTTGCTCATTAAAACGAGTTGATGTGGGTTGGTTTGAGAGATTGTAAGAAAAAATGTAGTTGAGGGTAAAATGGTAGTTGTACAAATAAGTTAGTGGCATTTTTGGCCAAATTATGGTTTTGGTGGGAAATTGGAAAAAGTTATTGTTTTGGTAGTAGATGAGGCAATTTCCCTTCTATCTATGGGAATCAAGGCACACAATACAAAAAATAAATCATTTTAGAAATATATAAGAACATGGTATTTATATTTAGCAATAAATAAGGTTAAAAACGCAAATAAAAAAAATAAAAGTACGAAGAGGAACTAGATATCAAAGCACAATCGTCGATGGATTTGATTTATTTCAAAAGCTTGGAACTTTTCTTCTTCCTTAGCCGAACTCTCACTCTCGATTTAATCTCCACCGAAGAAGAACAAAAAGATTGCAATGGATATTTACCTCCGGCATCTCCCTCAAAATAACGTAATAGAAATTTTTTTTTGCCAGAAAAGAGTTTAATTTCTTTTGTTTGGCAGACGTAAAGATCGAGTGCCGCGTATGTGTTTGTTTATGAAGCCATGATTAAATGTAAATAAAAAAAACGTTTGTCTTCATTATTAAGAGAGAGAGAGAGAGAGAGAGAGAGAGAGAGGAGAGAGAGAGAGAGAGAGAATGAAGGAAGAAAAAAAATTAGTTCTTGGGAGAGAATTAAGGAAGAGAAAGTAAGATACAATCAGAATATGGTCAATAAATGTAAATAAAATAAATGTTTGACTATGAGAGAGAAGGAAGGAAGAAAGAGTTGCTAGTGAGAGAGAATTAAGGAAGAGAAAGTGAAATACAGTCAGACTAATGATAAAACATGTGACTGGTATAATTGAGAATGAAAAGTTGATTAGATTGCTGCATAAGCGAAATTGGTTATTTTTGTAAAAATTCTCCGAACGTTGGCTAATTTGAAGTGACAACGTTTTAACTTTTTAAGTGGTCTAATTTATATAATTTTTCTTTTAAAAATTAGTAATATTCAAATAAAAAGAGATATTTATAAAACTTTCCTTATTTATAGTGTTACAGACTCTTAATCTCAATTGATCGACTTTGTTGAGCATTTATAAATGTATTTAAGTTAACTTCGATAATTTGTATAATTATTTGGTATCCCAAACAGGAATCCACCATTAGATGTCTTATGAAGTCTGTGGGAGTGGATATCGTCCCTATCCACCAGGCAAGATGGGCTTAATAGGCCTATTGTCAGTTCGGCCCAAAAGGATTGGGGATAATCGCTAGTTCGGCCCAAAGGCCAGTTCGCCCTAATAATCCTAGACGCAGGTGAGATCGGCCCAAGACAATAGAGAGGAATTCTTCGCTGAAGACTAAATCACAATTCGATCCGGGCCCATAGACGTTCCTAGACGGTCCCGCCAAGTGATTTGAATAATTAGTCTCCTCTGAGAAACGGTCAAATCGCCTAAAGACGAGGAAAAATGCTACGAATGGAGGATGGAAGACCGGTTATGCTCGTACGCGTGTAACAATCTGAAGGAGAAAGAGGATAGACGAGCTGGCTATAAAAGCCCACTCATTCTTCATTTTACAAGACGGAATATCTAAAAAAGAAAAGCCTTACGCTTGTATTTTGATTCATCATTAATATTTAGATTACCTGTTCGTTCTTTTTTATTTTATGTGGTTTATATTCGATCATCAATAAAGAAATTTTATTTCACTTATTTCTTCTATAAATTTATGTTATTCATAAATTCCTTTAATACACGAAGGAGAATATGGGAACCATTCGAATTTACTTACGATGCATAGGAAAAGACGAGTCCAAACGCATCATCTCTGTAATACACGAAGGAGAATATGGGAACCACGCGGCCGGACGGGCCCTAGCTATTAAAATAAAAAATCAAGGGTACTTTTGACCAACCATGGTCGCCGACTGTGAGCAACACTCACGGAAATGTGAGCAATTCCAAAAGCACGCCCCAAATATCAAGCAACCAGTTGAGGAACTATCCTCCATATCCGCTCCGTATCCATTTTTGAAATGGTCCATGGATATCGTTGGTCCCCTAGCCAATGCACCAGGAGGACTGAAATTCCTCCTTATCACAACAGATTACTTTTCCAAGTGGGTTGAAGCCAAAGCATTCGTATCAGTGAGGGATGTGGACGTACAAAATTTTATTTGGAAAAATATAATCTGTCGACATGGGACGCCACAAGAGATAATCACAGACAACGGATCACAATTCATATCAAAGGAGTTCTGACGCTTCTGTGTAGTAGAAGGAATCACCTTACGATTCTCAACACCCCGATACCCACAAGGGAACAGGCACGCTGAAGCTACCAACAAAACAATTGTTAGTAACCTGAAAAAGAAACTTTTAGCCAAAAAAAGGACGATGGGCCGACGGACTCCCTGGAGTGTTGTGGGCCTACCGCTCGAGTCCACGAAGGGCCACCGAGGAAACCCCATATTCTCTGGGCTACGGGGTTGAAGCAATATTGCCCATCGAGCACGAGATTAGAACAATTCGCACCACATACGCGAATGATCACGAGGAAACTAACAACGAAATGCTGCGCGATTCCCTCAACTTGATAGATGAGAGGAGAAACCAAGCATTGACACGCATGAATTTATACCAACGATCCATCGCCCGATATTACAGCAAAGGAGTCAACTTCCGGGAATTTAACACCGGATATCTCGTGTTAAGAAAAGTATATCAGAACAGGGCCGAGGAAAACGCCGGAAAATTGAGAGCAAACTGGGAATGACCATACCGAGTCGCAGGAATCCCACGAACAAGTGTTTACAAGCTTGAAACGCTCGATGGTATCCCAGTACTGAGATATTGGAATATCATGAATCTAAAAAAATATTACTGTTAAGAGTAGCATCATAACAATCGAACGTAACGACTTGATCCAAAACATGGGTACGTAGGCAACCTTAAGACAAGGTTCAGCCCCGCCTCATACAAACAAAAGAAACTTGAAACGAACAAGTTCGATCCAATTTACCATGCATGGTAGATTCGACTTACACATGCAAAAAAAAATTTCGCTGTGTACGATAAAACAACCTAAGTCTGACTCACAAACGAAGAAAGACTTGGAGTTTCGGTTCGAAAAACATATCATGCATGGGGCGTCGCCTAAGAACATGTCGTATACATAATCCCAATGCGACTAGTTGTTCGACTTATGATGGCCGGTACACATCACACAAATCAGCTGTCTACGCATAAACGCCGTAGTAAATAAGTGCATTCGTTCAAACACACAAATTTTAAGACATCGACAAAGAATAACTGTACAATCTATCGAGATTGTTTTATGAATGAAAACGTGAGCAAGTAAGAAATAAAACATCCATGACATTCAATAAAAAGAAAAGTAATATGTTCGAACCAAATATAAAAAAAATGACAATAAAACATTCGACAAAAGAAATAAAAGGTTCGACAATAAAATAAGAAAATAAAAAGTTCGACAAACTTGCCCAAAAGAAATTTTCCCACGCAGGGGACCAAAAACAAGCTAATGCAAACTTAAGAGAGGTCGAGGTGAATCTAGGCCGACTTATCCTTAGCGGGCTCGGCTTCCTTCGAGTTCTCCCCAGCCTCATCGATGGACGCAAGCACAGAATTCGAGCTGTCGAGCATCGAGCCGAAATGGTCCGCGACCTCGGCAATCTCGGGCACTGGCGCGTCAGGAGGCGAGCGGTCCTCGTACGTAGTGAACTCGAGGTCATCGACCCCGGTAAGAGAGGGCAAAGGCACTCCATCGAGCTCGGCCTGAAGCTTCACCAGTTCATCCTGGGCTTCCTGCAGCTCAGCTGGGGCGGTCGGTGATCTCCTGGTTGACGACCTCCTGGAAGATTGACGATGCCGCCTTAGCCTGCTCGAGGTTACGCATGATGGTCGTCCTCTTCCTCCCGGCAATGACGAACTGGCGGTAAGCCATCAAAGCCCCCTTGTACTTCGCCTCAGCGGCCTTTTTGCTCGAATGAATGCCGTCGTCCTTGGCAGACCGATAAGCTTGGTACAAAGATCGGTTCCCCGCCTTCTCCTTAGCCAGTTCAGCCTTCACCAGTTCTGGCTCGGATCTGAGGTTACGACGGGAAGCCTCAGCCAAGTCGAGCTCTTTCTTCAGCTCGACCCGTGTCCTCTCGGAATCTTGGAGGCGATCCTCGAGATCCTTTTGACGACGGGCGTACTCCCCTGCCTCGGCGATAAGGAGGTCCATCTGACCGAGAGAACCCTGGCATTTGGCGAGCTCGTCCTCGGAGGCCTTCAGCTTTTTCCGCAACTCCTGGTTCGAAAAGGATAGACGGTCGTACATCACCTCGTACCCCAGGAAGCCTTTGTTCAGCTCGGCCATGAACTGCAAAAACATGAGTTAGCCTTGAGAAATGATATGAAAGGCAACATATAGAGTTAAAACTTACCCGAGAACCCGCCGCGCTGACGGAACGATAATAGCTCGCCCCATGCATCCTCGAGACCATTGGAAGTCGGTACTCGAGAAAATTGAATTGACGCATGAGGCACGCCGCCGCCGCCGAATCTTTGTAGACCGGCTGGTCGAGGTTCCAGTTGAACGCCAACTTACAGGAACCCGACGGGGACCCCTGCGATTGGCCGGACTGCGGGGTCGGCTGGCGGATTGCTGGCCGGATCCCTTCACGGCCTTCCCGCGATCGTCAGTTCGACCTTTCTTTGGGTCGCTCTGTTGACGCCCTCCACCCATTTCCTCTTGACCTGAGAGGATGGAGCCGCCGTGGACTTAGCCGCAGTGGTCGAAGCCTTTGTGACCTCGGCGCCAGAAGCCTTGACGACCCCGGCAGAGGGGGTCTTGGCGGTCTCGGGCTCGCCGTCGAGCTCGACAAGCAGCGTGGCCGGAGGAACCACGACCGAGAGCTCCTGAAAGCCGGGGGTAGAGGTCGGCGCCACCGGGGTAGAAGATTTGGCCTTCTCGGCCGATCCGGACGTGGCCCCGGCCTCACTAGCCGCTTTGATGGCCTTCTTCTTAGCTCGCCAGTCGACATTTTCGTTGTTCATCTCGGACGAAGAGGAAAGATCGTCTGTAGGGAGACAATTGATAAAAATATATATAATAAAAATAAAATAAAATACGAATTCGGAAATAAAGACCAACCTGAGGAAGCAACAGGCCAAAGACTGGCTGCTATGAATCGAGCCTCGGAGAAGGATTTCCAAGAGACCTCGCCGGCGCGCAGCTTCTGGACTTTAAGATCGGACGAGTCCGACGCGTAAAGAACGATCTTCTCTGCAAAACAAATGGCAGGGTGTCAGTTTGCATTAGGCAGACACTAGCCAGTTCGCAGATCGTCAGTAAAACTCTCCCCTAATTACCACAGTCCGTCTTCCACTGGACAGACAGACAATTCTTCACCACCTCGACTGTCTTGTCACTGATCTCGAAATAGAATTATTTTGAGCCCCAGTTCTTGTCCTTGCCGGGGAGGTTGGTAACGATCCCTTGACGAGGTCAGTTTGCCATGTAGAAGCACATCGGATGGTGCTTTGAGTTGCGCTTCGCGACCAGCAGACGGCCGAGATCATTAACGTCTAAAGAGATTCCAACCTCTTTAGACAATAGCAGTAGCGCCATCACTTGACACACAAAGTTCGGACACATTTGGGCGAACTGTAGGCCCAGACGATCACAAAACTCGATGAGGAGTCGGGGGATAGGGAAACGCAGTCCGCACTCTTCGAAAAATACCCGGTATGCACAAACATATCCAGGGATAATTCGATCGGCGGACTGGCCTCCCATTTTCACCCTCAGCCCATCGGGGAAGTTGTATCGCTCCCCCATGTCGGCGAGGTCGCGCTTCATCAATGTCGAAGGCGACGACAACTCACTGTTAGGATCATCGCTCTTCTTGTCAGATGCTGACATTTTTTTTCGAAAAAATTGTGGTTTCGAGAAAAACAGCGAGAAACAAGAACCCAGGATGAGAGTCGACTAAGCCTAGAAAACCCGAAACCCACTAATACAACAAAGGGAAGAAAAAGAATTCAAAATCTTTACGGTAAAGATGGCGGAGACCAAGAAATTCAAGAAAAAAGAGAGAGAAAGAAGAAGAAGAAGAAGAAGAGAGGAATGTTGCGATTTTTACCTCTGGGCAGCGAATGGGTTGGTATTAATGAAAAGAATAGAAAGGTCGGGGCTCTATTTAAGCGTCAAATCGACGATTGAGAATCCCAAAAAGATCTCTATGATGATGAAAATCTTTAAATTACCGAGGCACGGGTGTGGCGACACGTGTCGTTAGCGTTAGCCCAGAAGTAACCTAAAGGTAGAAATACCCGAATATTTCGTCAAATTTCAACCAGATTATGAGAAATCTCGGTTCGATTAAAAGTATATTCTATATTATATTATCTTATAATATAGAAGATACTGGGGGACTGATTGTGGGAGTGGATATCGTCCCTATCCACCAGGCAAGATGGGCTTAGTAGGCCTATTGTCAGTTCGGCCCAAAAGGATTGGGGATAATCGCTAGTTCGGCCCAAAGGCCAGTTCGCCCCAAAGGCCAGTTCGCCCTAATAATCCTAGACACAGGTGAGATCGGCCCAAGACAATAGAGAGGAATTCTTCGCTGAAGACTGAATCCCGATTCGACCCGGGCCCATAGACGTTCCTAGACGGTCCCGCCAAGTGATTTGAATAATTAGTCTCCTCTGAGAAACGGTCAAATCGCCTAAAGACGAGGACAAATGCGAGGAATGGAGGATGGAAGACCGGTTCTGCTCGTACGCGTGTAACAATCTGAAGGAGAAAGAGGATAGACGAGTTGGCTATAAAAGCCCACTCATTCTTCATTTTACGGGACGGAATATCTAAAAAAGAAAAGCCTTACGCTTGTATTTTGATTCATCATTAATATTTAGATTACTTGTTCGTTCTTTTTTATTTTAGTGGTTTATATTCGATCATCAATAAATAAATTTTCTTTCACTTATTTCTTCTATAAATTTATATTATTCATAAATTCCTTTCGGATCACGGTTTAATCTTCATAATCGAATTCTGAGACCCTTCCCTCATAAAAATAATTATACGAAGCAAACTTGGTATAGATTGTTAGGACGAGAAATCGGCTCAACAAAGTCCTTTGAACCCACTAACGTATCAGGTTTATTTGATTTTTTTAATCAAAATATGTTATTGTAGGAATTCAATATATCTGCATGTATTATCTACTAAAGATCTTTGTTGTTCCAAAAAGTAAAATGGCCACTCCAAGAAAATTATCAAGGTTTCATAAATACTAAATATCTAAACAAATTTATGCTAAAAAATACTAACCACATTAAAATTGAATATTGAATTAACACATTCGCTTGGCTAGTTCACTATACATCCGAAAACCTTGATTTAAGTTAACACTCTTTTAATACCCAAAATGCCAACTGCTAAATATCGGTCAAAACAAAAACAAAATTATTGACTATCTCACAAAAAAAAAAACAAAAATTAACATACATACACACGTTTATTCACACTACAAAATTCAAGTGTAATGATTATGTGTGTATATATGTCCTTGATCTTACAAAAATGAATAGGGTAGGTATCT